>NC_058407.1:9841948-9861225 GCF_002201575.2 Neomonachus schauinslandi
CCCCCTCCCCTGCGTCTGGGGGAAGGAGGAAGCCTGGAAGACACTCCCGGGGGGGGGGGGGGGGGGGGCCTCCAGCCTCTCCCCCGCTCTTGGCTTCTGACCGCTGAGGCTTCTCTCACCGCGCAGTCTGCTCGAAGCAGCCGGAGGCGCCAGAGCCCAGGGCAGCTTTCCTTCTCTCTCTTGCCAGGGAGCTAGGGTGTCCATGGCAGTGGCTTGGACTAAGCCTGCTTCAGGCCGGGCCCTGGGAGGGCGGGCAGGCCAAAGGGGGTGACCAAAGAGGGGGCTTGTGTTCTCCAGGAGAGGGAGGGCATGCGGGACTGGGGCGCTGTGGGGGCCGCCCGCCCGGCCAGCCCTGGGTCTCAGTCAGGCCTGGGTGGTGTGGTCCTGAGCGGGGCTCGCGGGAGCTTCCGGGCGTGTGCAGGGAGAGGTGTCTCAACTCGGAAGCGGGATGGTGGAAGGGAGGAGGAGGCAGAAAGGGAATCCCGTTAGGTAACAGATGCCTTTGTCGGAAGTATGGGAGGACTCGCTCTTCCAGATCTCCCTGCCAGCGTGGCCCCTGGCCCTCCGCACCCCCGGATGTAAAACAAGGGCCCTCACAGGGTTCGGGGGGCTGGCACTCCGAGACCCCTCCCCACCCTGCCCTTTGTGTTGGCTCTGTGGCCGCCCAAGTGCCAATTGGCTTCCCCCCCGAACAAGGGCTGGTATTTCTCCTCTGTCCTTAGAGGGGATTTCCCCCCGACCCCTCACCCCAGGTGAGTGACCACCTGGGTGCCAGTTACAGGTGTTTTCCAGAGACCATAGAAATGTGTTTTCCTGAGAGTCCGTGTCATTCGTGACTTTTTTTGTAAAGAAGTTGTGTTTTCAGAGGTGATTTTATGACAGGAAAGTGAAAGAATTAGTTTTGCAAAAAAACAAAAAACAAAAAAAGAGGAAAAAAAAGAAATAGAAAAAAATATTGTGGGATTCCTATGGGGTCGGGGTGGGAGTGGGGGGGAGAGAAAGAGATATTTAAAGAAAAACTAGTACTGCAGTGATTGCACAGGTAAGGTGGTGATGTTATGAACGGGGATGGGGGCCTAGGCCCGGCTGGTGGGGTCCCTGGGGTCTGGCCAACTGCTCTCTCTCTCCTTGGCCTGAGGCAGGGGGCGGCCTCCCTCCTGTCCTGGGCCCAGCCCCCACACCTACCCTCCTTCAAAGGGAAGGATGACCTCTGGTCCCAAGGGAACTAGCCAGAGCTGCAGGGGCCAGGCGAATGGAGCTGAGATTTGGGGGGGGGGGGGTGAGTGGGAGTCCCACTGTTGCATCCTTGGTGACTTTGTCCAGGAAGGCTGGTGAGTAGATACACTTGGGTTTCTCGCTCTCTTCCACTCATTTGCCAGCTTGTCCAGTCATCTGGTCCCTCCCTCCCCGTCACCCCGAAGACCGTGACACCCCTGAGCTTCCCTGTCCAGGTAGGGGATACAGGCCTCAGAAAGGCAGGAGCTGTAGATTCTGGGAGAATCTTAGGTGGTGACCCTAAGGGATTGGGGGTGCCCGTGGGGAGAAGAGAATGCCTAGCCCTTCTCTTTCCACAGGTGGGTTGCTGCCCCTGACCCTCAGCCGTGTGGCCCCACCCCATCTCAGCACACGCGGGGGCACGCATGCACACTGCTTCGAGGTGGGCGCCTCCCCTGGGAGGCCCAGGTGGGCACAGGGTCAAGAGCAGGTGGAGCTTTCCTTACCTCTCTCCCAGGGTGGCTCTGAGCGGGGACCCATAATCCCCCCACACACACTTGCACGAATCAGCCTCCTCTGGGCCCTCCCTCTCCCCTTGCTGCTTTTCCGTTTGCCTAATTACCCAGCAGAAGTTGCATTCTGGTTTGCTTTACTTTTATATGTGAAATACCCCCCAAAGCCCAATCTGCCATACTCAATATCGGTTGGGGCATCGGTCCCCTCCCCTTAATGCCACCCCTTCCCCACCCATGTGTCATAGGAAGCAGGTGAGGTCTGATGTCCAGTTTGAGGTGGGAAGTTGGGACACCTCCCTGTCTCATTCCCCTCTCTGACCCTCAGTGTGCCCTTCTGTGAAATGGGTGTATTGGGCTCAAGGCCTCTTCATAAAGCACTGCTGGTGTCCAGACAGCTGCTGAGGATTCAGTGCTGGTAGAGGTCACTGGCGCTGGGACCTCTAGCCTCCCACAGCCCCCTCTCATTCTTGCCTTGCAAAGGGGTCTGGGGCAAAATGAACACCATCCTTCCCCTGCTCTGGAAAGAAGTGATGATTGAGGTCCAACCTCAGTGAGAGGTGGGCAGAGTAGGAGGGATCACCCCATTGAAAAGACCAGGAAACTGGGGCTCTGGGAGGCAAAGCTGCTTCGCTGGGGTGAAGAGCCCAGCTGCTCTGGCATTTTGGGAAAAGCCCCTTCAAAGGGGGTGGGGGGGCGGACGCTGAAGCCACTGCAGAGCTGGCAGGTGCCCCCCCACCCCTTTGCCAGGCAGTCCTGGGTGAGGGGTCAGCCCAAACGGAGGAAACAGGTCGGGGGTACTGGGCCATGACCAGCCCTTTTAGCCTACATGGGGCCCAAGTGGATGCACCACCATTCCTAACTTTTGGGGTTTTATTGGTTGGCTGGGTTGGGTTGGGTTTTTTGGTCTTTCTGTTTTTTGTTTTTGTTTTGTTTTTGCACTTGGCCCACGCCGGACAGTGGAGCCCCACACGGTCAGTTCTGCTCTCGGGCTCCCATGCACTAGCCCAAGGCAGCCTCTCGGGGGCTTGTATGGTTTAAGGAATCACTTTTAAAAAGGAAAGGAGAGTGTTTAAAGGTTTTCGTTTTTCTCAGTCTGCATGTCCTCTCAGATTCAGAAAGGAGTTTAGGGGCTAACACTCCAGGAGAGGGTCTCCCTAGCCTGACTCCATCTTGCTGACAGTCACCAAGATGCCGAAATAGGGGGACAGGCTGAGTGGGGACTGAGGACCCCACACCCCAGGCCTGTGGGGTCCCCCTGCCTCGCCTTGAAGGAGTCGATAACCCACTCCAGCAGTGAGTGAGTGCCTACTGTATGCAGAGCTTCAGCTAGGCAAACAGGGCTGATGGTCTAACGGGACTCCTTGCAAGAGGCCAGGGTAGAAGGAACCAAGAGTTCTGGGGCCTGCCCCTGCTGTTGGGCGGAGTGCAGATGCACACTTTTTGTTTGTTTTAATTTAAAAACACAAAGGCCTAAAGAAATGTATCTTATAATTTTTTTAATTTTTGAAAAGCTCATTTAATGAATTGTGCACGAATGAATTCTATATATATAAAATATACGTATAGCTCTATATTTGGGGAGGGGCGCTGTCTCTTTTTTCTCTCTTCTCATTTTAAAAATGAAGTGTTGTTGCCTTTGTCTGTGGCTCAACCATCCAGCTCCCAGCTGGCTAAACTTTGCCTCCAGTGGTGACAGAGGGACCGAGTTGGGTTGGCAGGAGACCAGGAATGGAGCTGCCGCCCCAGCATGGGGGTGGGTCCCCCAGGCCACCTGCCCCCTCCCAGAGGTTGCGGGTGTGGGTTTTGGTTCTGTTGTTCTGGATTCGGTTGTTTCTGGGCCAGGGGAGGGGGGTTTGTGCCGATTACTCTTGTCTTGTACGTTTAGTTCTGCTGCTCTTCAATGTTGTATCAATGCCAGGAAGGGGGAGTGAAAAGCCTCTTTTGCCCCCCAAATAAATTGTCACATTCCGAAGCTAAGGGCTGGCCCCTAGGGTGGGGATGTGTCAGTCTCATTTCTTTGGGCTGTGCGTGTGGTCCCTCCAAGCATCGGGCCAGGCCTCGCCTGCTGCAGTGAGGAGGGGGGTGGCCTGTCCCTCCAGCTGTGGCCCGTTTCCAAGCTTGCCACCTCCCACCCTCTCCCCACCTCGCAGCCTGTAAGTGGGCTGAGTCGGAGGTAAGACTGAGGTGCTGCCAGGCAGGCGGGCGCCTGGGGGGGGGGCGCCACTGCCCGCTCCCCACTTGGAATGGCAGCAGCTGCAGAGGAGGGGGCTTGGGGGACTGGGTCCCTAACAAGTTTCTCGCCGCAGAGCCTGGGAGAATGGGCCGGTGCAGAGAAACGTTTGTTCTCTGGGCGCTCGAGCGCCTTCTCTGATTAGATAGTTGAGCAGCCACGAGGAGCCCTCTCCCCACGTAGGGTAACCTCATGGCTTGAAAAGCTGCAGCCCTGGGCAAACCTATGCCTTCCTCAAGGGCCCCATCGCTCTGCCCTTGAGCCACGCCTTTGTGCATCGGTGGCCACCCATTTGCCAGACCTTGAGCAGATGTCCCCCTGAATCTTCCCACAGCACCCCACCCCCGATCATGAAATCCCCGGTGTCTCCCCCCCCGACCCGCCCCCCCCCCCCCGCCGCCCCATCCTGACCGGTTGGTCTGCCAGGCTCCGTCCTAGCCTGTTCCACCCCTGCCTCTTCCACGCCAGTGCCACAGGGGGTGGAGCCCCCGCCTCAAGCCCCCTGGGAGCCCACTGACCTCAGGATCATGTCCCAAGTCCTCCACCTGGCAGGGTGCAGGGGGTGCCGGCCCCTCCCACTCTCCTTGAGTTCTCTCCAGAGGCCTCCCATAGCCTGCAGCGCCTCCCAGGCACCTACCTGGGGCCTTGTCCCTTCCAGGTCCCTAAGCTCACAGCCCAGCGCCTGACACACGCTAGGCCCTCCATTCATCTTCCCTCCAGTTGTCACCCCCTTACTGATGGGGTCAGTGAGGCAGGGGAGTAACTGAGCAGCAGACCTGGGACCGCAGGACAACTCATCCAACTGGTCCTGGGCCAGCAGGACAATTGGGAGCGTGGCCCTGTCTGCCCCTGGTCCCGGCAGGTAGGTGGGAAGGTGGGCGAGGGATGTGAATCCTGCTGTGAAGTCAGGGCTGGCCCTCCTCCATGGCACCTACTCCAAGCCACCCCTCCCCACCCTCCCCCTCCCTGGTCTCTCGCCAGTTTCAGTGTTTTGTTCTCCGAAAATCCTTGATCCATACTGACGGAAAAAACAGCCATGAGCTCAGTGCACCCACTACAGGCCAAATCCTCCTCTCTCCCCCTGCCCACCTCCACACCTCCACCCCCTCCCTGGGGCCCAGTGAAGCCTCAAGTGAAGAGCTGTGTCATGGGGGGGACTTGGTTAACCCATTCATTTGCCTGAAGTGGCATAGTTCTCAGTGGTGGAGGGGGCTGCCCTCCAGCTCTTGCCCCCAAGCCCCACGCTCTCTGGGATTGGGAACACCCTTGTGAGGCAGGTGCGTTCAGAGATTTCGAGTCACTGCTGTCCCTTGTCACAAGTCATGCCATTACTAAGCAGTGAGCTCTGTGTATTAGTTGCCCCTGAGTGAGTGTGACCACAACTGCTTCTTAAGGAGGATTGGAGGGTTTGTTTTGAGTGCCGGGCAGGACCACGAAACTCCACTCAGAGGGCACGATGCCCTGTCTGAAATGCTCCAGGGTTGCTGTTGGTGTCACAGGGTTCATCTGCCAGGTGGTACCTGACCTCCCCATCCTCACCTTCTATTCCTGGGCCTCGCCAGGGGTCTGGGTCAGCCACGGGGTGAAGCCCAGGGCTGGGACAAGGGAAGGATGGGGGTTGGGATAGGTGAGAAGGGTAAGCTTGCAAAATTATGCCATCATTTTTTAAAAGCTGTAAGTGCAGTGGCTTTTCTGTCTTTTCAAATTCTGCCTGAAGTGAAGAGGGGGGCTCAGCATGGTTGCATCCAAATGGGAAGCCCCCCTCAAGCCAGATCACAGGCCTGTGTGCCCATTCCGCACCATCTTTGTTCAGGCTGCTGGCTTCTGACAGTTCGCACTTCAAAGAGGGCTCTGGCTCAGAGAGCTCAGGGACGCCTGATCCGTGCAGGGGGTTCGCAAGGGAAGCAGCAGGTGAGGGGCCCCACCCTCCAGACATCCATGCGCTCTGAGCTCTGTCTCTTCATCACAGGAGGGATGGAGGAGGAAATAATCCTGGTGAGCAATAATGAGACCTGGACACAGCAGAGGCAGTGGGGATGGTAGGAAGTGACCAGAGTTGAGAGATATTTGGAATATTGAAGATTTTGTGACTGGCTTTCAGTGCTTGCAAGAGGGAGCCTCTGAAAACCTCCTGGGTATCTGGTGAGCAAAGGAGGGGGTGTTGGTGCCACTCACAGGCGGGCTGGGGAGCCTGGTGGAGGAGTCCACTTGGGAGGAGGGTGAATGCAGTTTGGGACACCTTGGGTGTGAATCAGGAGGGATTTTGACCCATAGATGTGAGGCTTGAAGCAGCAATTTCCTGCTCACCCAGGCACTGCTAGAGAAATCTGTCCCTTTGTTGAAGAGCCTTTGTCCCCAAGTGCACCTCAGCTCTGAGATGTCACCAGACACCCTGGAAGGATCACTAGGGACTTAAGTGCTTTGCTCCAGAGGCCACTGGGATATCTAGCCCCTGCCTGCCACCACCCAACAATCTCATGCCTTTCATCTGGGTGAGGTTGTGGGGCAGGTGGCTGGGGACAGTGCATCAGACAAGTGGTGGGGAGGTCAGGGGAGGCTTACCAGGGGCACTCGGGCTCAAGGAGTGGAACCCAGGTCTTGGGCATGGTGGATGGAACCTTCTGATGGGATGCTACACAATGCCTACAGATACTAAAGTATAACAGACATTCTGTTAAACACCCAGCGACCTTCCAAGATAGTAAAGAAATCGCCATGGACCATAAACAAAGAGGAAGCCAAAATCAGAGTGATAAGCAGATGCCAATCCTTTGCCCTGCAGGGTGGGTCTGCGGGTGACACAGGGACAGGTGTGGGGAGGTATTGGCCTTTGCTGATCTTGGTAACCAAGGAGCTTGGATTCTATATCTATATACGGATGGGAGACAAGGCCTTGAGCCCTTGCCAAAAGAGATCTGAAACCAAGACACCTGAATATAGCATATCTTCAGTGAAAAGGCAAATGGTTACCAAAAAACCAAAAACTTGTCATTAAAGACGTTTCATATTTGGCTCTGGTTGGAAAAACAAAAATTAAGTCTCTCTTGAGAAATTAATACTCTAGACCTTCCCTAACACAAATTTGAGATTTGAATTTGCATTTCCCACATGGTCCCAGAACTGTTAGATCTGGTAATTAACATACAAAGCAAATGTGGGATGCGTTTCACCCACAGAGCATGTGGCAATAGTAAATGCAAGCCTCTCTGGAAGGACATTCCCGCAATAAAAGCCACAGTGGGATACTCACAGATAAAACCCTTGTTAACGTGAGCTTGCAATCCAAAATTACAAGACATACAAAGAAGAAAGCCACAAAGACACACAGCAGAATGACAAACAGCATGTATGGAATCCTGCACCTGACACGTCATTTTCAAGCACACATTGAAGATTTCCAGACACTACCACGGACATCATGCAGCAGGATATAAAGCAAATCCCAATACATCTCAAGAAACTGTCATCACAGTTCATGTATAATTAAATGAAAAATCAATAGCTAAAAGAGAACTGAAAAACCAAGCCTCATATACTTGGATGGTAATCCACAGCTCTCGTTCCCTGGCGTCTTGCTCCCTCCTCCCCAAACTTCTGAAATCTCCGTAGAACAGTGAGACTCAAGATGAATGTGGAAATGTGAATACACGGCAGATACACAGGAGGTGCACAGCCAATTGGAGTTGAAGCTGGATGGGAACAGGTCCCCCGTAGTCCCTCTAGACGGAATATGACCTTCATTAGAGCAGAAGACCAAAGTCGTCTCTGTCTCTTCCAAAGGCTGAGCTCAGAGTGTGACAAAGACATGAGCCTCCATTTAAATGACAGCGGCTAACGATCAGCCTTTATGAGCCAGAGGGAAACATCAATGCAGAGCCACGACGAGCTGATGGAAATGGGACAAAGCAGATGGCAGGGGTTCTTGGTGCTGTGGCATAAAGACAGGACCCCCCCCCCCCGCCAGCCTTCTGCCCACCTCATCTCATGGTGTGAAATCCCAGCACGAGCAACTCACTCTTTTCAGGTGGATTTGGAGGTCCCTAGGGGTTCTCTGTGAAGGCTCCGATAGTCCCATCTGTGAGCAAGGCAACAGGACACACTTTGGAAAAGGCAATTGTAGACTGTCCCCCAC
Source organism: Neomonachus schauinslandi (assembly GCF_002201575.2). NCBI lineage: Eukaryota > Metazoa > Chordata > Mammalia > Carnivora > Phocidae > Neomonachus > Neomonachus schauinslandi. The sequence goes on from NC_058407.1 coordinate 9,850,041, forward strand.
AGGGACTCATTAAAGTGACTGTCCTCTCTCAGGCTCCCTTGACACAGCGTCCATGTCGAAGTGTCCCGGTGGAGGCTTTCTGTTCTCATCAGCCCCGAACTGCTCCCCCACACTCATCCCTCCTCCGCCTGCCTGCCTATCACATCCCCGTCACCAGAAGGAGACCCCTGTCTGGGTTTAGGTGGTCGGGTCACTTCTCCTCTCCAGCCCTCATGCCCCTCAGCCGTCGTGGAAGCCGGGAGTCCCTACTTCACAGGGTTCCTTGGGAGGCCTGAGGTGATGGGTGCGAAAGGGTGTTCATGCAAGCACTGCTTGGGTAAGAGGAGACATATTCCAGATCTATGTGTCCAGACTTGACCATTCTTCTGACTTCCAGCCCGGGTGCTCCAGGGCTCTGCTCACCAATTCTCAATACCCTCCTCCCATGTAAGAGCTTCGGGATAGTTGAGGAACAGTGGATGAGTCCCAGCTCTGTCACTTTGTGTGATCTCAGGCCCGTCAATCACTCTCTCTGGGCCTCTGCGTCCTCTTCTGTAAAACAGATGAGAGGGGTTTCCTCTAATTATCCTTCCAACCCAGAATTGCTCTAAGAAGGACAACTAACACAGACAGAGTGGACTTTACAAGGATTAACTAATTAAATCCTCACAAGCCAGAGAGCACAGTACAGAACACAGTATAGAAATGAGGGCACTGTGGTCCAGAAAGGTGAAGTTACAGCTCACGAATTCCTATGTGGTAGAGGTGGGATTTGAACCCGTGCAGTCATACTTCCCACTGTGCCCACGTCCTCCTGCGTGGCATGGTAGGTGAGGACACAGTAGGTGGAGCTGGGCTGCCTGACCATGTGCGCCTGCCCTAGCATGTTGCTTAGCGCCCCGTGCCTCAGTTTCCCCATCTGTAAAATGGGAGATGAGAATAATACTCCCTTCCTCGTGGGATTGCAGGGAACCCTGCTGAGGGCCCCATGAGCCAGGCTTTGAGCTGCACACTGCAGTTTCACTCTGGCTTAATGCTCCCGTGGTGCAGCCAGGGAAACTGGCGGGAGAGACTGAGTCACTTGCTCCGGGTGGTACCCTTGGTAAGCTGTGTGCGGAGCTGAAATTGAAACCCAAACACCCTAACTTCAAAGTCCATGCTTTCAACCCCTCTGCCCCACCCCCATGTGACACCCTCAAACCCCGTCTTCAAAACCAGCCTCCAGACTGCAAATTGGCCCCCACGGGCTGCCTGACTCACTGCCTTCCACCGGTGGGGCCTGAACCCTGTGCCTCATCTCTGATTCATCCCTTTCTGGCGTGTCACCAGCATCTGTGACTGAGGGACCCCTGAATGGAAACCCCACTCCAATCCCTCCCTTCCCCCTCAGCCCTGCTGCCCGCTCCAGTCCAGACCCCCAGAGCTGAGGGCAATGGGTACCAAGTACCCCATTCCAAAGCATAGACTTGCAAATGGCCTGGGCCAGAAGTGCTCCTGGTCCCTCAGCCCTCCAAGGCTGTGTGGCTGAGTGGGGGGCGGGGGGGGAGGAGGAGAGAGGAGAGGGGGCTCTCTTTAGAGACAGTTGGCAGTGCTCCCCAACCTCAGGCCAAGTGAGGGGGGGCTTCAGAAAACCCAAGGGTATAGCACGTGTCCCCTGGAATTCTGAGGGTAAGTGACAAAGGGGAAAGCCTGGCTAGGCTTCCTTGCTTCTTCGAGGCAAGGACTGAGCTGCTTTGGGAACAGCCTGCACTTCCAGCCTTTGGGGGCCAGGATGCAAATGTGTTTCCCAGGGCCCCAGAGGGAACCTTGAAGAATGTGGCTGGTTTGAGGTCATTTTGAATTAGGACCCTGCCCCAAGAGGATTGGTGCCAGGGGTGGGGGCAGGTGGGGAGGGAAGCAGGGAAAGGGCATGAGATCCTATCAGAAGGACTCATGTTGGGTTGGAACCCGGAAAGCAAGTGCTGAAGGGGGCTGTAAGCCCAGCCAGCCCGGGGAGGCTTTGCCCAGGTAGAAACTGCAGGTGGGAGATCCCTAGTGATTGTGGGGGGTCTCTGAAGAACCCACAGAAGTACCCCTAATGAGAGAGTGACTCCTTCCTCATTATACAGGTCTTTGAGTTTAAGGCAGACTTGAGGGAACGAAGGAGGCTTGAACAGAGCTTAAAACTTTGCTACTAAACTAGATGATTTTAATATCTAAAAAAACATGTAAAACCTCAGAGTAACTGAAAAAGTTATGAGATATGCCTGAGATTTCATCCAAGAGTGGGAAAGATGGGGTCAACAGAACAGGTTGGCAAGGCGGCCACTGGGAAAGAGTAAAATGACTTCTGCCTGCAGTCTGCCAAGCACAGCTCACTCTGGGTCTGTTCACTGCTTCAGCCTCCAAACAGGCCGCCTTTTCTCCCCTCTGCTGTTCGTGCCCTACCCTTTACCCCCGACCCAGTCCATCGGGCTCAGGCCTGCCAGAACGGCCTTCCCTGCCCTGTGCTTCCTCCCAGAAAGTCCGTATAGCCTAGTGGTCATGAATTTGAATGTCTGGCTTTGAATCCCAGCTCCTCACCTTGGCAGCTGAGTGACCTGAAACAAGTTATTTAACTTCTCTGTGCTTCACGAGCCATACCATGGGGATGGTGATCGTAGCATGCCGGTTCCATTGGGGGGTTGTGAGGCTTTAGATGATTTTGTATCAAGCACTTAGGAACAGAGCAAGGACCACCTCATCATTATCATCAAATGCTTCCTCCTTGCTGTGTAATCTCGGGAAAGTCCCTTTCCCTCCCTGAATCTCCATTTCTGTATCTGAAAAAATAAATTGTGTGCGGGTACAATTTGCTAGTGGCTGCGCCTCATGCTGGTAGCAGGCAAATTTTAGAGGAGAGAGACCCAAGCCCCGACCCATCCCGAGGCGGGCCAAGAAGAGGGCTGGCAAGCTCAATGGGCAGGAGCCGGGGTCCAGCCAGCAGGACCACCCACTGTACCCTGCTCTCCTGCATGGTCCCTTCTTCCACCCTCTGGGAGAGTCTCCCCAACCTGCCCCCCCACTTCCCCTAGGGATCACCTTGGGTCCCCGAGCTAGATCAGGAAACACATGGTATTTGAGGAGCAGCTGCCAGACACCCTTGGTCTTCGCTGGATACATATGAGCGGTCATCCAGGAGGGTCCCAGGTACTCCCCCTTGCCTCTAACCCCATCACAAGCCTCAGCTCTGACTCTTCAGTATCCGCCTGTCCCTGAGCCTCCTTCAAAAGGAGACCTTTTATCTGTCACAGGCCTTACATCATCGCTGTAGACAGCAAGGTCTGCCCATACCCATTCTATGGATTAAGAAAGGGATGCTCTTGGGGCGCCTGGGTGGCTCAGATGGTTAAGCGTCTGCCTTCGACTCAGGTCATGATCCCGGGGTCCTGGGATCGAGCCCCACATCGGGCTCCTGGCTCAGCCGGGAGTCTGCTTCTCCCTCTCCCTCTGCCTCTCCCACTGCTCATGCTCTCTCTCTCTCTCTCTGTATCTCTGTGTCTCAAATGAATAAATAAAATCTTTAAAAAAAAAAAAAAAGAAAGGGATGCTCCTTGAGCCCTAAAACTTGGCTTCCCTGCCTTCAGGTGCAGTGTCTGCAGAATCCTGGGGGTCATCAGAAAACTGCCTTTCGGGGCACCTGGGTGGCTCATTTGGTTAAGCGACTGCCTTCGGCTCAGGTCATGATCCTGGAGTCCCTGGATCGAGTCCCGCATCGGGCTCCCTGCTCGGCAGGGAGTCTGCTTCTCCCTCTGACCCTCCCTCCTCTCATGTGCTCTCTCTCTCTCTCTCTCTCTCATTCTGTCTCAAATAAATAAATAAAATCTTTTTAAAAAAAGAAAAAGAAAAGGAAACTGCCTTTCCTAGAGGAGCTGGAGAAATGGCCATCAGTCCTTAGGTTCCATCGTGGGTGAAGTAGACACACCCGGAGCGCACACTGGGTGCCAGTGACCCAGATACGAAACAGATGCAGTGCCAGACCTCCAGAAGTTCTCAGGCTCTCGGGGGGAAACACAAGTCACAGATCAGTGCTACAGAAACAGGTGCCGGGCCCCCTGCAAGAGGGCGGGTGCGGGCCACAGCGGCTCTTGGCTTTAGACGAGCTCCTGGGATCAGGGGAGAGCCTGGAGAAGGAGGTGGACTGAGCCCAGGGTGGTGGGAGGCTCCCAGGCTGTTTCCTCATTGGTCAGGGTCTGATCTACTTGGAGAGAGAGCAAGGATGTGCAACATTCTGCAAACTTCCAGGTTCAAATCCCATGCGTACCTGCACTGACCATGGGGCCCTGGGCAAACGACAGAACCTCTCTGAGTTCCAATTCTTATCTGTGAAACAGGGAAGATTCTAATGTGGAGCTCTGGGGTTGCTGCGGTGAGTAACAGAATAACAAGTGTGGGGAGGAGGAATGGACTGAGCCCCAGGGGCTGGCGGGATGAGGGTGAGACAGTGAGAGCACCCCAGCCCACGGCCAGCCACAGAAAGAGGACGCAGCCTCACTGGCCAGCCACCCTCCTGGTCTTTCTGGGCTGTGTCTGGCTGCAGGCACACGTCTTCCCGCCAACTGCCAGGTCCCCTACAAGGAGGACACCCGTTTCCTCCTTGGTTCTCGGCCCCTCCTGAGCTGGGAACAGATGTCCTCACTTCCTGCCTGAGCCTGAGAGGAGGGTTGGCTCCTTTTGCTGCTTCCAGGGAAGCAGAAACCCTGGGTGGAAATCTCTGGGCTTCCCCAGAGAGGAAAGCTCTCTCCTCCCTGGCTTCTGCTCCTCCTCTCTGGTCGGGCTCCTAGCTGGGGAATCTACTGCTAATAGGCAAACATTTCTGAGTCCTGCTTCCCCTTGGAAGGTCCCAGGCTGGGGTATGTTGATTGAACACGTATATGAGCCTTAGTCTGAATGATTCCCCACTCTGTTCGGGAAGGGGGTAAGAGAGGAGCCAAGAAAGGAGAGTGAGCCTACTGAGGAAGGCACTGTAGGAACTTGGGGAATAAAGGTAAAGAAGAAAAAAAGGAGGGTGCCTGGGTGGCTCAGTTGGTTAAGCGTCTGCCTGGGATCGAGCCCCGCATCACGTTCATTGCTCAGCGGGGAATCTGCTTCTCCCTCGCCCTGCCACTCCCCCTGCTTGTGCTTGCTCTCTCTCTCTGTCAAATAAATAAATAAAATCTTTTAAAAAGGGGGCGGGGGCGCCTGGGTGGCTCAGTTTGTTAAGCGACTGCCTTCGGCTCAGGTCATGATCCTGGAGTCCCGGGATCGAGTCCCGCATCGGGCTCCCTGCTCGGTGGGGAGCCTGCTTCTGCCTCTGACCCTCCCCCCTCTCATGTGCTCTCTCTCTCTCGTTCTCTCTGTCTCAAATAAATAAATTTTAAAAAATCTTAAAAAAAAAAAGGAGTAAAAAAGGAAATTAACCTTCACTGGCCACCTAATAGGTGCTAGGAATAAATAAGGAAGGGATGGCATGTTTGGGGCATGTACTAAGTGCCAGGCACTGTGCTGTGCCCTAGGCATACAAAACAACATGGTGAGAAATGGTCCTTGCCCCTGAGTGCCCAGGAGATTTTATACACATCTCATCTGCTCTTTTCCTGTTCTCACTCTGCGGTAAGTACCATGACCCCACTTTATAGACAAGGAGACTGAGGCAGCTCTGGTTCTGGGACAGTCCATCCCCGGCTGGAGACTGGACCCTCAGGATGGAGATGTCCAGGATGGACACTGGCAGCTCTCTTTGTCCCCCAGCCCCCGCTTCCCCACTCCCCAGGGAAAGGAAGCTCTTTAGCTCACAAGCACACCCGAAGAGGAATTGTCTGCCTTCGCTGGGAGCTTGAGTAGCCACGAGTGCAGGCCCCCGGAGACACAGAGATGTGGAGGATGCAACTGGTCCCTGCCCCGGAGGGGCTCACGGTCTTGCAGGGACAGGTAAAGTGGGAGATGCTGTAGTAGAGGGAAGCACAGGGGCTGAGGACGGCAGGAAGAGGAAGAGTCACGTGCTGTTCGATACCCATTACTTACCCGCGCCTGGGGGCGTGTGATTTGGAGATAGTTAGGGTGACCAACTAGCCTGACTGAGAGGTTTCCCAGGACACAGGACTTGCAGTGCTAAACTGAAATGAGTTGGTCACCCGAAGCCCCGAGTTCAAGGTCTGAGTCTACCACGTGCCTGTGGCAGACAGAAACTACGAGGTACCAAACCAGCAGCGTTCTCCCATGCTTTTAGACGTGACTTTGTTGTAGCCTGAAGGTTTTCCCTACCCATTGTCCTTCCTCCCTCCCCTACTTTACAAAAACATATCTCGGTTCAAGAAACATGTATTGAGCAGATGTATCATACCATGGACTTCACTGGTTTAGGGGAAGGAAAGAATATTCATCCCACCTTTTCTCAGCAGAGGTAATAAGAGGGCAAGGGGAATTTTCGATGGGTAGTGGAGGAGGGAGACAGTGGATACCTCTTGGGGCCCTGAGACCAACCGCAGTGATTGAGGCCGTGGTTCATCCCCCACCAACTCCCACTTCTAAATGTCCCCTCAGGAAGAGAGACCGGGGAGTGGGGTGGGGGGCTTAGAGGAGCTGCTTCCTGACCTGTGTGGAGAAGTGGATCTTCACAGCTCAAGGGATGGGCTGTGGCAGCCACGGAGGGGCACTTCTCAGCTCCGCCTTTAAGAATGAATCTGCATGGGGCTGCACCTGGTGCATTTAGCAGACACCCTCCAGCTGCCTTGCTTTCTGGAGCCATCCCAGCTTTTGTTTGTTCGTTCATTAGAGCCATTTTAGGTTCATAGAAATATTGAGCAGACGATACAAAGATTTCCCATACACCCCCTGCCCCACACATGCATAGGCTCCCCCACTATCAATGTTCCCCACCAGAGTGGTGCATTTGTTGCAAGGAATGAACCTACATTGACACATGTTATCACCCCAAGTCCCTCATTTACATTGGGCTTCACTCTTGGTGTTGTACATTCTATGGATTTGGATAAACGTATAATGATACATACCCACCATTATGGTATCCTGGAGAATAGTCTCCCTGCCCTAAAAATCCTCTGTGCTCCATCAATTCATCCTTCCCTTCCCCATAACCCCTGGCAACCATGGATCTTTTTATAGTCCTTATAGTTTTTACTTCTCCAGAATGTCATAGAGGTGGAATCATATAGCATGTGGCCTTTCCAGACCAGCTAATTTCACTTAGTCATATGCATTTAAGATTCCTCCATGTCTTTCATGGCTTGAGAGCTCCTTTCTTTTTATTGCTGAATAAGATTCCGTTGTCTGGATGTACCAGTTTATTTATCCGTTTACCTACTGAAGGACATCTTGGTTACTTCCAAGTTTTGGCAATTATGTATAAAGTTCCTATAAACACCCATGTGCAGGCTTTTGTGTGCACATCACCCCAGCTTCTGAGCTGAAGCCACCTTCTTCTGGGGCAGCTCCCAACTAATGACCAAGCACGAAAAGGGTATTAGGGATTGGGCATTTCTGCCCAATGCAAGACTTCCCCAATGGTCAGTCTTGACCCTGGAGCTCCCTGTTGGGTTGGCCAAGACTTTGTCAGATCTGCATTGGGGTCTGAGGCTCACACAGCCCTTAGCCTGCAATCAACCACTTGCATATCCAACCCCATCTCAGTGCCTGCTTCCTGGAGGACCCACGTGGCAAACTCTACCTCTAAAACGACCCGTCCAATTCTCTCGATCATCCAACCTCCAAGTTTCAGTCTTTCTCCAGATTTCTGCACAGCTGGTTTCTCGGGTCATTCAGGTCTCAGCTCATGTGCAGGACCTTTCTGACAACCTTATAAATAATGCCAATCTCCCAAATCCACCCCCCCAACACACAGACACACCACCTACAACTTTCTATAATATTACTTTTTAAATTTTCTTTGTAGTTCTCATGACTATTATAAATTAACTCATTTATTTAATTATTCATCTGTTTACTGTGAGTTTGTCTTATTTCCAGCTCTCTCCAGTGCCTGGCATTATGCCTGGCACAAAGTCGGTCTCAAAACATATATTTTGAATGAATAAAGATACTTGTTCATTTAGGGCAGAATTCCCTTACCCTAAGAATGGAATATAAGTGAAGCAATAAAAAGCCTAGAGGTGGGCGCCTGGGTGGCTCAGTCGTTAAGCATCTGCCTTCGGCTCAGGTCATGATCCTGGGGTCCCGGGATCGAGTCCCACATCGGGCTTCCTGCTCGGCGGGAGGCCTGCTTCTCCCTCTCCCACTCCCCCTGCTTGTGTTCCTGCTCTCGCTGTCTCTCTCTGTCAAATAAAATCTTTAAAAAAAAAAAGCCTAGAGGTGCGAGACTTTAGAGGGAAAACGTGGGGACAATTCACGTCTGAGGGAGTTCGCCCTGAGAATCTGCTTTTCTGGCCATCTCTGGAGGGATTCTGTGTTGGGATTGGTGGTGGGGGCAGTCTCTCCCACAGTCCGGGAGAAATGGGTTTCAGGACCTCCAGCAGCAGGCAGTGTTAGGGGAACTAGGTCTGCAAACACTTACCAAGAAGCTACCCTGCTGGATGGTGGGGATGGAGATGAGCCAAAGAAGGAGAGGAGCGACAGTCCAGGCAGCTGCAGCATGAACAAAGGCGGGGGGGGGGGGTCGTTCTGGTGTGTTTGGGGAATTATGCACAGTTTGATACTGCTCCGGACAGTGAGGAATAGGAGCTGAGGCTGGAAGGGTGAGCGGGGTCCAGATTACCAACAGTCTTACAAACCAAGAGAAGCTAGCATCATAAGGCCTGGCATTTATTGAGGCTTTCCATGTATTACTGTTATTCCCCCATTTTATAATTTGGAAAACTGAGGTGCAGAGAGAGTGTCAGGAATTGGGAAAGGCCTGAGACTTTACCCTCCTTGCAAACTATGTCACACAACTGATAACAGGGGCAGGCAGGGTGAGAATGAGGCTTTCTGGCTCTAAGAGAATCCATGCCCTTGGCCACTGGGCGGTACTGCCTCTTAAGGGGTTTGGAATTTATTCCATAAGGGACGGGGAGCTTAGAAGCAGGAGAGTGGCATGTTCCTATCACAGGTCTAAAAAGCCATTCTAGGGGCTAAACAGACCAATTTAACAAGATTTGACTCAAGCCTCTGGACCCATTTATCCAATTGTCCCCAAATCTCATAGGGCAGCTCACATAAAAGTGGCACCATTTGGTGCCCAAGCCGCAGTGGCTCCCTTGCCCTTGGCAGCAGCCCCCTCTCCCGGCCTCCCCTGTGCTTCCCTGGATTTTCTGTAACAGTTTCTCCTGGGGATTTTAGGTGTGTGTTTCTGTCTTCACAGAACACACGTAGACGCACCTGGAGTCCCGATGCCTCATGCACCTGCGGGACTTCATGGGCCCCATTCTGCCTGCGTCTGTCTTCAGAGAGCCTGGCTCACCTCTCCATCAAGGAGATGCTTCCCCCAAGCTGTGCCACCTGGCGGGGTTTCCAGGTCACCGCTCCAATGAGCACTAACTCACATCCACGCGCGCATAGGGCTCTGAGGTTCATCATATAGAGCTTGGCTCCCACTTTATAGCTCATGATCCTTGACACCCAGAGAGATCTGGTGAGCAGGGCAGGCATCATCCTGGGGCTGGGGGAGGGGTGGGGTGTGAGAAGCATGTGCTCAGGGACCACTGGGCAGGATCCCAGTGGTCAAAGAGCGTCCCCCAGGGCGGTGGCCTTCTGAAAAATGTTCTTGTCTCTTCCTGACACCAGCACTATGCAGAGACCATACTGTAGCCATGGTGGTTCAGAGCCCCAGTTTGTGACTTGAGCAGTCTCAAGTCAAGAATGCAGGCTAGGAAGGGAGACAGGCCTGGGTGTGGCCTAGGCTCAGGACTGACCTGAATGTGGCTTTGACCAGTACTCCCAGGAGCCACAGCCCCTCTCCTCCACCCTTTGCTGCAAAACAGCCGAACATCCGCAGCCTTCTCAGTGCCCTTCCAGCACTGGGAACCCAGGCTGATCAGAAAACACCTCATGGAGGGCGCCTGGGTGGCTCAGTCGTTAAGCATCTGCCTTCGACTCAGGTCATGATCCCAGGGTCCTGGGATCGAGTCCCACATCGGGCTCCCTGCTCAGCAGGAAGCCTGCTTCTCCCTCTCCCACTCCCCCTGCCTGTGTTCCTGCTCTCGCTATGTCTCTCTCTGTCAAATAAATAAATAAAAAATCTTAAAAAAAAACACCTCGTGGAAAACTGGAGCTGGACCTGAATTGTGGAGGGTGGTAGGAAGTTGTTTTTTTTTTTTTTTTAAGTTTTTAATTGCAAAGTCAATTTGCAACAAAATACATATATAGACATTTTTGAAAGGAGAAAGTAAAAGTCTCTCAACCACCCCCACACCATAGCTCACTCCCATTCCTTCTGGTTCCTTCCAGTGCCTGGTCCACATGCCCAGCAGGGTTTTACCTTCCTAATGTAGACTGTGGTGGGGAGAGGGGTCTTCTCTGGGACCCTGGATGTTTCATGCCCTTAGTGATTCTGCTACCCTCTGAGATCACAGGAAGTTTTTGTTTCTTTGTTTTTCTGCTGTGTGTGTGTGTGTGTGTGTGTTCTGGGTTTTTGTTTTTTGGGGTTTTTTTTTGATGGGGGTGGAGGGGAATGAACCCTGTTCCTTCAGGAGGTCAGAGGTGGGGAGCGACAGGCTGGTGGTTGCCGCAAAATCTCCAGTCCCCTGCCCCCAATACTAACCTCTTTTCTTCTACCCACGCCCACTCCAGCTCAACCCTACAACCTGAGTCCCCTCAGAGGCGCCTGAGCTCAAACGCTGCTCCAACGCATTCTAGCTGCGTGACCTTGGACAGCGACCTGACCTCTGTGGGCCCCAGGCTTCTCATTACCCCGGTGAGCGTGTCCACCGTGAGGCTTAATTGAGCCCGAGCTTGTAGCTCGCTCGGCACTGAGCCGGACACGGCGACAAGCTCCCCGCCAGGTAGCTGTCGGCATTGCGGGTTCGGGGAGGGGGCTAGAGCCCAGGCGGGGTGCGGCGGGGGTCCCCCGGGAGTCCCGCCGCGCGGCCACCGGGTCGCCGCCCGCCCCCCACCCCCCACCGGCGCTGTGCGGGCGGTGGGATCGCGCTCTCGGCGGCGCCCTGGCCTCGGCGCCCGGCACGGAACGGGTGCGGGGCTGGGCCAGGGCCGGCCCCGGGGGGAGCGGGCGGGGCGGGGCCGCCGCGCCCGCTCCCCC
>NC_058407.1:9861625-9913070 GCF_002201575.2 Neomonachus schauinslandi
CCCCCCGCGCTGCCCGGGGCGCCGGCGGCCAGCGCGCACCCGCTGCCGCCCGCGCCCCTCTTCAGCCGCTTCCTCTGCACGCCGCTGGCGGCCGCCTGCCCGTCGGGGGCCGAGCAGGGCGACGCGGCGGCCGGCGAGCGCGAAGAGCTGCTGCTGCTGCAGAGCACGGCCGAGCAGCTGCGCCAGACAGCGCTGCAGCAGGAGGCGCGCATCCGCGCCGACCAGGACACCATCCGCGAGCTCACCGGCAAGCTGGGCCGCTGCGAGAGCGGCCTGCCGCGCGGCCTCCAGGACGCCGGGCCCCGCCGCGACGCCATGGCCGACGGGCCCTGGGACTCGCCGGCGCTCATCCTGGAGCTGGAGGACGCCGTGCGCGCCCTCCGGGACCGCCTGGACCGCATCGAGGTGAGCGCCGCGCGCCGTCGGGCGCGGGCCGGGGGTGTGGGAGGGGCGGCCGGCGGGCGGCCCCGGGAGGAAAGGGGAGGCCGGTGCCTGCCGCCCCTGAGACGCTGGCCCGGGGGGCGCGCGGGAAAGGCTCGTTCCCCTCGCCTTTCCCGCCAGGCACCTCTGTGGCAAGCCCCAGTTTCCGCATCTGTGAAGCGGGCGTCACAGTGTCCACTCGTAGTGAGGATTTACCAAAATGTAGGTACTTGAAAATGGTTGGCACGTACTAGGACCTCGTTAAATGTCCGTTTCATTCGTTTCTTCCAGACACCCCCAAAGCAGCACCAGTGCCACTCGCTTCCTAAGGTCGGGAGGGAGAAAGGAGGCACTGTCCAAGGGACTCGGGAATCTGCTGTCCTGCTGAAGAGCAGGGAACAGAATGTCCCATAAGCCAAATCCGGGTGCCCCTCAGCGCTGCCCATCTCCATATCCCCCACTCGGCCTCAGGCCACGGACCCCAGGGCAGCGGCTTAGATGGTGCTGGCCCAGCCCCCCGTACGTGGAAGCCAGCAGCTCTGGGTGCGGACTGACTAAAGAATAGGGCCTCCCGCGGGTGGACACCTTCTTCGGACGTCCCTGGCTCAGGTCAAACACAGGGGGTCTAAGAGGGGGGGTCTGCTATTGGCTGTGGTGTGGTCCCTGGCCAATTTCGCCTTTGAGGTTGCCAGACCCCTACCTCCCTGGGGGAGCTGGGCAGACTTGGAAGGACGGATGTCTGCAAGACACTGACCACCCGTAGCCATCCATGATTTCCAGATGGCAGGGAAGGGGGTTAGCAACAAAACTGAGTCTGTGGAAAGAGGTGGGGGAGAGAGAGAGGCCAAAGCCCCCTTTCATATTTTCATATTTTCCCCCAACCTAGCAGAGCTGGCAAAGGCAGAGGGAGGAGAGCCTGGAGGAAAGGAAATGTAGGGACTCCCCCTCCTCATGGCTCCCTCACATCAACCTCTGGCCTGACAGCAGAGACAAGGCCTGTGGGGAAGGTTGGCCATGGCCATGGCCCAGCAGCCTTCCAGAAAGTCTATGTTCGTGTCAGCACCCACCCCCCCGGGGGTCAGAGTGCAGCCAGGCCGTCATCACAGCCAACCCTCTCACCTTACCTGTGAGAAACCGGGGGCTCAGGGCCCTCCTAGGTGAGTGGCAGCTGCAGGAGGAACGCCCAGGAGGCTTGTCTGCCAGGCCAGCAGCATCCCCTTTTTCTACTTCGGCTCTGGGGCATTTCTAGGATGAGAGAGCCAAGAGCAGGAAGATAATCAGGGGAACGCTGAAATTCAACAGTGCAGGGGAGCCTCAGTTTCCTCACCTGTGAAATGGGGACAATAACAACACCTACCTCGCTGGGCTGTTGGGAAGACTGAGTTAGTCTTTGCGAATGGCCCAGAACAGCGTCCGGCAGCGATGTGCTCCGTCAGTCTGAGTGAGTGGTTGCTCTTTTTGTCGTTAAGCTATAATATTGCTAATTTTTTAAGTAGCCAGAAATAAAAATGGGAACAAACCCCCCTCTTGTAGGAAAAAGAGTTTATTAACATAAAAAAAAAAAAAGTTGTGGTTTTCAGTAAACTTCCTCTTGCCTGCCCTAGCCCCTGCTTCCACACCCAGATGGCACCTGTGGTGCCTCCCACGTCTGCGGTTGGCAGAGCTGGGCTTGCCCTGGACCTGTTCCCCAGCACCTGTGCATTCGGCAGGGTGGGCTCCCCTCCAGTTAGCCTGCTGAGGTTGGGGGGCGGGGCAGGGATCCTGGCGGCTGGGATTTGGCACCAGATCGGCCTCCCGGGTTGGGAGAGCCCTGGCTTCCCTGCACATAGCCCTCCTGCTTTCTGAGCGCAGTGGACCAGGAAGGAGAAGGGCGGGGCGGGGCTCTGCTTGCCCACCAGGTCTGCCTTCTGAGCCTCGCAGCAGCTGGGGTCTGGACCCTGACAGTCCAGTCGGGCGGTCAGACTACTGATCTCCGCGCGACTGCGTGCGTCCTGTAGCCACTACCTACTTCCTCCCCTCTCTTTTCATCCAGTATCCTCAAAAGGAAGCCCCCGGATTCCCAAGGTCTGTTTCTTCGTCCCTCCCTCTCTCCCTTTATGGCACACTGAACGTGCTCTGGGGACGTCACCGGAGTTGATCAATTGAACAGGAATAATTCAGTCCTTATCTTGCTGAATGCCTCTCCAACATCTGACCCCATCCCTCCCTCTCTCCTACAGACTTCCGTGCCCTTGGCTTCTAGACACCTCTTACCTGCTCCTTCTCCCTCTCTGCTTCTGTGTCCCCTTTTGGGGTCCTCCTCCTTTAATGGTTGCGCCCGCCTGGCTCTCCTTTCACTTTCCCTGGGTGAACTCAGCCACACCCTGCAGCTTCCAACACATGTTCTACTGTGGTGCCCCAACCAACTTAGTCCAGCCCAGGTTTCTCTCCCGAGCTCCAGACCGATAGATCCAACTGCTTCCTGAGCACATCCCTCTGGACATCGCACCAGCCCCCTGCCCTCATGGTGCCCCAACCTGAACTCAGGTCCTCCGCCAACCTACTTTTCATGTGTGTTCTGAGAAGCTCCTCCCCTACCCTCCTCCTTCCAGTCGACCTCATCTCTCTGGATGCTTGCAGCAGCCTCCTCAACCCACCAGACACACCCCTCCACCCGTCTTCCTCCAGGCAGCCCCAGGGATCTTCCTTAAGCCCTTCATGGGGCTTCCTTGTGGTGCAAACTCCCCAGACTGCTCCCAGGCTGTCTTTTCAGAGCTGGCCCAACTCCCTTCTTGCCTCTGCCCAGATTACCCCCAGAGTATCCATACTCATCATCTAGGAGTCTGCTCTGAGGACACCACCTCCCAGAGGCCCTCCCTAATCACACACTGTCTTTTTCCTAGCCCCAATCCTGCTCCCATAACCCTGGGCACATCCCTGCCTGTCTCCACTTGGCACATCTCTGCATCACCTCCTCCCTCACCCCATCGGCCTTCCACCAAAGGGGAGGGAAGTTCACACTGGCCCAGGCCTCCCCCTGAGGCCTCAAGTGAGAGCCACACTTGTGGGCTTAGGAGAAATTGTCTTCCTTCCTGTGTTTTTATTTTTGTTATTGTTGTTGCTGTTAATTGAAAAAAGTCAAAAGGTGTTTTTGGGGGGAGAAATCGCATCTAATCCCACCATTGTATCCGTTTTTTGTTTTGTTTTGTATTGGTTTTTGGCCCCTCTCGGTCCTTTCTCCAGAGGTAGACATTGTTCCAGAGTTACTGGTTGCTGGTAATTACCATTTTAATGATGGCCATAATACACTGGAATCCATTTCTGACTCTATCATCCATCAATCCTCCGATCGTCTCTTGTTACTGGAGATGTAGGTTGTTCCTAATTATTTTTCTCCTAGATGCTCATTGCAGGATCAGTTTCATGCAGATAGTTGTTTGGGTTTTTTTTTTTTTTCTTTTTAAGTCTCTTGAATTATTTCTTTAGGCTGGAGTCCCAAGAGTGGTATTACTGGGTCAGAGGATATTGATCTTTTATGGCTGTGGCCAAGAACCACTTTCCAAAAGGGTTGAACCATTTATATGGCAACCAGCCGTATATGCATGTTCCAGTGTTCCAGTTTTTGCATTAATTTAATAATGTGTAAAATGAAACTTTAATATTGATTTAATCAGAAGTTCTTTGACTGAAACCACATCCCTAACCCGGCCTGGCAAGCTGGTTGCCTACCCCCGTCTTGGAGTGGGAAGACAGGGGTAAGGAACACTCTGATGATGGTCACAGGGGACCCTGGGCTTGATAACAATTACAGCTCACACTCACCGAGTACTGCGCGTTCTCTCATTTAATCCTCATAAAATCTCCATGAGGGAGGTAACAATTTTATTCCTCTTTTACAGATGAAAAAAACCCAGCATTCAAAGGGGTTAAGACATTGGCCCAAGGTCACACAGCAATGGGGCCTGGATTTGACCCTGTCAGTGTGTCTGGCTCCAGAGTCCTTCCTTGTGCTCCATTATTTTCTCTAGATCCACCTGGAAAGGTCAGACCTCACCTAGCTTCAGGAGAGTGAGAAAGACAGATGAGGGCAGTGCCTGGTGCTGGATGTGGTCCTGGGCCATTTCTGCCTCTGCGCACCGGAGCAAGAATGATGAGGGCCAGTCCTCAAAGGCTTGTCCTGCTGGCTGGCAGGATCATCAGAAGGCTCACGTGAGAGCTTTGCTGATAATAGATAACAAATAGTATTTATTAGCTTATCAGTCTTCAGCCCTGGGAATTGGGCTGTATGCGTCTGCATCTTCCGGATAAGGACGTGGAGGACCAGAGACTCTAGAGGAACCAGGGCCAGGCACACCACCCCACACCCACCCCTGTCTTCGGTTTCCACTCCATAAAATGATATGGTGAGCCAGATGTTCTCTAAACACCTTCCAGTTCTAAATATTCTCTGAAATAGGCTGGCTGGTGGCATAAAGTGGAGTTCTTGTGATTTTAAGCTCTTCACCTCCCTCAGTTTTTTTTCTGTTTTCTTATCTGTAAAATGGGTGCAAGAAGGGGCTGGATTTGGTCCTGGCCCTTTGGGCTCTAAATTGGGAGTTCTTGGGCAGATGCGTCCTGCTTAGGAATTGTGGGGGGGGGCGGGGTTACATGTGTGCATGGCCCCAGCCGGGCCCCCAGCCACCCACTCCCACACCTCCAGTTTCTGAGGGAAATCTGCAGATAAACACAGTGGCGTAGAGAAGCTCCTGGTGCCTTTTCTAAAGTCTGTTGGTTGCTTTTGCTTTTCTCCTCCATTGCTGCGCATTCTGGCAGCTTCTGCTTGGTGGGGGCTGGTTCCCCTCACCCTGCCTCTTTGGCTGTGGAGGGGGCTGGCAGGGTGCAATGAGAGAGGTTCTGCCCGTTGAGGATGTGGAACCTCAGTGCCCACCAGCCACCTGCAGACGCTGTGGCTGGCCTCGCCCCATCTCCGGGTGGGGCGCACATACTGGGAAGCCCTTAACCCCCACTTACCTATCTGACAGGTGGGGAAGGGGAGGGGCAGGACCCCAGGAGGGTCCCTCTTATCCTGTCATCCTGGGCACTGGGCCTCTCATCTCTGGCAGTCCTTCCCCCAAGAGAGGCCCGTCCTGCCCTTCCAAGCCTGCTTGGGAGAAGTCAGGGCCTTACCTGGGGGATTTTCTTTTTTTGAGGTATATCTTACATTCCAGATATGTAAGAGCTCATATATCTTGCGTATAAAACACATAAATCTTAAGTGTACAGTTCAGTGAAAATTCGCGTATGGATACAGGCATGAGAGCACCACCCAGATCAAGAAGAGGACATTCCCAGTGCCCCCCAAAGGCTCCTTTGTGACCCCTAAAGTCCCTTCTTCCCCAGAGGCACCACTCTCCGGCTTCTGTCATCACAGACGTGGTCTGTGTTTGAACTTCATACAACCGTTCTCAGACAGCCACACCCTGTTGTGTCTGTGTGTGTTTTGTTTGTCTGACATTTGATCGCAGGGCATGTATCGGGGATGTGTTATTTTTCCACACTGTGTAGTGTTTCAACATATGGATATGCCTAAGTTTACTTACCCTTCCTCTATGGATGGACATTTGTGTTGTTTCTGGCTTGGCGTTATTACAAATAAGGCTGCCGCGAACATTCTTGTGACATCTTTTGGTGGCGATAAGCCCTCATTTCTCCTGGCTGCATCCCCAGGAGTGGGTGTCTGGGTCCCGGGAGAGACATTTATTTAGCGTTAGGAGGTGATGCCAAACACTTTTCCAAAGTGGCAGTAAGCGTCGGCATGCCCACCTGTGTGTGAAGCTTGCCAGCCTTGGTATGGTTATTTTTAAAACCCTCCCCGTTCTGGTGGGCGTGTAGTGAACTCACTGTGGTTTTAATTTGTATATCTCTGATGACTCATGCTTTGGAGCACCTTTTCTTATGTTCATTGGCCATTTTGTGAAGTCCTTGCCTGTGGGAGGTGGAAAGAGGTCAGGGGTTGGTGCTCCTCACCAAGTGAAAATGTGGTGGGATTTCCCGAGGACAGTCTAGGGCCCATGGTCCCCATAGAACTCTGGGGACAGGGACTGAGACAACCAACCCAAAGTGGAAGCACTTCTGTGCCCCCCACATACCCCTCATTTGACTCCAGGGGAAGCTGAGGCTCAGAGAGGCTGAGTAACTTGCCCGAGGTCAAACAGTACAGCAGAAGCTGAGCTAAGCTCACAGCCAGGATTTTCTATAAAAATGGGCTGTGGGGTAGAGGGGTAGAGGGCAGTCTTTGCTGCAGATTTTTGGCTAGGGCCCGGAAGTATGTGGGCAAGCAGGACCTTAGAGGGAATTCTGTGGCCGCCTCAGTGCGGCAGCTGGATGGGGAATACTTGAAGGGAGAGGCAAGGGGGCCCGGGGCTTGGGGTATCCTGTCACTTACTCTGGGGCCTCTGAGCCCAAGAGGGAGGATGGACAGATGCTCAGAGAGCCTTCTCCTTGCCTCGCCACACACGGAGCGCCCTGACCTGGCACCCCCACTGCACGGACACCCATTTAGACAAACTTTTGGTTACAGTTCCAAATCGGCCTTGCGGGCCCAGGACCAAGGATCAGGCTGGCCTCCACCGCCTGCACGGTTACCACTCCCTGTGCCCTCCCGCCCCTCAGTAGACGCGAATGCTACTCCTGGTTATACCTATTTATCAGCGTATGCCAGCCCTCACACACGTTCCTTCATTTGGTCATTAATTATATTCCAAAACGTAGAGACCATTATTATCCCCATTTTACAGTTGAGGAAACCAACGGTCCCAGGAGTTGAGCAGCTTGCTGGGGCTCCTGAAACTTCAGCTCGCCGCCTCAGTTCCCTCATCTGTAAGGTGGGCCTCCTCACTTCCCCAGATTGTCAAGAGGGTTTGTGAAATGCGCGCACAGACCTAGGAAGTCGGGACCCTGGAAATGATGCAGACCTGTCTGATGTGAGAGTCGTGCCTGAACTCGCAACATCGAGTTGTCACAGCCCGTGTGGACGAGAGGATGAATGAGGGAGGGAGGGACCGAGGGAAGAAGCCCTCTCTCCTCTCCCTTCGGAACATCTTAGATCAGGGGTCGGGGAAAGTTGCCGTCTGGAGGGGGAGCCGGCATTGGCCAGGGGAGGTGAGGCTGGAGCAGGAAGTGTGTTCTTAGCAGAAGGAACAGCATGTACGGAGGCCCTGGGAGAAGGGAGCCGGGGGCAGTTGGGGACTCTAGGTGGAAAGGAAGTGTAGCTTGCAGGGGTGGGTAGTTACAGCTGAGATCAGAGGGGCTGGGACTTTACGGGTGGGGGAGGGGAGCTATTGAAGGATATTAAGCAAGGCGGTTGGTTTAGCAGTTAGGCAGCTGCCCCTGGTGGAGAAGGGCCAGTGTAGGGGCCCAGGTGACCGGGGCCTGGACTAGGGAGGCCCAGACGACCCAAGTGAGGCTACCATTAAGATTCACGTTTAGATTCTACCCTCAGAAACTCTGCTTTTAGATTTCTCCCTGTTTTTTTAAAGAAAGTCATTGCGGAGTATCTCAGACATACACAAAAGTATAAAGAATGCCATCCGGGTGGGGACCCAGACTCAAGACCCAGAACGTTTGCAATCAGCTCATGCCCTTCAGAGCCTCCCAGCTCCACCAACCCTCAAGAGAGGGTCACCACTGCCCCGAATTTGTATTCATCTCTCCCTGTGTGTTTCTGCCTGCTTTTTACGAATACATGATCTAGTTTTGAATCTTTGCAACTTTATACAAATGGTATCCAACTGTTCTTCTGTAATCTGCTTTTTCTCTCAATATAATGATTAAACAAAAAGGTTTATGGTTGGAGTTGAAGAAGGATGGGCTCCTTCAAGAGCTATTTAAGTAGTGGCAATAAGAACGGACACCAAGCGCCTCCCGGGCCTGCTCTGCCCTCAGGACAGTATATAACTCACTTCTCACTACAGTGTGATGAGATATTGCTGCACCCTTTTCGCTGGGGAAACTGAGGCACCGCAGCTGTACACGAGGTCACTAGGCGGGTGGAACCCAGCTGTGAGCCCAGCAGATTCCCACTGGACTTGGGGGTGGTCAGATGGGGAGGTGAGGAGACCGCACTCACAGTGCTGCCATGAAGCCTCTCTTCCTCCACCCTGCTCACCACCCCCAGAGTTGGGCCCTGTGCTGTCCCGGGGGCGGGGGGTGAGCTGGGTGCTGAGGTCCGGCACCCTCCCTCTGCTCCCCGAAGGAAAGGAGCAGACTCCACCTGGGGACGAGGTGGTTGGGTCCTCCCCACATCCTCCCAGCTTCCGAGCCACCCTCCCTAGGCAGGTCCCTGCTCTCCGGGTCCCTCAGTGAGGCCGCCCCCTCCCCCCACTGCAGTGTGACAGCCCGCCGCACCCTCCCAGCCTCTTCATGGCCACCGGAAACTCTTCCACTGGCCCCCCAGGCAGGCAGGGCAGCCAGCACTCTGCCCACTTGGCAGAATGAGACCCACACTGTGAGGGAAGGATGGAAGAAGGCGAACAGCTTCTGGAACCCGAAGGGCCTGGGCTGGGGTTCCTGAAACTTCAGCTCACCGCCTCAGTTCCCTCATCTGTAAAGTGGGCCTCCTCACCTCCCCCGATCGTCGAGAGGGGTTGTGAAATGTGCGCACAGACTTCCCCGGTGCAGGACCTGGCATGTGGTATGCGACGATGAGGACAGGAGCCGCTGTCGTATTCTTGTTACTGAGGGCTAATGAGCCCAGCATGTTCGTGCTGAGCCGGGCTAGGACCCCGGGCTCTGGCTCAGGGCCCGTATACTCACGCCGAACCCCACCCAGACTCCCAGCACAACAGTCTGTGGGTTCGGAGCCCCCCTCTCCCTGCCTCGTCGGGACCTGAGTGGGGGTGATGGCATCATCACCCCTCCCCCCATCTTGGGCTAGGGGCCCAGTTGGCATCAACCAGGAGCCCACGCGGCACAGCCTGCGCCCGCAGCAGATGGGAAAGTTGGGGGGGAGTCATGTTCTTCTGATTCAGACACTGGGGTGGGGAGGGGGCCACACACGATCTGCAGAGCCCACCTCCTCCCTAGCCCTCCTGCCGGCAACAGAGCTGGTGGCTCCGACAAAAGAACAGCTTGCACGCCCGCCTCGCTCAACGTGCATGGCTTCTCCTCGCCACGGCGTCTGTGTAAATAGCACTAGACGTCCTGTTCCTCCTCTGAGGGAGGAGGACGCTTTGCTCGAGAGCTCCAGAGGTGTCAGCTTTGCCCAGCCCCATTGCTGTAGGAAATTCAAAAGGGCTTCTGCCTCAGTTCCCCCATCTGTGAAATGGGAGCACTAAGAGTACCAAGCAAAATGAGTGGCTGTGAGGATTGGTGAGTAAATACATGTGCAGGGCCAAGGACGGGCCTGGCACCCTGTCTCATTCAGACGTGTGGCCCTCCTGTCAAAGCTTGGCCCCGTGCAAAGAGGGAAACAGAGGATAAAGGGTGCCGGAGCCCAGGAGACCCAGCCGTGGCCCTGCTGGCACTGAGACGGGATGCATTCTATGAGCTAATTGCCTGAGCCCAAGATTTACTGAACGTTCAGCCACTTTAAGTGCAGTGGGTACTCCATGGGCTTTTGTGGCCAAGGGAAGATTCTGGAGGTAGCCAGCTCTTCGTTGGCTGATGGGTTCAAGGCTCACAGTTTGCATTCTGCTTTTATTGTCCAGGAGGGCCTGTTACTTCAACTCTTCCATCCTTACATCTGTCCTGGGGATGGACAGAGCAGGACTTGTCCCTCTTTCACAGAAGAGGAAACTGAGGCTTTGTGTTTAGCCAGAGTTAGGATTCGTAGGCACCCAGGGAGTTAGAAGGAGCCCTCCGATAGGGTATCGGAGGTTAGTGTAACAGGGGTGGGGCCAGCTGTCCAGAGCTCCTCATCAGTCCATGCCCCACCCACCGCACTTGGCCTGCGCCCCAGCCTGGGGGGCCAAGCAGGCGGTTGCATGGATGGGTGGCTGTGCCCTCTTAGGTGGGATGTGGTGGGGGATAAAGGTGGCCCACTGTGGGGGCGTCTGGGTGGCTCAGTTGATTAAACGTCCAACTCTTGGCTTTAACTCAGGTCATGATCTCAGGGTCATGAGATCGAGCCCTGCATCAGGCTCTGTGCTCAGCGGGGAGTCTGCTTGAGATTCTCTCTCCCTCTCCCTCTGCCCCTCCTGCTCATGCCCTGCTCCCTCGAAATAAATAAATAAATGTAAAAAAAAAAAAAGTGGCCCACTGTGGTCCAGCTTTTGTCCGGGCTCTTGTCCTGCACACCACCATTTAATCCTGACCACAGGTCTGCAAGCTGGGCATTCCAAGCCCTCATTTTGTAGATGAGGAAAAATGACACCAAAGAACTTAGCCCCCCTGCTCTCACTCCCGAGGGGGGGTGTCAGTCCCTCCAACTCCCCAGCATGAGGTCATGGCAGCTTCTCTCAGGCGCTGGCCTCCCCGCCCCACCCTCCAGCACTTTGAGGCAGGACATCCATTTATCTGCTCATCACACAGCTAGAAGACACGCACCTCGAGGCGAAGGAATCTGCCCAGTCTCACCCAGCAAATGACCACAGGGCCAGGGCTGGGCCAATGAGGCTCGGGAGGGGTATCCTGTACTCGCTCCAAGCCGAGGGGCCATCCTGCGAGGCACAGGGCACTCAGGAAATGTTAGGCCGCGCTCTTGGTTTTCTGTTTTGCCCTCGGCAGTATCTTCAGCACTGGATGCAGGGCCCAACCCATAGTAGGTGCTCCCTGATTATTCCTTGCTCAGTGAAGGTATCGTAAGAATTCAGTGAGCTCAGGCCTGGGGCTAAGGCTGCAGGCAAGGCCCAGGGCTGACTGAGCAGGAGCTTCTTGGGCCCTTGGGGAGTGTGGAGGAAGCCAAGGAGATAGGGAAGGTCTAATTTGGCTCCTAGAAGCTCAATGAATTATTAATGTTTGCCAGAGACTACCCCCTCCCAGAGTCTGGACTTGTGGCCTCGCCTGCCTTCTTCCACCCCAGAAGGGCTTCTTCCAGCAGGAGAGGGGGAGGAGAGCCCCCCTCCCCGGGACCCTGCTCCAATTCTTCTGCCTGCTGGGGTCATAAGGCAGCAAAAGGGAGGCTCTAAAAAATCCTGGGCAGGATGAGGGTGTCAGAGACCAGCTTGGATCACTCTGCCCTGGGCAGTAATTGCAATAACCAGGCTCTGTTCATTGGCATTTACTACTTAGCCATCCCCCAACCCCCCTTCTAAATAGGTACAGTTGTACCCTGTTGCATGTGAGGAAACGGGTTCAGAGAAGTGGAGGCATTTGCCCAGGGTCACACAGCAGATTGATTCTGGAGCTGGATTTGAGCCCTGGGTTTTCTGACTAAGGCGCCATTGCAGCCCTATTCCAGAAGCCCCTGGTTTGTGCCTCTGCATCTGCTCAGTGCCCACACAGAGCCTTGCACCATTTTGAGAAGCCTGGCGAGCGAATGAGTGAAGACTAAGACAATCCACCCCTTCAAGAACCTGTCAGCATACAGCTTTCAGTTATGAAGGACTCAGCCGTGGCTCTCAACCCTGACTGCAATGTGAGAACCACCCAGGGGAGCTTCTAGAGCTCTCCACTGCCAGCCCCCCACCTCCACCCCACCATAGGCTGAGATGTTCTTGAGGGTAGACCCAGCCTGCTTTCAGCTTACCATCAGACACCGGCAGTGGAAAGAACCTGCTCTTTCGTTGAACATGTGTTGCCTGAATTTGAGATCGCCATCCTCATTTGCCTTTGGGGAAGCTGAGGCTCACCTGGGGTCACCCGACGGGGTGGTGGGCATCTCTGAGCCCTGTGTCTCTTTCCTTCCACCCTCCAAGTGACCTCACATGCCCTTTCTTCTGCCCTGTAAGCAGCAGGAGCTCCCAGCCCGTGTGAACTTCTCAGCGGCCCCAGCCCCTGCACCCGCAGTGCCCACTGCCCTAAACACCAAGATGGACGAACTAGAGGGGCAGCTGCTGGCCAAGGTACTGGCCCTGGAGAAGGAGCGAGTGGCTCTAAGTCACAACAGCCAGCGGCAGCGGCAGGAAGTGGAGAAGGAGCTGGATGCGCTGCAGGACCGCGTGGCTGGACTGGAACATGGTGGGTCCAGGGCCCAGCAGAGGGCACTTTCCCAGATGGGTCTTCAAGGAGGCAGATTCACTCAAAAACATTTTTGCGCTCTCCAGAGGCTAAAGCTAGATGGGACAGTGGAGAGGGGGCTGCGAAACCCAAGAGGGAGAGAATAATTGGGGAATATAATTATTTTTCTTAACAGTTAACATTTTCTGGGCCTTACGTTCTGGGAGTGGGCTAAGGACTTGACATGTCAGCTGGTTTAATCTTCACAAACCACATGGGGCTGGTACTGTTAGTCCCATTTCACAGATGAGGACACTGAGGCTCAGAGAGGTCAAGCAACTGAGGCCCAGCGTCACACAACCAGTGAGTAGTGGATCTGGACCTCAAACCAGGTCTGAGGTTTGGACTTTTCCAAAGTCCATGCATTTAACCACCCCACAAAATCTGTGAATCAGAATTTTGCTCCTTGCTTAGCAACTGGGCCTTGCAGTGCCAGGAGTCAGAGAAACGTGCTGTCATGGCCAGTGCTCAGGTCTGAGCATCAGGAGCCCTGGCTCCTGGCTCCACAGCTGTCACTGGCTTACTTTGGAATTTTGCTTCCTTTCCCCAGGCCTCATGTTTCTCATCTGAAATGAGGGGATCTAGGACTCCTGAGCTCTCAGGGACCTTTCGTCTTTGAAACCTTGTGAGGACCACCCTTAAGAGGCTTACAGACAAGTTAGGGATACCAGGGGAAATCATGAGCAATAATCAGCGACTGGCTTAGATGTGGGATGTGAGTTCAGGAGAAGGAAATCCAAGAGGCTTCCTGAAGGAGGCGAGCCTCAGCCTAGTCGCTGAAGGCAGAGGGAGAGAGCCAGTCAGTTTTGGAGTGGAGGGGCCAGAGCAGGGGCAAGGCAGGAGGCGAGGCAAGGCCCAGTGGGTTTCAGGGCTCGCCTCCTGGTTGGAGCACAGAGATAAGAAAGGCAAACTCACCCCTCCTCGGTCCTGCCACTGGCCCCCTGTACTGCATATTCTAAGGGATTGGGGGACACAGCCCTCCAGAAGCTGCAGAGCAGAGAGGAGGCAGACAGCTAGGCTGGATGTCTGTGTGCCTGTGAGCAAGTTGTGTCCCTTCTTGGGACTCAACTTCCTCATCTATGAAAGGGGTTTCAAGGGGCACTGAGTCCCTTCCTCTCTTACCATGTTGCATCAGCACATCAGCCTTCACCCCAAGCCCCAACCAGACCTGGGAACCCAGGTCCACCATTCCCAGCCCCAACCCCCTAACCCCAGCCCTCAACAAGCAGCTAGAGAAGGGGACGTCCTACCCTAGAGGTGGGTGTGGTAGGTGTTACCCCCTGGCCTTGGGAGAGGTGACTCTCTAGTCTACCAATGCAGAAAGCCCTCTGATACTCAAGACATAGAATCCCTGAAACTCTGCACAGGAAGGCACCCTGGACACCAAGGAGTCCCAAGATGGTCTTGTTCGGATGGCAGCTCTGCCGCTGACCAGCTGTGTGGCCTTGAGAATATGACTTAATCTCTGCACCAAGGCTTCCTCATCTGTGAAATGAGGATTATAATAGTGGCTACCTCATGGGGTTGTCACAAGAATGATGTGAAAGCCTTTAGAACAGTGCCTGCCAGGTAGAAGGTTCTGTGTAGTGGTTATTAAATAAATAGGCAAAGAACTCAGAAAAATGATCATTGCCACAGCTCAGGTTTGTTGAGCATTTATTATAGGCCAGGCCCTTTAGGTAGTTTGTCCCGCTCGGCCCTCACACAAGCCTGGGAGGGAGGAAATCTTATTTATGTCATTTAACTGAGCAAACCCGGGCTGGAGAGGTGACGTTGAACTTGTGGGATGTCACGTGGCTGGAAAGTGTGGAGGCAGGATTTGAACGCAGGATGTCTCAGGTCCAGAGCCCTTGTGCTTTAACCACACCCATCAACACAGAGGCAGGATAGAGAGGTCCATGAAGGCACCTGGCACATGGCAGATGCCCAGGGACTAGGAGCCTTCATCCTAGAGTCTGCCCCGCCCCCCATCAGTGTCCACTGACCCCCACCATGTCCGCCTTGCCCACTCCCCTCAGGGTCCTCAGCCTACAGCCCCGCAGATGCCTTCAAGATCAGCATCCCCATCCGCAACAACTACATGTATGCCCGTGTGCGGAAGGCACTGCCTGAGCTCTACGCCTTCACCGTCTGCATGTGGCTGCGCTCCAGGTCGGGGGGCAGTGGCCAGGGCACGCCCTTCTCCTACTCAGTGCCCGGGCAGGCCAATGAGATTGTGCTGCTGGAGGCGGGCCACGACCCCATGGAACTGCTGATCAATGACAAGGTGAGTGGGGGCTGGGCGGAGTGGGAAGAAAGTGGGGGACGGGGTTACCCTTCCAGGAGCACCTGCACTGGGCTGGGTCCCAAGCATGTGGGCCCTTTCCATTCCCCTGCTCGGCAGCTTCAAGACACAGAAAATACCTACTGGGTGCCAGGCTGGGTTCTGGGGATACAAAGACAAGCCAGACCTGGGGCTAGCTGAAGAGGGGCTTGTATCCAAGAGAGGCTGTCAGTGATGGCGTTTCCATTTACAGAGGAGGCCCATGGGGCTTCCCCAGTGACCCAGCTGCGGGAGCAGGGCTGGAAGGGTTTGTCCCAGGGCCCTGCTCATTCTCCTGGACAAGAGGAGAAGCAAATGAGGCCTAAGGACCTACCTAGGGAGGGAGCGCTGGTGGACTCCTCGCCCTCCCTCCTCCCCTGCGGCCAGCCCCTCTGCCCCTCCCCTCACCTGGAGAGTAGGCTGGTGCCCTTGTTCTGCCCTTGGGCCACCCATCTTCCCCATGCCTGGGCCGCCCAGCCCCCACTCACCTTGTCATTGGTGACATCCAGACAAGGATATGGGGGAGTGGTGTGGGAGTGGCATGTGATTGAGCAGGAGGAGTGTTTTATCATCCTCATTCTCCCCAGTATCCTCTACCTGCCATATTGCTTTGGGATTTGCAGGCATGGTGGTCTTTTGAGACCTCCCCCCCGGAGATGCAGACACCACGTATCACACCCACCTATGACCAGCCCACAGCCACTTAGAGCTGCTAGGAAGTGACTGTCACCCATCAGAAGCAAGCTCAGCAGGAAGTGTCTTTCATGGGTGTCCTGGAGGAGGAGGAGGAGAAAGGAGATGGGCCCAGGGGACAGTGAGTTTCTCTTGTAGCCCAGTAGGTCTTAGGAAAGGCTGGGGTAGCTGGAGTACATCTAGATCCTGCTGCCATGTCCCCTTCACACACCCCCTGGCTGCCATCCTTGGCCCTGCCCAAGCTCAGCACTCCGCGCTCAGCAGAAAGGATTCAGCACCCTGGACAGGGCACAGCACAGCCCTATTCCAGGAACTCGAGCATCTTTTTAAACGTCAGCCTCACAGGTTACTCAGTTCCCCTTTTATTCCAGCCTCTTAGCCTTTGCTCCTGCTGTGCCCCCACCTTGCTTTGACTTGCAGTGGAACAGTCAGATCCATTGTCCTTCCAGAGGTGTTTGAATACCATGTCTGCTGTCCCACACCTGCCTCTTCCTCTGGACCTCCCAAATGGCCCCTGTTATTTTGCTTTATAATATTGTCCCTGAAGTTCTTCCCTCCCCTGCAGACTCAGCTCATTTATAGCTAGGACCAGATCCACATCCCCAGTGTCCAGAACAAGCCTGGCACTAAGTGGGCCTCAGAGAATGTTGTGTTAAAGTGTGATCTCACAGAACTCTGGAGATGAATGAGCCCTTCGGGAGTCCCAAAATCCACAGGCAGCAAGTACATTTCATCTCACAGGCCAACGCTAATCAATCACCAGCAGCTTCCCAGAGCACTGTTTTAGGAAAGATCCCGGGGCTGAGCCTGGGTTCACGATTGATTAGCCATGTCCGCCTTGGGTAGACGAGGCAGAGGTGGCTACATATTTGCCATCCTTTGCCTGACCATTAGCATCCTTTGCATGAGGAACTGAGGCCCAGGGAGGAAAGAGCAGCCTCCCCAAGGTCCCACAGGAGGTTGGTTGGCAGAGCCAGGGCTGGACGCCAGTGCCCAGCCTCTGAGTCCAAGGCTGCTTGTACTCCTTGAGCCCAACCATGTGCCAGGCACTGTGTGAGGTGTCCAAAGGCTGTGAAATGTGGCTCCCGCCCCACACGACCTTACAGGCCTGTGAGGAATAATATTCCTTATTAGTGAATAAGGAACCTGGAAACACTCGAAAACCAATTCTGAATATTCCCTTGTGATCTGAGAGAAGCTGCCTGGTTAAGTTGTGGGGAAAGAGGAAAAAGTGCTCAGAAAGACATGGGGTTGAGAGGAAGGGGAGGGTAAACCTTGGCTCAGCCCCTGGAAAGGACACGGGTCTTCTGGGCCCCACCGCACTGGTCCAGCCTTGGGACTTGTGGCACCTCTGACCTGGGGTTGCGGGACCTATGTCCAGGTGGCCCAGCTGCCTCTGAGCCTGAAGGACAATGGCTGGCACCACATCTGCATCGCCTGGACCACAAGGGATGGCCTGTGGTCTGCCTACCAGGACGGGGAGCTGCAGGGCTCCGGTGAGAACCTGGCCGCCTGGCACCCCATCAAGCCTCATGGGATCCTTATCCTGGGCCAAGAGCAGGTAAGGCTCAGGGTAGTACGGGGGCTTGAAGCCTGAGTAGGTATCACACTCACCCAGGGCCCCTGGGAGGGAGGGGTTAGGTAAAGGGACCCTGGAAGCACAGCAGTGATCAGTCTGACCCAGCCATTCTGCA
Organism: Neomonachus schauinslandi; assembly: GCF_002201575.2. NCBI lineage: Eukaryota > Metazoa > Chordata > Mammalia > Carnivora > Phocidae > Neomonachus > Neomonachus schauinslandi. The sequence goes on from NC_058407.1 coordinate 9,878,849, forward strand.
GATGGGCAAACTGAGACTCAGAATGAGCAGTGACCAGCCCAAGGGGCTGGAAACTTGGGGACAGAGGGGGAAGCTTGGGGCGGGGCTAGAACTTTAAGGGGTGGGGCTTCAGCAGGACCTGGGACCTGATTGAGTCTGTCTGCCTGTCTTTTCTGATGGCTCACTCCATGTCTCTCTCTCTCCTCTCTCTGCTGCTCTCTTGGCCCAGGACACCCTGGGCGGTCGGTTTGATGCCACCCAGGCCTTCGTGGGTGACATTGCCCAGTTTAACCTGTGGGACCACGCCCTGACACCTGCCCAAGTCCTGGGCATTGCCAACTGTACCGGGCCACTGCTGGGCAACGTCCTCCCCTGGGAAGACAAGCTGGTGGAGGCCTTCGGGGGTGCAAAAAAGACCACCTTTGATGTCTGCAAGGGGAGGGCCAAAGCATGAGGGGCCACCTCATCCAGGGTCCCTCCCTTGCCTGCCATTTTGGGGACCTTACAGTGGGGGCACACGTTCCCTCCTCAGCCTACCCACACACTGGCCTTCCCTCCTGCCCTGCTCCTGGCCATGCCTCCTGTTTCCCCCACCTATACCCACACCTCCAGAATGCCCTGCCCTGCAGTGGCTGTCCCCTAACCCCACTTGGATGGGGACAAGCAGCTCAAGCCAACAGGTCAAGCCTGGGGTGAGTCCAGGGCCTGGTGGGGGGTGATAGCAGTGCGCACAGCACTGTCCACCCTCTCGGCATCACACTGGAGCGGTCTCTTACCCCCACCCACCCTGGCCCATCCACCACGTCTGATGCCACTGATCTCAACAGCATGTCCCATGGGGTCATGTATGGAGGAAGGGCCCACTATCTCAGTGGCAGGCGTGGCTGTCTGCCCCCCTGTCCCCCATGCACCAGGCCTGGCCCCTTCCCCTTCAGGGCCACAACAAGCTCTAGAGCTGTCCCCCCAGCTGAGAAAGGGATGACAGAGACATAGGAGACTCAGACTCACCCCTCCTCCATCTTTCCACCCGTTGCCAGTGAAGGGCAAGGGGATCTTGATGGAGCCTCCTGCACCCTCTCTCTTCCTCCTCTTTCCTTGTTTCTTTGTGTGCAGTGGTTTGAATGTTGGTTCCATGCCTGGCCCACCCCCACCTCAATTCCCAAGACATCTCCTTCCCGGCTCCAGCCTGAGGGACAAAGACCCTGGGAGGCCAAAAGGCCATAGTCACCCCTTGTGCCCACCCACATGTGTGCTAACTGGCAGGTCACCTCTCCTCCTCCATGCCCAGGACAGGGCCTGGGCCACTTCAGCCTGGGCTGGGAGCAGCTTGTGAGAGAGGCATGTGCCCAGGGGACCCAGGTTATGGCATAGCCACATTACCTAATCCCTCTGCATGGCCCCGAAGCCTCTGGGGAAAGAAGGGAGAAACCGAGTGGGCAAAGAGGGGAGAAGCACAGAGTGGTGTACAGAGCACTGGATGAGAAGGAGCCCATGGTTCCTAGCCAGCCCGGCTGCTCACCTGCTGTGTGGCCTTCTGTAAGCCCCTGCCTTCTCTGGCTTGGCCTTCCTCATTTGTGAGCTGAGGCCCTTGCTTTGGTCATTTCTCCAGATCAAACGTGAGGTGGTCTGTGATTCCAAGTGGATCGGGTGGGGCAAGCCTGACGCTGCCTAGGAACCAGGGGCAGATCCTGAGAGTAGGCAGCAGATGGCATCTGGCCGGGCATGGGTCAGGGTCAGCAGCTGCTTCCAGAGAGTCAGGGGCAAGGGCAAGGGGCAAGGCAGACCAACCTCATGCACAGATTGTAAAAACCAGCTTTTCTGGATCACCCCCGCCCCAGCCTGGCACCCTTGCCCATCTGAGAGGGCTGAAGGCTTCCAGCTCCCCACCCTGAGTCCTCACCAGCTCCCCCAAGATAGTGGAAGAATGTAAAAGCTATAATGTAAAAGAATGAAAATACCCAGTCTGACTTCTTGCTTGTGTAGATGGGGAAGAGCTCCGAGAGGTCAAGTGACTTACACAGGACCACACAGCACAATGTGGCAGAACCAAGACTAGAACCCAGGGCTTCTGACACCCTGTTCAGTGCTCTTCCCCCCTACACCATACTGCCTGCCCATGAGTGTCTTTGAGTCCAGCCCTCACCTTAGAGGACAGACATTTTAAAGAGGTCATAATGCTTTCCAACATGAACATCTTCCTTTATGAAACACACAAACATCTTGGCATCGAGACCCCCCCCCCCACCACAGGAAGTAGGGGGAGGAGAGGGGTGATCCCCAGGCACTCTGATAGGAATGGAAGGCAGGTGTTCCCCCTGCCAGTCACCTACCAGGTGTCTGGGCAGCTGCAGGCTACCTGACTCGAGCAGGTACCCGTGCCTTTTGGCCTGCTTTCTGTTCCCTGTCTCTGTTCCCCACCACCACTTAACCTGAGGCAAGATGCAAGAGCTGCAGGCTGTGGGGCCCATTGCCATGGAGGCTTCTCCAAGACTTGTTGCCTCCAGCCCCCAGTTCCCTCCCTTGTTGCCAGTTCAAGAGCACAAATAGACCGTTCAGCACCACAGGCCCAACTCCCCCTAGAAGAAGAAGCGATGGCGTGCTTCAGCCAGAACCTGCTGAGACCAAGGTTGCCCTGGTAACAGCCAATGACATCAGCCTAAGTGCTGGGTCAAGCGTCTCTTAATGACATATGCTGTTGCTGGGGTGACAGCAGATTCAGGACCCAGATTCCCGGGACACTGGGCTTTATTGGGTTTCCGTTACTGGTTTTAAGGAAGCAGCTTTTGTGGAGGCCTTGGGGAAAGAAAGGGTCTAGGAAGGAACTGACAGAACTTGAGCCTACCCAGAGGCATCATCCCAAGTCCTTTATGCTTTGTCATGGTGACAAAGATGAGACATCTGACCTTGGTCCCATGCTGAGTCACCCTGGTCAGCCCTCCAGAGGGCACAGGAACAAATTAGAGGCGTTGAGGTGCAGGCTGTGAGTCTGGGCCATTGGTGAGTGGCCTGGGTGCCCATTTCCATTCCAGGAAGGTGAAAGCCCGAAAGTCCCCACCCCTCCTTCGTCCACTGATGGTTCTTCACCTTTGCCGAATGCCTGCTGTTTGGACGCCAGCTCTGGTCGTCTAGCTGCTCCTGGGCACAGCCAAGAAGACGGGGAAAGAGGAGCTGGAAATGGTGCTTGCTTGTGTCCCTGAGCTGCTCTGGCTAATGGTGATGATGGAGCCTGTTTGTTCCATCTTTTTTAAATGTCAGGCACTGTGCTGAGCACCTCACATCTCATTTATCCTCACAACACAGTCGTAAGCTGGGACTGTTCTTAGCCCCAGGGAGGGAACTGGGGCACAGAGAGGTTAAGTAGCCTGCCCAGTGTCCATCAGTTGGCAGGTGCTGGAGTCCAGACTTCAAACCAAGGCAGGTTACAGTAAGGACCAAAGGGACTGGCAGCCCTACTCTCTGTGGAGTGGGACTTGAGCATCATTGCTCCCGATGGGTTTTTCCCTAAAGAGATGTGCTTGACCCCATTCACTACCCTCACAGGGTTGCTGATGGAGGAAGAGGCCCCGGGATGGGCTGGCCCCAGGGCCAGGGTCCCCTTGGGTGAGGCCGTGGGAGGGGTCTCTGCAGTGTGCCCGCCACCTCAGCCCTTCAACTGGCTCTCATTTCCAGAACTCAAAGGTAAGAGGAAGCTGGACGGTCTCCCAAGAGTCCCAGGCAGGGAATGGGGGAGAGGATCTTTCTCAAACTTCTGCTTTGGGTCAAGCCCTGCTCCAGGTGCTTCACAGCTCTTATCTGCCAGATTTTGCCCCCCTTTGTGGCATTCTGTACCCCCATTCAACATCCCAAGGGGACAGATCACCTTGCCACAATCGTGCATGACCTAGGACCACAGCTTTGGGCAGGAAGGTTTCTTCAGGAGGCCCTCCTGAAGTCTCATTTTATAGATGAGGATGCCGGGGCCCCAGGAGGGTGAGTGGCCCTTGGGGCCACCCAGCCAGGACACCTGGAGACCTGATCTCAGCTTTCTGACTCTCCACAACGCAGTGGTCCCTACCCACCACCAAGAACTGGGTCCCTGGTTCCTCTCCATTTCCCAGCACCTTGCCCGGAGCAGACTGGAGAAAGGGTCCCCTCCCAAAGATGCGATCATTCTCTTCCCCTCTGTCCCAGCTGCCTGCCACCCCAAACCCCACCTCACCCCTGCTGGGTGGGGAAGGGGCTCTCTCGTGGGCCCAGGCTGAGCAGTGAGTGAGCACGTCCAGCTGTCTGACACTGTGAAATTAGTGCACCCGCACCCCCCCCCGCCCCGCCTAATTTTGTACATAAAGTGACATGAGATGCAACGTGTGTGTGTATGTGTATGAGATATGTCCTGGGTTTTGTTACTTTTTTGTTTTTTTAAATTTGAATGTTCAAAATAAACAATGTTTACTCTGAGGCTCTTCTTGCAAGGGTGAAGTTAGCCTGGGGGGTGCGGGGCAGGAAGGGGACGGCTACCTAGGGCAGGGCAGCAGAAAAAGACAGGAGGCGCTGCTTGGTGCCCCGTAGCCTCACCACTTTGGCCTCTCAGCTGATTGTTCTGCCAGCTCCCAGGCGCAGACATACCCCATTCCCCAGGATTTATGCAGGAAGGATGTAAAGAACACAAGTCCCACATGGAAAGTGTCCCAGTTCTGATAACTGGGTTTTGGCCTCATTCCCAACACCCCATCCCTACCTCGTGCCCCAGTTCTGGGAACCAGGTCCTTGACTTGTTCCCTGAGACCCAGTCTGCCTGAGTCACTTGCCTGGACCCCCAGAGTGTCGCCTCCCTTGGGCCCTAGAGGCGATGGGGTAGGAGAGAGGGAGGGACACTGTTGTATTTCAACCTGTCCCTGCTCCACAGTCTACCTGGACCCCTCTGACTTGTTTGGCCTCTAGGCTGGACTCTTTGACAGTGTCAGGGTCTGCTACCCCCACCCACCCGTGCAGCACCTGCCCTACCCCCGGGAGGTCTTGATCTGGTCCCCAGTCCTCCCTGTCCACACCATCTTAGGGGCACATCCTCTGCCATCCCATCAATACTGTTACTGCTCGTAGTTGGACCGTGTCCAACTTTCACAGACAGCCCCTATGAAAAGGCCAGGGGGCCCGTGGGTCAGGGGGTCACACCTGTAGGACAGGCCTTCCAGAATTTTCCAAAGCTTCCCAAACTTCCCACCTAAGTGAACTCACCCCATGAAGATCAGGGGGTATAGCTAGCTGGAAGCAGCACTTGAAACAAGAAAACCATATCTGAAGTCTACTGAGTTATCCGAAAACTTTGTGTGCTTTCTTCCTTCTCCAAAATGAACCCAGTTTTGTTTTAAAATATCGCCTTTGATTACTTACCACGGAGCAAAATTAAGCTGCAGGCAATACACTTCGTTTATTCTCTCTCACACTGATTTACTTACAAACACCCTCTCCCTCTGTCCCATCAGCTGGCAATGTCCAACCCTGGTTTAATTCCTACCATCCACCCGCTTCATGTCAGCACCTGCCCAGCTGAACCCTGATGCAGAAGAGCACAGGGCTCTGATGTGTGTTGACTCTCATTTCAAATTCATGGCCAGAGATCTCCAAGGGGCATTTCTGCCTGCCCTACAATCTTAGCACTTGCCTTGTATGAGGGCTTGCTCTCCAAATAGCTAAAAATCAGACCCTCTCCCTCCTCAGACCTCCTAGAGCCTCTCCACCCCCCTTCCCACACCCTCAAGGGTGACCTTACCCCATAGTCCATTGAGGAAACAAAACGATCATCGCCTCACCAAGTTTGTCTACAAACCTGCACATTCTCCAGCTGCCCTCCAGCCACTCAGCGCAAACCGTCCCTGCTCCTACCAGAGGACCTTGTGTACTGGACCCCATCCCCCCACCTCCCCAAGAACATCTCTCCCAAGTCACCAACTTCTCCTTGTCAACTTTATCATTCCAACAGGCTTGCGATGATGCCCTTGTATCTCCTCACACCAAATCCCCCCACCCCAAGCCAATACATGCCTCAAGGCCTCACTCTTTCTCTGCTCCTATCACTGCAAGACTTCTTGAAAAAGCAGGTGTGGCAGGGTCCCCAAGACCACCCTCAGGTTTGATGAGTCACTGGAAGGATTCACAGGACTCCGAAAAGTTCTTCTCATGGTCACGGTTTGTTACGGCGAACAGACACAGAGGAAAAAGGCACATAGGGCAGAGTCCAGCAGAGACCAGGAGCGAGCTTCCAGGTGTCCCTTCTGGGATGGGGGGAGTCATGGACAATGCTTCATTCTCCCAGCAGGGATGTGTGACACCTGTGCAGAAAATCATCATCCAGGGAAGCGTACCTGAGCCTTGGTGTCCTGGGCTTGTCACAGGGTCAGTCACGTAGGCATGAAGCACCTGTGTGGGCCTTAACTACTCAGTCTCCAGCCCTGACACCCAGAGGTCAAACTGACACAGGGTGACCCAGAGCCTCAGGCAAAAAAAAAAAGCAGGTGTTTTCCATAAGTCACTTTGTTAACATAAATTCTCTGATATGGCCCAAGGTATACAAAGACACCCTTATCAGGCAGGATATTTGAAGGGCTCAGAAGTTATCTACCAACCACCGGTCAAGGCCCAGTCCTTTCTTTGGAATGGGCAGCGTTTGAGCACCCTAAGCCGGCTGAGTTAACCCTTTACTGCACAAGGGGTCCATAGTCTTTGCCACACCCTCCCTCTCTCATTCACATCTTCTCCAGTTCCCACTCTGCCACGGCGCCCACGGCTTGCCGAGATCACTCTCGTCAAGGCCAAGAGTGACCTCCACATTCATTATGAAACTTCATGGCTAGGCCCCAGTACTCATCTGAGTTGAGCTCCCAGCTGCACTGACACCTAGTTAACCACTCCTTCCTTCTCTTAAGATTTCCTTCTCTTGCCTTTCAAAACACAGCTTCCCCAGTTTTCCTTCCGTTTCAATGGTTTGGCCTGTAGCACAATCAAAGCACTGATGTCTGGGCCTCACCCCTGGCGTCTGAGACAGCAGGGCTGAGGTGTGGCCTGACATTCAGCATTTCTAACAAGTGCTAGGTGATGGCTGTGGCCACTGGTCCCTGGGACCATACTTTGAGAACCACTGCTTGACTTCACTGGCTGCTCCTTCTCAGGCTCCTTCCAATTCCTCCTTATCTCCCCAACCTCTAAATCTGCAGGACCCCAGGCCACAGCCCTGCTTCTCTTTATTCTTTGTATTTAGACACTCTCCCTAGGAAATCTCATCCAGGCTCATGGCTTTAGCTATCATCTGATGATTTTCAAACCATGACTATTTGCCTGATAGGAGTCTCAGTACTAATATATCCAAAACTCCTGATCCCCCTCGACTTCTGCCCCACCCTTCCATTTAATAAACAGGCTCATGATCCACCAGTTGTTCAAATCAGAAATGCAAGAATTATCATTGATTTCCCTCTTTCTCTTGCATTATCTGTCTTCTGACTCCACCACTAACGCATATCTCCAGCCTGCTCACTCCTCTCCACTTCTGCTACCGCTCTGTCCAAACCACCATCATCTCTGAATTGTACTCCTGCAACAGCCTCTCTCAAAATCCATTCTCTATACAATACCCAGAGTGATCGTGTTGCAATCAAAATATGTCTTCCCCTTCACAGAACTCTCCGAAGCGTGCCAATACACTTAGAATGAAATCCATACCCTCACCCTGATTTACAAAGTCTTGTGTGATCTGACCCCCTCCCACCTCTCGGGTCTCATGCATTACCTCTCTCCCTTTCTCCCATTATGCTCTGGGACGCACAGGCCTCCCTCTGTTCCCCCAGCCTGCCAGACCTGGGGAGACTGCATATGTTCCCTCAGCTGGAAGGCACTATCCCCTAGTTCTCAGGGGACATGCTCCTTCCTGTCATTCAGGTCTCAGCTTGTCATGAACAATCGCAGATGTTTTGCTGACCCCTCAGCCTTAAGTCGCTGCCTGGTCACTCTCCACCACTTGCTCAGTCCTCTCCTCCATGACCCCAGAATTGGCAACTGAGCCCTACCAACTCATCCTGGACCCAAGGCTGTCGGGGTCACCTGCTCTATCATCCTCTTTAACCCTTTCCACAGCACGTACTCTTTTTGATAATGATCTTGTTTACTTACTTTTAATTGTGGATCACCCAGAGTGTCAGCCCCGTGAGAGAAGGGACTGTATTTGTCTTTCCCACCACAGTGTGTATCCAGCATCTGGCAGAGTAGGGATTACTATGTATTCGCTGAATACTAATAACTGATCTGTATTAAGTGCTTACTATGCACCAGACATTTGCTGCTCTGATCTCTTGACACATACTAGTTTATTTAACCCTGGGAAGGAAGTACTGCTGGAAAATAGGCACAGAAAGATGAAGTGCTTGACCAAGGTCATCCACCTGGGAAGTGGCAACACTGAGATATTAATCCCTCCTGCCTCCAGAATAATCACTCAATGGCTGCACTATATGATCTGTGATTTTGGATTCTCCTTAGCTCCTCAGGGATATCAAACACTGGTTTGAGAAACAAAGGCTGATGTAGGAGATTTCTGTTGCAGATTAATTCTTCCCCTGCGAAAAGCTAGAAAAACCAAACGCCACATCTGAAACTTCCAGGCATCAGAGAAGCATCAAGAGAGGTGAGAGATAAGTTAACCAGATCCTATGGAGAACAGAAGCTCAGAGAAGTGAGCCTGACTTTGGGGCTACAGTTTTCCTCTTGAGGCACCTGCCCACTTACAACAAATGCCTAAGTTGAGCAGAGAGCAATAGTTGAGCAGCTGGTTAATAGGTTCAAGAAATTGTATGACAAATAAAGGTAAAGATTCCAGCTAAAAATTGGAGTTCAAGATAAGGGGCTCTAGGTAAATGACCCAGACTCTCAGTGAGACCCTAAAAGGTTACACTCTGAGAGAAGGGTAAATTGGAAATATTCCAGCCCTCCAAAGATGGAATCCCAGCTTCCAATCCTCTCATTCACTGATTGAATTAAGGTGTCTGCTCTTTCACCAATGTCTTGCCAAAAGCAAAAGTAAATTCTCTCTGGAGGAAGGATAACATCATCCAAACTCACATTACATTTTTGATACACAAGGTTTGGCATCATCAGACATATCTGGAAACAAAACTGAATGACTAAAAATCAAGAGGGAAAAAATTTTTTTAAAGGCCAATAGACCTACGCATATGATAAAATTGCATGAAACTAAATACACACACACACACACACACACTCGGGTACAAGTAAAATGGAAATCTGAATATGATTGCATCAATGTCAATATCCTGGTTGTGATATTCTCCTATAGTTTTGCAGGATGCTACCATTGGTGGTAAATGGATAAAGGATGCATATGATCTCTCTGTATTACTTCTTACAACAGAATGTGAATCTATAATTATCTCAAAATTAAAAGTCTAATTTTGAAAAGATTTCTTTAGGAAATCCATATGGTGGAGTTGTGAAACATAGACCTGAAAATAATTATGGTTAATATATTTAAGGATTTAGATGACAAATAGAATTTCAACAGAGAACTGTAAACTATGAAAAATAATGAAATGAAGATCCCAGAGCTGAAAAATACATGAACTGAACTCATGAACTCAATAAATAAGTCTAACAGCAGGTTAGACACACCTGAAGAAGGAATTGTGAACTCTATTAATAGAGATCTCAAAAGAAATAAGCCAGAGTAAAAACTGAGGGAAAAGAATAGAAAGTACTGGGGTGGGGCGGGGGGGGGGGGGGACGGAAAGCATAAGATTAATAAGGGACATGGTGAAAAAGTCTTACAAGTAAGGAGCCCCAGAAGGGGAGAGAGAAAATAAGGCAGAAAGAGTATTTGGATTAACATCTGAAGATTTGCCCAAAACCGTTGAAAGACATGAAGCCACAGATTTAAGAATCTCAGGGAACACCAAGCATGAAAAATGCAAAGAAACCCACAACAAGGACTTTGATGGTGAAACAGATGTAAAATAAAAGACAAAAAGAAAAATCTTCCAAGGTCCCACAGAAAAGTGATGCATTACCTTCCAAGGCCAGAATAACAACTACCTTCTCGATAGAAGGAATGGAAAAAGGAGGACAATAAAATGATGATAGCTTCAAAGTGTTGAAATAACCACCATTCTAGAATTCCCTATTCATGGAAAACTTCAAAAATAAAGATGGTGTAAAGATGTTTTCAGACAAAGAAAAAAGAGCATATTCATCACCAATGGGTTTTGTTACCAACAGAGCTTCTCTGGAGGACAGACTAAAGGAAATTGTTTAGGAAAAGGGAAAATGGTCCTGAGAGGAAGCATGGAAATTCACAACAGAAAGGCCATGCATGTGGATAAATCTAAGTTAATAACAAGCAAAAAAATAATAATAGCAACAATTATCTCCTGTGAGGTTTAAAATTCATGATAACAACAGAATAAAAGGTGGGAAGAGGTAAATGCAGTTAAAATGTTCTAATTTCCTTGCATTGTCCTGAATGTACTAAAAGTATTCATTTTATATTAGACTTTAATACGTCTAGGGTCAACATTTTATTTTCCTGGGGTAACTGCTAAAAGGATTGTAAAAGATTATGTAACTAACAAGTTCAATAGAAGAAAAAATAGAATAATAAAAACAATTCAAAAGAAGGCTTAACAAGGAAAGAAAAAAGGAACACAAAAAGGGTAGAGTAAATAGAAAATGAATAGTGTGTTGATTGCTTTAAACCTAAATGTAATCTAAGTGGGTTATTACATTAAATATTAAAAGAGAAATATGCTAATAAAAATATTAATCTTGTCAAACTGGTTATATGACAGGTTGAAATTTAAAAGATAGAAAAATATGTATTAACACAGCTTCATAATATATAAAGTAAAAATTGACAGAGCCAAAAGGTGAATTTGACAAATCCACAATTGTAGTGGGATATTTTAACACACTTCTCTCAATAATTTATAAAGCTGGCAGACAAAAAGTTCAGTATGAGTATAGAAAATTTGTACAAAATGATTAACAAACTTGACCTAACAGAGCAACTACAGAATAGATATTCTTTTCAATTACATGGGGGAAAATTTACCCAAACTGACCACAGGAGGTAGAATAATGGTCCCCCAAATATGTCTATATTCTGATCCCCAGAACTGTAAATATGTTATATCACATGGCAAGGGGAAATAAGATTGCAGATGGAATTAAGGCTGCTAATCATATGACCAGGAGATAAGGAGATTAACCTGGATTATCTGGATGGACCCAATGTAATCACAAGATTCCTTAGATGTGAAAGGGAGATTGAAGAGCCAGGGTCAGGGGAATACAGAAAGTCTCTAGAAGCTGGAAAAGGGAAAGAAACAGTCTCACCTATAGCCTCAGGAAGAATGCAGCCCTGGGAACACTTTGCTTTTAGCCTGGTGAGACCCATCATGTCAGACTTCTGACTCCAGAACTATAAGGTAAATTTATGGGGCGTCTGGGTGGCTCAGTCAGTTAAGTGTCCAACTCTTGATCTCAGCTCAGGTCTTGATCTCAGGGTTGTGAGCTCACACCCCGCATTGGGCTCCGCACTGGGCGTGGAGCCTACTTTAAAAAAAAAAGATAATAAATTTATGTTGTTTAAAGTCACTATTTTTCCAATCTTTGTTACTTGCAGCTGATCCAATTGCTAACTGATTCCAGGGTGTCCCCATCAGCCATATTAAACAGCAGGAGCAGGAGCAGAACATGAAAGGGTGCAGCTAGAATATTGGCTGAATCTTGAGGATTGACAGGAGCTAAGTCTGAAGAAGTAGGGTGAGATCCTATCCACTTCATTCATTCATCAAACATTTACTAAGCACCTACTCTCTGCTAGATCCTGTATGTAACACAGAGCTGTAGAGATGACTAGGACAAGGTTCTTGCTCTCCAGGAGCTCACAGGGGAAGACAGAGAATTAAACCATGGAGAAGAGCAATGACAGGAGTATGCACAAGAGGAGATGGGAGCACAGAGGTCTCTTTTGGTTGCCAGTGATGGAATCCCAGTGTGTACAACTTAGACCAAACGTGTATGGGCTCATATAGCCAAAAGGAGGAAGGCCAGAGAGAGAATGCGGCCAAGAGGGTATGTGAGCAAAGGTAAGGTGAGAATCAGCTTGGAGCGTGTGGAGAGCCATGAGAGCTGGTGTAGCTGGGGTGCAGAGCACAGGGGAAGGAGCAGCAAGAAGAGATGGAGGTGCCCATGGGCCACACCATGGGGAAGCCTCAAATGGCAGGTCATAGCATCTGGATGTCACCTGGCAGGTTATGGGGAACTGTGGAGAAAGGCAAGGAGCTGTTAAAGAGAGGAATGCAGTGGTGAAATTTGGGTTTTAGACACATCACATTGACTGTGACATGGAGAATGGATTGGAGAAGGGCAAGACTGCAGTCAGGGAGTCCTTTTAGAAAGCTGTTGCAATAATACAGATTGGATCATAGGGCTGTACACATGGGGAGTGCCATGAAGACAGCCAGAAGGGGTAATAGAGAAGAGCAATGACAGGAGTAGGCACCAGAGGAGATGGGAGCACAGAGGTCTCTAATCAGGACATGAGAATCAGAATCAGGAGGCTTTTGGTTGACTTGAGTTGGGCGATGACAGGGGGAAATAAGTATGAAGGACACAATTCTCTGGTTTCTGATGGAAGCAACTTGGTGGTGCCATTTATTGAGATGGGGGATACAAGGAAAGCAAGTTGGAGGGAGATGATCAATTCAGTTTGGGACACATTGACATTGAAGGGCTTGTGGGACATTCCGGTGGAGATGGTCAGGAGCAATTGGATATTTAGGTCTGGAAGTCCAGTGAGAAGCCTAATCTGGAGAGAGAAACACAAGAGCCATCAGAATCTAGGACATTGACAATGGAACCATGGGAGTAGATGAGATCCCCAAAGGACAAGACTTAAGGCAGCAATTCTCAACAAGATATGCATGGGGTGGCATAACTCCCTGGGAGGGTTTGGAATCACCAGAGGGGCTTTCCCAAAGCACCAACCTTCAATTTCAATAAATACCCTAGGAAGTGTGACCAAGGGAAACTTGCTGATGAGGATGTGACCTAGGGTATAGGAAGAAATTTGAGACCCTTGGTAAGAAGAAAATAGAGTCAAGGTGGGCACAGAGAGCAAAGGAAAAAGGAGCCAGAAAGGAAGAGAGGTTTTGAGGAGATCCAGGAGAATGAGGTGCCCCGGATGATAGAGCAGTGACTCTCAACTGTGAGTGTGCACCAGGGGCACTTGTGACAAATACAGATTCCTGCCCTTCTCTATTCTGATGCCATGGGGCCCTAGAATCTGCATTGTAAAGAGTTCTGCCGGCACAATTTCTGGAGTAGAGAATTTCACGAAGACAGGTGTGGTTGACAGGCTTACACCAGCAGAGGTGATGGATCCAGCAAGACAAAGAGCTGTTGGATTCTGCTCTTCAGGAGGTCACCGGTAACCATGGAAGAGGTAATTTCGGTGGTGGCAGCGTGGGTGTGGAAGCCAGATTGCAGTGGGCTGAAGACTGAATAGGAGGTGAGAAATAGAAGACAGCAAACGTAGACCCCTTTTAGAAGTTTGGATGAGAGGCGGAGGCGAGAGCTTCATCCCCCTCAAAGGCCAACTTCCATCTCCTGGAGAAACTTGGCAAAGAGGATTGGGGAAATCTGGAGGCTGAGTCAGACATTCCATGGACCTTCAGAACGCACCAGGAAGGCAATTTGGGAATCGGCAAGGGCCGAGCACACCTCAAGCTGCCAAATTGCAAAACCAAACCCACTGTGCCCTCCTTCTGTCTACCCACTCCAAGTGCGTTCCACCATATTCACCGCCCAAGTGATCTTTCCATGACTCAGATCTGACTATCTTTCTGCCCTACTTGAAACTGTCCAACAGCTACTTTCCCCACTCTCACCCAAGAGAACAGGAAACACTCCCAGGGAATACCCAAGTACCTGACCTTGGCATTCAAAACCCTTCTGACTCTGGTGATCCCTCCTTCCCTCTGCATCTTCACCCCCCACCCTCTTCACTGTCACCTCCCACTGTATCACATTCACCTTGAACCCAGGTTTCATGGAGTCACTGGCAGTTCCCCAGTTAACTGTGCTCTCCCACCCTCATTAGCCTACTAGTCGTCTTAGACACAGCAAACTCAAATACCACCTCCTCTGAGAGTTAGTTACTCCCTCCTTGGAAAGAACCAGCACCTTGCCCACACCTGCACCAGAGTACAGGTAGAATAAAGACTTCTTAACTCTTTGTTGACACAGCTGTACCCTCACTGGACTGTGTCTTCTCTGGAACCAAGGTCATCTTACTCTTCTCTGAATGACCAGCATCTGGCCAGGGCTGAGTTCCCAGTAAGTGCCAGTGAACGTGAAGTGGGGTTTCATCATGATAATGTAAATGTTGAAATTATGAAGTCAACCCACTGACCCTTTGATCCACCAATCAAGTAATTGAATCTGCAGGTTCTTCTCTCTTCCCCCCTTTCCCTTTTCCCTAGCTGTACTAATACTTTCGGATTAATTTTCCCTCCTAAATGTAAGAAAAGGCGGGCTCTGGACAACTGTGTCTTTAAATTAGATGGTACAACATCTCCTATGGACTAGGAAGTCATATGAGGATATGCTACAGTGGAAAGAGCACCTGGTTCCACCTCAGGGAGTTTTACTTTGATTCTTTCCTTTAACACGTTTCTTAACCTCTCTGAACCTCAATGCAGATGGGGTTACGAATACCACTATCTAAAAAAATTGTGAGAATCTAGTGAAATACTCCTTGCAAAGCCTAGTTTTTGTAATGCTAGTTGTTATTAGGCTTCTGAGATCCTAATGAAGTAGTATCTCAGTGGCAGGACACCAACAAATTGCATATGTAATTTCAAATGGCTAAGAGAAGCGCCCAAGGTAATACCGCCCTTCAAAGTTTATTTCTCTAAAAGGCAAACTTCCTACCTCCCGGGCTCCTCAGGCCCACTTAGGACGACTATAACTGAAGCTCCGCCTCCCTAGCCTCTAACCACGCCCTTTTCCTTACAAGCCTTGCGTTGTAGGGGCCTTTAATATTGATTGACACTTTTATTCACCAATAAAAAGTGAAATTCCCGTTAACGTCCGGTGAGGGGGCAGGACTTCCTTGTTGTTGCTAAGACACTCTTGTTTCGCTCCTTGACAACCCTGGCGGGGGTGCGCTAGCTGCGGCCCCGGCTCCGGCCCCCGCGGGAGCAGGTGAGGCCCCGGGGCGCGGCGGGCAGCCGGGCGGGGAGGGCCGGCCCGAAGCGGGGCCGAGAGGCGTCGCAGGGCGGGTGGGGCCTCGCCCAACGCGGAGGCCCCACCTCGTCTCCTGCGTGCTGGTCCCCAGCCCCAGGTCCTCCCAACCCCCACACTTCGGGGACCTGCGAACTCGGCCGTGACAGATTAGCGGTGGCGACTCTGCGGGCTGCTCCTTCCCGCACACACCCGTCCTCCTGCGCGGTCCCCCATCCTCATCGACCCGACTCCCCCCAGGACCTTGATTACCCCCCTCCCCGCAACGTTTCGCGGAGTAATTCCCCACTCCCGCGGCTGGACGGGTGGTCGCCATCGCCTTGGCCCAAACCGCTTGACTTGGACAGTTGGTGACGTGCTAGGATTCCAGGCTGGTCAGTTCCTTCTTTGGGCCTCAGTTTCCCCATCTGTAAATAGAAGTTGGGTTGAATAATCTCTAAGGCCTCTTCGACTCTGCCGTTCTAGGATGTGATTCTTTGACCCAGCTATAGGCTTCCCTGAGGATGTACCCATGGGAGTTCCCGGGTGTAGTGAAAAGAACTTGGCAAACCTAATTTGGATTCTCAATTACGGGACCTTAGCAAGTTATCTAACCTCCCTGGGCTCCAGTCTGAGTGTATATGAAATCAGGATACAATAGGGCATCTCCTTGGGGGAATTCTGAGGATAATAGGAATTGAAGTATGAAGAGTCTAGTTCAGTGTGGATTTAGTATTTGTTACTGCACTTCCTCTGTCTCTTACTTCCCCACGCTCTCCCCCTCTGAGAAGTGTCAGCCATCATTTCTTCATGTGACCCTCAAATCCAGATCTCCTGCTCTGATCTTTCTCCTGGGCTTCCACGGTTAGGGATGCTTTGGGGCGGGGGTGAGGGTAGCGTGAGTTATTATTGCTCTGGTGGTTGGACTCAGTAGCTTTCCGTCTGTGCCCAATGATTTGGTGATAACCTCCTGACAAGACACCTCCATTTTTTTTTTTTAAAGATTTTTATTTATTTGACAGAGAGAGACACAGCGAGAGAAGGAACACAAGCAGGGGGAGTGGCAGAGGGAGAAGCAGGCTTCCCGTGGAGCAGGGAGCCCGATGCGGGGCTCGATCCGAGGACCCTGGGATCATGACCTGAGGTGAAGGCAGACGCTTAACAACTGAGCCACCCAGGTGCCCCAAGACACCTCCATTTGCATGTCTCACCAGCCACTTAAACTCAGTAGTTCTAAAATCAAACTGGCTCACTTCTTTACCTGTCCCTCCGTTCTACCTGACTTGCCCTGTCTTTCTCAGTGGCGTGGCCATCCTCCCTCGCTCTGCTATGCCCCTCGCACTCAGGCGGTTGTCACTTTCCTTTGATTCTGCCTCCTTGAGGCCCTCACATCTACTCCATTCCTGAAGCTACCATCTTGGCTCAAGTCTTTAAGTCTTTAATGCCTGTCACCTGAGCCAGTGCTCTAGCTTCCTAACTGGTGTCCCAACCTCCAGTCTTTTCTGTTTACCCAGCCCACCAGAATAATTATCTGAAAACAATGCAATGTCACCAACCCCCAAGAGACCTCCCAAGGGCTTCTCATTTCCCACTAAAAATATCCACACTTCTCAAGCCTAGATTTTAGAGCCCTTCTGTACTTCCACAGCCCAACCCCAGCATTTTTTCCCAGCCTTCTCTTTCCCTTCTCCTGTGCCAGGTTCTGTTCTTTAGCCAAATTGGACCGTTGGACTTTCCCAGAAAATGCTTTGAGCTTTCTGCTTGGATATCACTGTGTTTGTTCATCTCTCTGTCCAGTAGGTCTTCCTCACCTAGTCCACTTGCCAGGATTCCCACTCAAATTCTGCCCCCACCACCAACCTTTTCTTGCTGTCCTCTCCCCTGCCCCTTCCAGAATTCTCCTCCTCCCTCTGTCTGCATCTGCCTTGTGGCACGTACTGCGTTCTTCCATGATCCATAGTTAGTTCCTTGTGTATGTGTCTTGGTCTTTAAGATTGTAAGCTCCTTGAAAGCAGAGACTGTCTCTTGCTTATAGTGGAGTCGTTGAAAAGGCATAATCTTGGGCGCCTGGGTGGCTCAGTTGTTAAGCGTCTGCCTTCGGCTCAGGTCATGATCCCAGGGTCCTGAGATCGAGCCCTGCATCTGGCTCCCTGCTCATCGGGAAGCCTGCTTCTCCCTCTCCCACTCCCCCTGCTTGTGTTCCCTCTCTCGCTGTGTCTCTCTGTCAAATAAATAAATAAAATCTTTAAAAAAAAAAAAAAAAGGCATAATCTTGAAGTCCTATATACCTGAGGGAATCCTAGCTCCTCCATTTGTTAGCTGGGTAGAATGTCACTTTCCTTTTCTCAGCCATCATGGTCATCAGAAAATTAAGGATTAAATAGCACCTGTCTAACAGAGTTATTGGGGGTGGTGGACGGTAAATAAGATCCTGTATGTAGGACACCCATCCTGTTGCCTTGCTCAAAGTCAGTGTTCAATAAATATTGAATGGATTTGATAGATCCTCTCCCTTCCCAGGGGGCAAATGAAATATAATTTAACCACAATATAGATATCTGATGGGCTTCTGCCATGTGCCAGACACTGGTCTTTGCGCTCTGGGGCATCTACAGGAGAATAGTTAAGTCCTTCAGCCTCAGGTGATTGATTGGCTGGACTCACGACACACTGCTAAGTCGTGACTGGTTATGAGATGTCACCAGTAATTAGCAATTGTGAATGATAAAAACCATAATCAGTGCTAACTCCAATTTATTTCTGTAATAATGTCATTCTTAGTCCCTTACGTTCAAATCTGTTCTCTTGAGTGGGAAAGGGGGGGGTGGGAAACTGCGTAATTCACTGTCTGTGGGAAGCATCTGTTCTTGTGTAGAGCTAATAGCTGTGATGGTTATGACTTTTTGCTGTACTTTGTAGCTTGACAAACATGTTTGGTATTTCATCCAAATTTGGGTATGTTGGTGAGGGGGTACCACGTGAGTCAATATTGTTTATTATATCAGGTTACACATAAAGAAAATGTCTTGATCTCTTCATCTCTCCATTTCTCTTCCTCTTTTGTCTTCCCCCCCTCTGCTTAGTCTAAGGCACAGCAAAAGTGTTCACTGGACCTCAGTAAAATGAGAAAAAAATAAGGGCAGTGTTAAAAACACCACCAACAGCAGCAACTTCCTGTGTGTGTGTGTGTGTGTGCGCACCTGCGTGCACACACATGTGCGCACATGCATGCATGCGTGTGTGAAAGGTAACAGTCTTTTCCGAGGACTTTTATTCTGCAACCATCTCCTTCTAACTATTAAAACCTTCCCTTATAATAGATAATGTATTTAATGCTCTTGCTTAGCATAATTTAAAAACGCAGTCCTGCGTTTGCTTCCCCCTTTCCAAGCTGATCTGTGAAATCCAGATCTTCCGTGGTGTTTCCTGACCTCACCACCGTCTTGGATGAATGGCCCCAGGCCCTTAGGTTCCTCTCTCCTCCCCTTGCCAGCTTTGCTCTGTGTTTGCCAGAAGGCAGAGGGTAGACGTGGCCGGGAAAGGTGGGAGGATGACCGAGGTACACAAGTGTGTATCCTGGACCTGGCTGGAAGCAGGTGTGCCTGGACAGGTGGCTGGACTGGGAGATGCTGAGAATTGAAGCTATTTGCATTTCTGTCTGTCTCCTACTTGCTTGTGACTGGGGAAAAGGCCTAGAAGGTAGAATTAGAAGAGTAGGTGTGGGTTTGGATCCCGGCTCTGTCATTGCTGGCTGTGTACCTTTGGGCGAGCCCCAAAACCTCTCTGAGCCCCAGGTGCCTCATCTGAGAACGGGGAGTGGATGCTGCCCCCACAGGTTGTTAATGGGGTGAGATGAAACAACGAAGGTGAAAACCCAGTGTGCCCACACCACTAACGCTGGCCCCAACTTGGTCTGCAGAATTTCCTTGTGGCTTTCATCCATCCATGCTAATACCGTGGTTTGCAGAGTGACAACTCAGTAAGTATTGGTTGGTTTGGCTGAATGTTTAGTGAGCTGGCATATGAAGAAAGACATTGCAGGTCCCCCTCCGAGTGCACCAGTAACAAGAGCTGACATTTACTGTGAGGTAGTCTATGCTCTATCCCAATTTCCAGATGAGAAAACTAAGGCTTAGAGAGAGAAACATTTGTCTGAGACTTGAGATGTGAATTTGGACCTGCCTGTGGAGCCTGCACCCAACCACCGCCCCGTCCTGCTCTGAGTGTGTCCTCCCATCTCTCGGATCCTGGGGGTGGTTACCAGGGGCGCCCCGAGGTCCACAGGCCAGGAGGGTTCTGGGCATTGAGTGGCTGGGGGCACCCCCAGAGGACTGGCAGACACTTTGGGCCTTATTTCCCAGAATTCCTTCATTTCTCCCCCATCCTCTAGCCCTCTTCAGGATTCTTCCGAAATGCTTCAGAAGCAAAACAATACCTTGTGACTGAGGTCAGGGTCACAGAAGAACAAGGCCCAGATAGCAGGACAAGGGCACTGGCTGTTCCAAGGCGATGACAGGAAGAGCCCTGTCTGTGCCCCCTGTTGCCTGGGGGAAGCCTCGCAGCAGACACGGGTGAGGCTGGGTAAAGCTCGCGGAGGCGCCCTTGGGCGGAGAGAGGGCGCGGCTGCCACCAGCTTGGTGCACCAGGACATCCTGGAACTGGTACCCAAGAGATTCAGCGACCCTGGCCGTGCGCACACTTGCATTATTAAAGGGCTCTCTTTTAGGCCTGATGGGACTTCTTTCTGGCCTGGAGCTATCAGGCACACAGGCACACGCTCATTTGCATGGAAGATTGATAAGGTTATTAAAACCTCTGGGTCTGCTATTTTTGGTAGCGTTCTTCCAGCCGGGTTCTAAATCACAGCTGAATGACTATAGCTGGACTATAACGATACAGCATCATAAAAGATTCTCCTGCCTTTCTGTATTTGGAAGCACATCATCTGTAACTGTTCCTTTTTATTCTCTAAGTCTCATCCCTTTTGGATCCCCAGAAGTACAGGTAGTGGTTAGGAAGAGCCATTTGCACTGTGGTCCTTAATCAGCATGCTTGAGTAATGTTGAAGCCCTGGCTAGTGGCAGGCGGCAGCGCAGTGAGAACCGTGTGCAGGGTTTTGCCATTTCCTAATGCTCACAGGCCTCTAATTGGTGCTCGCGGTGGATCTCTAAGAACGAGAAGATGGGTTTCTCCCATTTCACAGAGGAGGAAACCAAGGCTCAGGTGCAATTACTTGCCCAAGGCTACAAAGCAAGGGAGAGAGTAGAATTCACTTTGGTTATAGAACAGGCATTCAAGCCTAAATACTCTGCCTCATGGGTCTCCACAACGCCCCCTCCAAAAAATACCTGTCCCCGTGGCTCTTCCCCCTTTGTTCCTGAAGGATGGACTTTGGTAATACCTCTGGCCTCTTGAGTCCTGTTTCATCAGGATTCCATATTCTCGGGTCCACAGACTCTGAGCAGCCACAGCCCCTGCCCTCCCCCAGGGCAGGCATGTACACTCTCGCCTCTGGATTCTCTTCCAGGCCACTCCAGGCCAGCACTTGTGAGCCCCGAGGAGGAATTGGATCGAATTGAAATATTTAGGAGGAAGAGGCCCCAGCAGCTGCTGAGGGGGACCCAGTGTTCAGCATTTTCAGCTGAAAATCTTGGGAGGTCAACAAACCTTAAAGCCCTTAGCCTTTGATCATCACACCTGGATAATGTGGAGGGGGCGGCAAGCAAGTGGCCTTGGTGAAAACCGGGAGGACAGGATGGAATTGGAGATTGGCCTTCACATTAATGAGCAAAGACCAAAGGATTCATTGGATTTTGTGAAATAAGAAACACGAGCAGAAAGTACAATGAGGTGGTGCCTGGTCGTTTGCCAGCTTCCACGTAGAGACAAAAATCGCTAATATCCGAGTGCTCCAGATGCCCAGACTTGACGAGCTAAGAGGAGCTGTGTGGAAATCAGGTGGTGGAGGCAGGCTCCAGCCTTGTGCGAGGGAGCCCACCCAATGCGGGGGGGGGGGGGGCTGCGGAAGGCTTCTGAGGCATCAGAGAGAGGGAGAAAATGGAGGGCACGGCCCGGAGAAAGTGCACAGAAAGCTCAGCGCTCGGCCACATGGGGGTTGAGTTCACATCGGAACGGTGGTCACGACAGGCCAGACATCAGACGTGTACTTCACAGGTGGCGGCTGGCTGGAGGCCGGTTTCGTGGGAGCCTCCCATGCGTCGGCGCTGTGAGGAGGGCCCACGCCGGACACCAGCCCTGCTGCTCACCAGCTGAGGCCTCGGGCCGACGAAGTAACGGCTTCAGGCCTCCCCACGGGGTCGCTGCAGCAGCAGGGTCCTAGGGACCGGAAACCTAGCAGATGGCACTTGTCGTCACTGCCCGTTAGTTACTCTGCTAGGCATCTTCCGGCTTTAGTGGCTGTGCCATGAAACAAACCTATTTGGAACTGTGAGACATGCTGGAGAACCGTTATCGGGTTGTATTTGTCCAGCATGGATGGTTAAACAGGGTTCATAGCACGGTGGTTTGTATGCATTTAGATCAGCACTTCTTTTTTTTAAATTTATTTTTGAGAGAGAGAGCACTTGAGCAGGAGCCGGGGGGACAGGCAGAGGGAGAAGCAGACTCCCCACTGAGCAGGGATCCCGATGCGGGACTCGATCCCGGGACCCTGGGATCATGACCTGGGCCGAAGGCAGATGCTTAACGGACTGAGCCACCCAGGTGCCCTAGATCAGTACTTCTTCTGATATGAAAAAGTCCTTTGAATTACAGGATAAATTCAATTGTAGAATAACGAGAGACACCAGGATTTCTAGCAATGCTCCCAGACATTTAGGATCCAGGCTCATCGCTTTAGGAAAAGTCCCATCTGTTATATATAACTAGATCTGAAAAGAAAAAAATCCAAACATATGTATTAGGCTTTATACCTTTCTGTTCATATGCACGCACGTTCTCTCATGTATGTGGCCACGTGCCGGGCCCTGTGTTAGCCGCTTTACATACATTGTCTCATCTGATCTCTTACAGCCCCAAGAGATAGATGGGACTTCCCCCCGTGTTACTGATGAGGCATCTGAGGCCCAAGGCCACGCTGCTGGTGAACAGTAGAACCAGCACTAATGCCCAGGCCTTACACCCTCTGACCAGCCAGATGGGACAGGGAGGTCGAAGCTGGGAGCCGGGCACGCCCGGGAGGACACAGAGCATCGCTGCTCTCATTCCTTCCATAGATCAGGGACCTGTGGAAGGAGGTACTTGCTTGTCCATAAGCCCAGGATTATCAATCTTGACCTTGACATTTAACTTTCTAGCCACGTGTGCGGGGAAGTAAGGGCCACGCACATTAGTGTTCCTGCAGGGTTGCTGCGTTTGTTAATTGCCGGCTCAAGCTCCACCCTCGGCCTGGCCCGCGGTCGGTATTTGTCTTGATAATGACAGTGTGAGCTTACAGCAGCATACCAGTGTGTTCTTACCGGTCCCAGCAGCTCGTGTTGACTCATCCTCCCGTCTGTAGACTTGCTGGCCATTTGGAAAAGGATGTGGAGGAGTTAAGACGGGGAGGTGTCACACTGTCAGTGAGACATTTCTAATTTGTGATGTATAGGTTTAAAGCCAACTCTTTCTCCTGGTTTTTCCTGTTTTCTACAGCACCCCTTGAGGAAAGACATTTTCTGCTCCCACCCAGTTGGCAGGGCCTGCTTCCTAAATCTCCTGGGGTGTCTTCACTGCCAGTGCCAGCGCCTCCTGAAAGCCCCACTCTCTCCCTCCAGTGGCCACAGTGGAAGGATCATGGGAGAAACAGAAGGGAAGAAAGAGGAGGCTGATTATAAGCGACTGCAGACCTTCCCTCTGGTCAGGGTAAGCCGCAGGGGAGGGAGGCAGGGCGGCCAGCAGGAGCTCGTTCCCTGCAGGACAGCAGAAGGAGGAAGTGAGGGGCTCTGCGGGCTCAGATCTAGAGGTCTGGGAGTCGACAGCGCTTCAGTCCATCATCCATTCTTTCATTCGACAAGTCTTTCCTTAGGCCACCTACTACGTGTTGGGCACTGTTCTAGGCACTGTGGACATAGCAGTGAACAACAGAGGCCCAGGCCACATGAAAGAGAGGCTTAAGGAACATAACTCAGGTAATTAGTGCTATAAAGAAAAATAAAGCAGGTGTATGGGGCTAGAGAGGAGAGGTTAGCTTCTGGAAAGAGTTCTCTGATCTCTGACTTGAATAAAGTTGGGGAGATAGCCTTGTGGATGTCTGAGGAAGAACATTTGAAGCAGGGGAAACGGCGAGCACAGAGGTGGGAGTGAGCTCCGAGTTTTGGAGGAACAGAAAGATCGGAGTGCGGAGATGGGTGGCGGGACGTGAGGGCCAGAGTGACAGCCAGCCAGACCTCACAGGCGGGCCAGCCACCCCGACAGACATGGTGACAAACAAGGATTCTGTCCTGAGTTCAAAGGCAAACAGTGAATGTTTTAAACAGAGGAGTAATGTGATCCATTTGATGTTTCTAAAAGCTCACTCCAGCTGTTGTAAGAATGGATTTTAGGGGACCAGAGTGGAAGTGGGGAGACCAATGAGGATGCTACTTCAGGGGCCCAGAGAGATGAAGGGGTGGCTGGGTCCAGGTCATGGCATGGAGGTAGACATGGTCACACTCAGGACAGGTCTTGAAGGTCAAGACAGTAGAACTCACTGGTGCCTTGGGTGCCAGGTACAAGGGCACACGATAGTCAAGATAACTCCCAGGGTTGGTTTTTTCCAAAACTTAGGAGAGAAAATGGAAGGAACTTGGAGGAAGAGCAGGCTTGTGGGGAAGTCGAGTTATCTTTTGGACATCTCAGTGAGCTTGTCAAGTAGACGGTTGCATGTAGGAGTCTGGAGCCCCCAAAAGAGGTTATAACTGGGAATGAAAATGTGGGAGCCCTCCCCGTGTAGAAGATAGATCCACAGGACGGGCTGGGATCTGCTGGAGAGGAGATTGCTGGAGAAGCCGAGGGCGGAGACGAAGCCCAGGACCACCCTGCAGTCGGGGGTTGGGGGGGGGCGGTGCCAGCAAAGTGGACGAGAAAGAGCAGCCAGAGACGGGAAAAGCCAGGAGCCATCGAGAGCGGCTGAGCTGTCTCTCCAGGCTTTTGGGGTGACATCCAGCTGTGTTCTGCGGCCGCTTCTAAACTGTTTCCGTAACCGGCATCCTCTCCTGCCCGGGCCAGCCTGCTTCCCTGGGGCTGCTGGCCGGAACGCGATGCTGATGAAGCTTCGTGCCCTTGCAGGGGGGCCCGGGTGTGAGCCTGCTTGGTTCCACTGGATTCCACGCCCCGAGTCCGGAGATGAGTCACCTCTAGCAGCTCCTCAGTGTCTGTGCCTTAAGCTTGGAACAGAGAGGCCAGCCCAGAAGGCCGGGTCACGGGCTAAGCCTCTCTCTCTTTGTCCCCCTGCCCTGTCTCTAGCACTCGGACATGCCAGAGGAGATGCGAGTGGAGACCATGGAGCTATGTGTCACGGCCTGTGAGAAATTCTCCAACAACAATGAGGTATTGCCATCAGTAGAGGTGGCCTCTTGTGCCTTTGGTGACCCCCGTGGGTGAACCAGGCGGCCCCCATCCCCACATCCAGCTCCAGAGAGTCCTGCTGGGACGACTAGCGCCTTCCTTGGAAGCGTTCGAAGCCCGAGGAAGGCCAGGAAGGGAAGGGGCTGGTGCTGTCTCTGAGCACTGGTCTGCTGGTCACGCCCAGCCCTGGAGGGCCCTCCGTGCCACCGCTGCCTCTGTTCCCTGTCTCAGGTGGCCTGCCCAATAGGCTACCTTTCCCCTTGGCTCCATCCCAGGGGAGACAGGGCCCGGCCAGGCATTCATTCATGTATCCATTCATCCGTTCAGAAAAGATGTGAAATGCCATCTCTCGGGCCAGTCGCTGTTCTAGGTGCTGGGGCCGCGGCCAGTAGGCACTGACGCAGGAACGTTGTTCATCAGTCTGGTGACGAGGGAGAAAGTCAGTAACGTGGCAGCCAGTGGGGAGGCAGACCCTGGCCGCGAGAGCCTGGGCTTTGGGCCAATGAGACCCAGGTTCAAATGCTGTCTCCAGCCCTTGCTAGCTCTTTAACCTTGGACAAGCCATTTCCCCGTCTCGGAGCCCCGGTGTCCCGGTCTGTAGTGGGGAGTCAGGTGCTGCGTCCTCGCTGGGCGCTGGTGAGGACATGTGTGCTGAGGCGGTCCGGGCCAGCCGCCTGGCACGCTCGTGGCGCTCAGCACGCACCTGAGTGTGGGACTCACCCTCCAAGGCTGGGTCCCCCGCCCCTCCCTAGACTTCTTCGAAAAGGCCAGCACAGGAAGGAGTGGGGGCTATTGCCCCAACTGAGGGAAGCAGTCCAGCTTCTCTTCCGGGAGCCCCCCAAACCCATTAGGGAAAAGCCTTTCTGTCCCCTGAAGATAAAGCTGACAGCTCACAGTGAGGATAACCGCAAAGGGTCTGCGGACTGCTGTCGGGTGCGTCGCTGCGTGTCACTGCGGCCCGAGCACCGCCTGGCGCTGCGAGCGCCAGAGACACGCTAAGTGGCAGGGCCAGAGCTCGGACCCGGGTCTGCTGCCCCCCCTCCGTCAGTATCTTCTGGACAGCTGGGGTCACGTCTGTCCTTCCATCCCTGTGTACTAGCCCCCTGGCAGCGCGGGGGTGGGGGGCAGTGTGGAAACCCTTCCTGAAGGTTCCGGGAGCAGGAGAACAACAGGAGGGCAACAGGCTCCTCTCTTGCCAAGATTCCCAGAGAGGGAGTTGACTCGTGCGCCCTCTCTCCCCACCTGACGAGCGTCCTCTTCTTCCCAGAGCGCTGCCAAGATGATCAAGGAGACAATGGATAAGAAGTTCGGCTCCTCCTGGCACGTGGTCATCGGCGAGGGCTTTGGGTTTGAGATCACACATGAGGTGAAGAACCTCCTGTACCTGTACTTCGGGGGGACCCTGGCTGTGTGTGTCTGGAAGTGCTCCTGACGCCGTCCCCACCCCGGCCCCCGGCCCCGCAGGGCCTCTTCCTGCCACCCCTCGGGGCTGGGGAGCAGCCCCAGGCAGGTCATGGTGTGTCAGAGGAGAGTCTGGGGTCTTTCCTTTGGCCCTTTCCTATGAGTCTCTGAGCCACGCCAGTGTGTGAGCGTGTGGACCCGTCTTCCCCCAGGCCCCCAGCGTGTGAACGGGAGAGCAGGCTGTGGTCTCGATGCAGGGGAGGGGTGGGAAATGTGACAGGGTAGGAGGGCGGGAAGGTGGTATTCTTCTCCCCAGGACATGCCAGCCCCAAGGCTGCTGTCCCCTTGCCTCCCGGGAGCCCCCTGCCCGACCACTCCCAGGACTGCTGGCAGGGGTCCACTGTCCTGGTCTTCAGTGACCGTAGGCAGATGGCCCCACGAGGAGCCTGTCCTCTCGGGACACTGGCAGCGTCTCCCCTTGTCCTCTCGGGACACTGGCAGCGTCTCCCCTTGTCCTCTGGAGAAGTGGTGGCCCCCTCCGGAAGCCCCTTCCCCAGTCGGATCCCAGGCTGAACAAACCACTGCATCTCATTGGGCCAATCGCTCCCTAGTCCCCGGCTTTGGTGTGAGGACCCTGCAGCCTGCCCCCGCCCCCCACCTCTGGCCACATGAACCTTTTGTACCGCCTCCACCCCGCGCACTCAGTACCCCGGGCAGAGGGGGTGGGCGTCACTGAGCCTCCGGCGAGGCTCCCGGGCCAGGAGTGCACTCACCACGAGGCCTGTTTCGGCAGGGAATCCTGGCCTGCCGGCCACTGCTCATCAGGGACCGCATGCTAATTTGTACTTCTTATCTCTGCTGGGTTTTCTATATTCTTTTTTGAGCGTGGGGAGAAGGGTTTTAGTAGAAGGGTGAATCCTATTTTACACAGCAGTCTTATTTATATAAATGTCTTGGTTTTTACAATTAAAGTGACCAAAAACGGACCTCGATCTACAGCCTCTTGAGGTTTCGGGGGGGAGGGGCAGGGGGGAGGGGAGGATGGGCTCAGGATCCCCAGGCTGTGGTGGGTCCCGGAGCCCAGGGAGCCTTCTGGCTGAAGGGCAAGGCTGCTGGAACCTGGGCCCAGGCACAGCCCCGCTCGCCCAGGCCCTGCCCCCTCACCAGTGCGTCCTGGGGAGGGGCTGCAGGCCATTGCTGGGGCCACGCGGACACCCATTGAGACACCCTCGGTGGCCAGACTGAGCTGCCATAGCCATAAAGATGCTTTCAGCCTCACATAATGGAGTTTTAGTTCGAAGGTGTTCATTCAATGGCTGTTGAGGGCCAGGCCCCGGGGGCAGGGACACAAAGATGGAAAAGCCACAGACCCTGCCCTTCGTGCGCTCACGGTCTGGTGAGGTCTGGTGCGGAGGAACATTTGACCCCAGTTGTTTCAGCTGGACAGGAAAAGTGATGTGACCAAAGATAGGCCAGGGCCCTCCAGGAGGAGGAAGGGGTGCCTCCATGCCCAGCCGGGGCAATGGGGGTGGCCTCTGATGGCTGAGGCATGAAAGCAGCTCTTGAATGGGGAGGGGGCTTCCCTGGGGGAGGGGCTGCCCCAGGCCAAGAGGCAGTGGGAGTAAAGACTCAGGAGGCAGAAGTGAGTTGAGGATGAGGGGGGCACACTGTGCGACTGTGAAGCCCCTTCCGCTCAGGAGCTTTCCGCTCGGACCCTAAAATGCTGGGCAGAGCTGGGGCAGTCTGTCCTTCCCCGCAGCCTACGTGCCCCCTGCCCACGGGGCCTTCCTGAGATGGCCCACCTAGGACACTCAGGCCAGGGAGTCTCAGCGCCTGGCCCAGCCACAGCCGCGCCCTTCCAAGGCTGAGTCCAGTTGTAACCAGATGTGTCAATAGGTGTCCTGGATGGCGTGGCTTCAGGCCACTCGGGTGCGCTCAAAGACCACTGTGCCTGCGCAGGGAGACTGGTGCCGTCGGGTCCCTCATGGATGTAAGTGCTTGCTGAGTTGGTGTCCTGTGGGGTCCTGACCTGAGTGCAGTGGGGCGCACAAGAACTGGAAGTCGAGGTCCCCCCAAAGGCCTGGAGGGGAGACTGGACTCTCCTCAAGGCTGGAGAGACTGGGGGCACACAGAGAGGAGTGACAGGAGAGGGGGCGCCAAGGCCTGGAATAGCTATGGTTTATTAACCGCCTGCTTTGCGTCTGTTCTCTCCTTTAATCTGCCACCCGAGGCTGCGAAACAGGGAGGCTGGCTCAGCCTGCAAGCGAGGTGGCGGGGGCGGCATCTGGGAGCGTGGGCTTCTGAGGTTCTCCGATCTGGCTCAGGCCTGGCCCTGCTCTTCCTAACCTCTCTGTGCCTCGGTTGCTTTGTCTGCAGAATGGGCATAAGAAGCACCAGGCTCCTGAGGTCGTTGGGAGTCTCTGGGCCTGCCTCTGGAGCAGGTGACGCCCCAGGGCTGTGCTGTTAGTGTCTTCCCAGCTGACACCCAGCCCTTCAGGATGGGGTGGAGCCTCGGCGAGATGGGGCTAGCAAGGGGCTGGCCCGCACAGGCCTGTGATACGGTGGTGCTCCTTGGGTCCAGGCAGAGGACCCCCTCCCCGCTTGCCACCCCGCTCCCGCTCCCACAGAAGGTCTAGTCACTGTCGGGCCAGGTCAGGTGACCGGGCACCATGGCAGCTGTGTCTCCGCCAGCATGGTCACCCCGACCTTCCCCACAGGGCCCTCCCCACTCCTGGCCAGTGGTTCAACAAGCATCCGTGGACAGGAGCTGAAGAGGAGAGGGAGATAATGAAGGACGCACCATCCTTGGCAGTGAATGGCTTGAGGTCTGTTGAGGAGGACAGACCCAGAAGAGAAAAGCAGATGCTTTGAAGTCATCCACGAGGAGGAGAGAGGGGGCAGGGTTCATGGAAATATGGGGTTCAGAAAAGGAGCAACTCACTGCCCAGGGCACGGGGTGGGGAAGCTTCCAGAGGAGGTGGCATTGAGCTAGGCCCTGGCATTTTCCAGGGGTGGGGAGGCAGGGGGAAGGTGCCATCGGCTGAGGGAGCAGCGTGTAGCTACACGGGGGCCCGAGGACACCGCTGAGATGCTCTGGGAAGTGGGGCGGTTGGACTGCAGTTGACCAAAGGGCAAGAGGGGAAGGGAGCAGGCTGAAGGTGAAGGCTTCGCTGGGGTTGAGAAGGAAGAAAATGCCATCTGTTGAGTGTGTCCCACTTGGCAGGCACCGGGCTCCCTCCCTCATGACCACGATGTCCTGTGTCCTCAGCAGACCTCCCAGGCAGTAGTCACTGTCCCCGTTTACAGATGAGGAATCTGAGGTTGGGAGGATAAGCTGTCTTGCCCAGGGTCCAGCGGGGAAGCCACTAGCCAGAACCTGAGCCTCGGCCTGCGGGCCTTCCCTGGCCCTGCTTGTCTCTGCGCCGGCTCTTTTCGCCGGCCTTCTGTGTGCCACACATGCAGCATAGGGCTGGGGTCGCTCCGGTCTGTCAGTGCCTCGGTCCATCCGGCTCCTGGCGGCGTACTCCCAATGGCCCCTGGCCGCCACCGGGCCCTCCTCTCACACCAAGCAGCCCCCGGGCATTGACTTAGCGGATCGGGGCCGCAGGCCTGCAGCCCGGCCGGCCTGTCCCTGCATTCTGTGTGCAGGAGCAATGGCTCACCCGCTCACACCTCTGTCCCTGTGGCCAGACCCCGCCGGAGCCGGGGTGGGAGATGCTGGCAGCCCCCCTTAGAGGCTGGCGCACAGGGCTCCGTCCCTCTGCCTGGGAGAGCGGTGAGTGCTGGCCAAAGGAAAGTGCACCCCGCCGACACTGGGGCGGTTAGTGGGAGAAAGTGAAGGGGGAGGACTTGGTACGACAGTGGATCTTCGACTGTCGCTGCATGCCACCAAGGGGCAGGCTGCCTTTGAAGTGCTCCATGTGGCCTCAGGAGAAATCCGGTGAATATTTAATGTCATCTTAGAAGGGAAGCCGAGAAGCTCCAGGATCCCACTTAACCTACTTCCTGCCTCTCTGGAGAACAGGCAGGCAGGGGGGCGTCCCCATGGGTTGTGGGGTCCCAGCGCAAACCAGTGCCCCCCCACCCCCACCCCAAGCAGGAGCGACTGAGCTGGGAAGCAGCTTTCAGCTCCTTCAGGAGAGAAGCAGGCAACATCTGATTGCGCCCCGCGGACCCTCCCCCGTTTGGGAGGGGGATTGGGAAAGTTTAGCCACAATCGCCACCCTGTTCTATTTTCCTTTTGTTCTTCTCATCTCGTATTTAAAGCAACCACCTCCCACTACCAGCTGCTGTCTTCAATCCTTGGAAAGGCCCGGGGTGGGGGAGTGGGGGGTGGGAAGAGCACGCTTAGGAGGCAGGAGAGCTGAATTCGTATTAATAATATTCCCAAACTACCGGGGGCGCCTGGGTGGCTCAGTCGTTAGGCGTCTGCCTTCGGCTCAGGTCATGATCCCAGGGTCCTGGGATCGAGCCCCACATCGGGCTCCCTGCTCCGCGGGAAGCCTGCTTCTCCCTCTCCCACTCCCCCTGCTTGTGTTCCCTTTCTCGCTGTGTCTCTGTCAAATAAATGAATAAAATCTTAAAAAAAAAAAAAATTCCCAAATTACCAAGTGTGCCACGCACTTCCCTGAGCATTTTCCAGACTCAAGCTCATTTAATTCGGCCACCGCTCTGAGGAGGTACTGTCCACGTCCCTCTCTTCACATGGGGCATCGAAGTGCAGAGAGGTGAAGCTCCAGGTCACAGGGGGAGGCGGAGCAGAGCCGGGGTTCACCATAGGCGGGGGACACCGGAGCCCCCGCATCTAAAGCTCTCCAGCCTTCTGCCCGCTGTCTCCTCGCCTGCAAAGTAGGGTTCCCAGCCCCTGCCCTGCCTCCTTCCCGAGATGACTGTGGCACTCGGCAGATGCTGGCCATGGACATGGAAGTGCTTTCAGGTGGGAAGGGCTAATCCAGGATTTGGGCCAGGGCCGGTCTGGGGTGCCATCCTGCACCCTAGGGCCTCCTGGTCCCGGATGCATTGGCCCACAGTGCCGGAGCATGAATGGCAGGGGGACGGCACGTGCGCGCGAGTGCATCCACACACACTTCAGTGACCAAGGACCCCAAGGAGCTGGACTAGACACCCCTCCACCCTGAGCCAGGAAAGACAATCTCCTTGACAAGTGCCTGGGAGGGTCCCGGAACCACGTCTGTCCCTCCAGCCTTAAAACGGCCCAGTGAAGTGGGGTCCCCATCACCATCAGTGGGGAAATGGCTTCACAGAGAACTTGTGACGCGCCTGCCATGGGGACTGGCCCCGGGCTCAGGTTTCCCTACTGCACACCCACAGCCTCGGAGACATGGTGAGAGTGACAACCCCCCCAGGACACCTTCCCCACTGCACCCTCCGGACCCCCCTTCTAGACTTTCACTCTGTGTCCCCAGTGTGCCACATCTTCTGTCATGGTATCTACACCTGCTGGATTTTATCGACTTGATGGCAGGGGCTATGTCTTCTCTCTCTAGCACAGGGCCTGATATGTATTGAAGATGCATCGTGATGAGTGAGGGAGTGAAAGGATGGATAGATGGACAGGTGATGAGTGGATGCATGATGAATGGATGGGTGGATAGGTGAATGGGTGATAAGTGGGTGCTGATGGACGGACGGATGGATGGTGGATGATGGATGAGTGGAAAAGTCCCGGGAAACTTAGAACAGCAGGCACACAAGGCGAGCATATCAGCCATGACCGAGTCAGGGGCTCAACCTTGTCCCTTGAGTTCTGATACCCTCTGCCAAATTTCCAGGCCCCTCACAGAAGGCCTCAGGTTGGTTTGGGACTCACAAAGTCACTCCCCTTTGGCCTGGTTCCCAAGAAACATGTAAAATCCAGAAGCAGCATGAGTGGATTCCCATGGGTGGAAGAGCATTGCAAAGCAGGAAGAGGGTGCTGGGTTTGCAATTAGACCTGAAAACCAGTGCCGGCTCCACCACTTGCAAGCTGCGTGGCCTCGAGTGAGTCCCTTCATCTCCTGAGCCCCATTCTCATGTAAAATGGGGAGAAGTCCTTGCCCTCCTACCCAGAGGTCACTGGGAGGATGGAGGGTATGGAGCCACAATTGAAAGGGGGTCACGAGGGGCGCCCGGGTGGCTCAGTCGTTAGGCGTCTGCCTTCGGCTCAGGTCATGATCTCAGAGGCCTGGGATCGAGCCCCGCATCGGGCTCCCTGCTCCGGGGGAAGCCTGCTTCCCCCTCTCCCACTCCCCCTGCTTGTGTTCCCTCTCTCGCTGTGTCTCTGTCAAATACCTAAAATCTTTATAAAAAAAAAGGGGGGGGTCACTAGGTAGCTACTATTATCAAAGCCTCTGCCAGAGGGTTGTCATTCACAAGTGCAACATCGGCTTGGCTCCTACACCCTGGGTTGGCCTCTGAGGACCACTTTCAGCCTCACCTGCTGTCCTGGTGGTCTTTCCAATCATCGCTCAGCAAATATTTGATGAGCTCTGGGGAGGTGCTGGGCCCCTGGCAGAGGAAATGGCCGTCCACAGGGGTTCCTGCCTCCAGGGGGACACAGACTCTAGAGGCGCTTCCTGGAGAAGCATGTGCAGGCAGAGCCATGGGTAAGCCAGTGGATGTTCAGGACCAGTGTGTTCCAGGACCCCTGGGAAGCTTCGCCCGAGCCTTCCTGATCGCCCTGGTGGGGGCAGGGCCTCCCCCTTGAGCACTCATAGGCCAGGACACTTGTGGGAGCCAATGGGTTCTGCATTGTGTATCCCCCTACCGGGCTTAGCATGGGGTTGTGTACACAGCTGTTGTTCAGTAAATGCTTATTACGTGAACGCCCTTGTCCATTTATTCATTTGTCAAATCTTTCAGCACATTTGTTGTGCCAGGTTCCTCTGGGGCTGGGGACACAGGACAGTGTGACATGCTTGCCACCTTTCAGAGCTTGCAGTGAGGCGGACCTGAGAGCCACTGGGGACAGCTGCCTGAGCAAAGTGCCATCCTGGGGCACGGGAGTGCCCAGGAGGGGCGCAGAGACCAGAGGAGGGACATTTGAGCTGGACCTTGAACTGAACTGGGCTTGGGGTTCAACCCACAGGGAAGGGGCTGAGAGGGAGGGCTGGGAGGGCGCGTATGCATGGGCACTGCAGGCAGAGCGGGGGCCGGGGGGCACAGAGCACGGAGCGGGGGGCAGGAGGTGAAAGATGGTTCTGGAGAGGTGGGCAGGAGCCAGGCCTCTGTGGGCCTCACTTGCTGAGATGAGGGCGGGAAGCAGGTGGTCACGGAGGCCGTAGCGGCATCCACATGGCGGAGTCCATCTGCCCCAGAGAGGTCAGGCTGGGGGGTGGGGGGAAGGCCTACACCAAGATGGAGAGAGGGGGCCGAACTGGGGGAGGTGACAATGTGTGGCCACTCATCACGTGCTGGGAATGCCAGTGTGGGGAGGCGTACCTCAGTCTTTGAGGGGTGGTCCTGGCTCTCCCCGCCGCCCCAGCTCAGTACCCCCGTGGAGCTGGAAGGGGCAGCACCACCCTGGGGACAGACCAGCATCTTAGGAGGTTTGTCCAGGGCTGGGGCAGGGGGGTAAACATTCTGTCACTGAATCATCTGGAGGCCAGCCCTGCCTTCCCCTGGGCCCCTTAACTTGCGGGCCCTTATCAGCACTGATAACTGACCCCCCACCACCTGGCCAGGCCTCCCCCCCCCGCCGGCCTCCACTGCACTCCCGGGGCCTTGGGCACTCCCTGGACTCCCCCTCTGGAGACCCATCTGGGAGATGACCCCCTCCCCCCCGCTCCAGCCCCCAACCGGCTGACTCCCGCAGATGCCACCTCTCTCTAACTATCCTCAGGGCCTCAGCGCCCCCTTCCAGGCTGTCAGACCCAGCTCCATGGCCCTCCCACTGTTTCCATAGTGGTGATGATCCCACCTCCGGCTGCTGGGTCTCAGGGGCCCTGCGGCTGCACTTGGCTCCTTCCTCTTGGGCCCCTTCAGGTGGCCTTGTCACATTCAGGACAACCCATGGCTGCCCAGCCCCCCC
>NC_058407.1:9913170-9979812 GCF_002201575.2 Neomonachus schauinslandi
TTCCCCCCCGGGCCCCCCCCGGGGGGGTTTTTTCCACCCCAGCCGATCTTCCGAGCCCCCCCCCCCCCCCCCCCCCCCCCCGTCCCGGCTCAGGAGCCCCTGGAGGCCCTCGGCCAGGAGACGTGGAGGCTTCCGGAGCTGTGGGACTTCAACAGGACCCTGGGAGAGGAGGCTGCCCAACAGAAACCAGGGGCCACAGCCTTCCAGGTGGCCAAGGGCAGAGCCCCTATATAACACGCGCGCCTGTGCCGGGGGGAGGACAAGCTCCCCCAGGTCACCCCAGGAAGAACTTCTCGCTGACAAACAGCAAGAGTGCCGAACGGAAGCGATCCAGCTCCTGGCGATGCTGTGTGCCCAGCCAGAGACCAAGCCTCTCCCACCTCCGCGGCTGGGTGAGAAGGAAGGAGGTCTCTGCGAGGCCTGCACAGCTCGGACTCCGGGATGGGGGCTGCTCTCTCTGTCTCAGTCTCCCTTCTTTGCTCTCTTCCTCATCCCTCTTGCTGACTGTTCCATCTGCTGCTGGGCCCTAGGACCCCCGTAACGGCCCGTGCCTGCCATTATGCCCTGTTCCCTACCCACCGGGGCCTTGGCCACAAACCTCGCTAATTGGTGAGTGCTGAGCCCCCACGAGCTGGGGGTGCCAGGGAGAAGCCTCCATACCCAGACTGGCCCAGAGGGCTTCTTGGAGGAAGGGGCATTTGCGCTGAACCTAGAAGGGATTTCCGTAGGCCCCAGGGAGGTGAGGAGGAGTCAGGCATTGTAGCCGAAGAAGCTGGGGGTGGGAGTGGGCGGAGCTGAAGCTAGGGCTGGGTCAGTGGGGTGGGGGTGGGGGGATCCTTGCCCGATCATGATGCCATAGAGCCGGGAGGCAACTAGGGCTTGGGAGAGGCAGCCAGGAGCCAGTAACCTGCTCTGCTAGTCAAGGATGGAGCTGGGCCATGGCTATGCTGCGGGGCCTCCTAATCCAGCCCCCCACCCCCATCTCGCTCTCCTCAAAGGAACCAGAAGGACCGCGCTGCGCCCTAGCTTTCCCCACCCGACATTTTCCCCACTGCCCCAGGATAAAGCCCAGCTCCTCGCCCTGGCCTGCCAGGCCCAGTGTGGCCCGACCTCACTGCCTGGCGGCAGGGTCCAGCTGCCTTGACAGCCAGGGCCAGCCCTGACCCTCAGGTTGGCAGAGCTGCCAAGCCAGACCCCGGGGGCACCCACCCCGTGGCGATGCCTCCACACGTACCAAGATGAGCTACACCCCAGCATGACCTGCCGGGCTCTCCCTGTTGGAGGAGGTGGCTACCCAGAAGATCGTGGCCTTGAGTGTGGTCAAATCCACCTGCAAGCCCCCCGCCCCACACTCCCCATCCCGCAGCCCTGCCCTCCCCAACACTATCTCCTCCTTGCCGTCCTGAAGTCTCGGGGATCCCAGCTGAAGCTAACCGCAATGTGCACCAACAATGGTGTACGATCTTCAAACCCATGAGGTGGGACCGGCGAGGGGACCTCTCAGCTCTGCCACGAGCAGGCTGTGTGTCCCTGGGGCCGGCCACCCCCTCTCTGGGCCCATCTCCTCCTCTGGGGCCAAGGGCTGATCTCCCACATAGTAATTCAGCCCCGCTCCTGTCCACCCCGTCCACCCGCCGTGCGGTCCTATTTCTCC
Organism: Neomonachus schauinslandi; assembly: GCF_002201575.2. NCBI lineage: Eukaryota > Metazoa > Chordata > Mammalia > Carnivora > Phocidae > Neomonachus > Neomonachus schauinslandi. Next base: position 9,914,825 of record NC_058407.1, read on the forward strand.
AAGACGTGTGCCCTGCTCTGCCGCTAGAAGCCCTCCGGGAGGCTGTCCTCCCTGCGGCTGGCGGTGCGCAGCGACCTCCTGTGGCCACACGCGGGCATAACATGGCTCTGCAGCGCCTGTCCCCGCCGGGGCCCGCACGAGGGCGCTGGGAGGGCAGGCAGCGCTCTGCCTACACCCTGCTCTTCTCCAAGGCCCAGCCAGACCCCTCTTCAGGTTCATCAGGCCCAAGTGGGAAAAGGTGTGGTGGCGTTGAGTCGGATCCAACTGCCTTCTGATCTTCATTCACAGACATTTATTAAGTATCTACTGTATGCCCTGCCTGTGTGGGTGCTGGGGCAGCAAACTAACAGAACAGGCAGGTCCCCATCCTCACTGAAGTTAGGGTCCAGCCAGGCCCCAGCACCTGCACTTCGATCTCTGAGCCCCATACCTCCTCCTGGAAACTTGCCTGCTCAACAGTCCCCACCTGGCAGGGCTGCCATGAGGATGGAGGTGCGGGGGCGGGGGGACCTGGCCCAGGGCAGACAGCAGAGACGCAGCAGATCCCCACCCACCTCCTCCTCCACCCATCCGCACCCCCGCACTCCACCGCCCCTTTGTCCAGAGGGCTATTCCAAGAGCTTCCACCTAGACCCCCAAGCACCTCCCCCCGACGCTGGCGTGCCTCTTCTGGGAGATCACGTTGGTGCTGACTCTCACTTTACCCTCCAGGGAAGGGACCAAATTAATAGCATTTGACTGGGAAGCTTTTTTAAAAATAAGGTTCCTTTCATAGAGCGAGGGGGCACTCTAAAATTTGTCTTTGAGGCCCCTTTGGATTTTCTGCTTAGAGGGTTTACTCGAAGCAGGGCAGTGCTGAGCCCCTCCGCCAACCCCCTAGCCAACACAGGCCAGAGGACCTGGGCGCAGAGGAAAATGCAGGCAGGGTCTGTCCCTCCCAGCCCCCAGGGAGCCTGCCTAGAGAGCAAGAAGGGAGGCCCTCGCACGTCTCCATTCCGTGGCTGGGAGTGTCACCTCCAGAGCAGAGACCCCCCCCAACCCCGAGCCTCAGTCACCCTGGGAAGGGACATTTGCCATGCTCCATGTTCCGCCACTCACACATCTGTGATTGCCCCTGGAGAGGCAGAGTGAAGACACTGAGGCACAGAGAGGTTAAGTACCCTGCCCGGGGTCACACAGCCACTGGGAGCTGAGCAGAGGGGTGGATCCAGAGCAGACTGTAAGTGCAGTGTTCTTCAGAGACCCCAGGCCCTTTTCACTGGACCATCTCTCTTGACTTTCTAAAGGTCCCGAGGACCATTTTTGGACGGAAGCCGGAGGAGGGAAGGGAGCTGGCCTCTAAGGGCAAGGCTCTGGGCCACCTTATCATTCCATCCGCACCGTGTTGTTAAGATGAGGAAACAGAGGCCCCGGGAGGCAAAGCTACCCCCCACCCCCCAGCCACCCAGCTCTCTCACAGGTGCGGTATTCTGTCTCTGGTGCTGTGGGCAAGATGCCAAGACACCCCAACCGCAGGACCAGCAGGTCTCTGGCCTTGCATGAGGCTTCCAGCCGCTGAGCTCCAGGCAGAGGGCCAGGTAAGGAGTGAGCAAAGGGCCTTTCTGTCTCGTCTCGGGCTGACCCGGGGTCAGGAGGCCCCTGCCCGCCTCTCCTACTTCTCTGACTTTGAGCAACACAGTTTGAAAGGGTGGCTTTTCCCCTGGCTAGGTGAGGTTCTGCGGCCAGATCTCTGGCAGCCCAGGGGTCCCCAGAGTGTAGCCCAGCCGGCAGGTCTCCTCGAGCTCACCCTGCCCCTGGGTTTTCCCGCCTCCACCCAGCTTCCCAGGGGTAGATTCCGCCCTGGCACTTGGCTCCGAGGGGGTCACCTGGCAGGTAGAAAGGGCATCTGCTTTCAGACCCTCTAGCCTCGCCATTCACCAGCCGCTTACCTTGGACAAGCCACTCAATTTCTCCAAGCCCAGCTTCCTATAAAGGTGATGATCAGCTTACGTCTCATGTTTCAGAGATTTCACTGAGCTAACAGGGGTTAGGAAAGTGCCTAGGGCCTGACACGTGTGCGTCCTTCTTTCCCTTTCTCCTGGGACAGAATCCTGGAATTCTGGAGGGTTCTCTCAGCCGTGGGCCGAAGGCTGAGTATCCTCAAGGTGATGTGAGGTGGCCCTACTGACAGAAAGTTCTACAGAATCTTTTTTTTTTTTTAAGATGTTATTTTATTTATTTGAGAGAGAGAGCACAAGAGGGGGGAGGGTCAGAGGCAGAGGCAGATCCCCCGCTGAGCAGGGAGCCCGATGCGGGACTCAATCCCAGGACTCCAGGATCATGACCTGAGCTGAAGGCAATCGCTTAACCAACTGAGCCACCCAGGGGCCCGTGCAGAATCTTCTTCACACCCCCAGGTGAGTAGGCCCACCTCACCACGGCCCCTGGCCTGCGGAGGCAGTGAATCAAGAGTCCTCCTCATCTGAGCCGCCCCCTGAGGCCTTCCCCCCCACACTGTCCTCCACACGGACTGCATCCCCCTCTCCCTCCCGAGGAATCCTGTGTCCAAAGTGGACACAGACTGCACCCGCTCTGTGAGCCGGGATTCCCCGTGCCAGCCCCAGCCAGAGCCTCGTACACTGGCCCGTCTCTGGTGGAGGGCAGGGGACAGTGCCAGTGACGAAGGCTGCAGAGGGCACAGGGTCCCATGAAGGGACACACAGCCCACCCTCGCATCCGGGGTGGGGGGGGCTTCCTGGAGGAGATGCCATTGTCACTAGGATTTGAAGGATTTTTTTTTTTTAAGATTTTATTTATTTGACAGAGAGACACAGCGAGAGAGGGAACACAAGCAGGGGGAGTGGGAGAGGGAGAAGCAGGCTTCCTGTGGAGCAGGGAACCCGATGCGGGGCTCGATCCCAGGACCCCGGGATCATGACCTGAGCCGAAGGCAGACACCCAACGACTGAGCCACCCAGGTGCCCCTAGGATTTGAAGGATTTAAGAGTGTGCGTGTGAGTTAGTGGAGTGTTAGCAGGAAAAGTGAGATGGGCCTCCAGGTAGAGGTCACAAGGGTGTGGAGGCTGGAAGCAGCACGAGGGGTGCGGGAACCGTAGGCAAGTTGCCAGGCTGTTACTGGAAACTGAGGACAGAAAGGAGCAGACTGGGGACAGGGGCTCGGGGAGGAGGCTCTGGGTGGGGCTTGTTGGCCTGAGTTGGTCCAAGGGCGGGTCCCCTAATCTTGCCTCCCAGCTAAATATGTCCTGCCCTGTGTTCACTTGTGCCCTGGAGAGTGAGCCCGGGGGGCCGTGGGAGCTGGCTGGCAGGCCATCGTTCCGGGGCTGAAAGGGATCACGTGCTATGTGGGCCATCTGGGTGTTGCCCTGTCCCTCAGCTTCTTCCAGGACACGCAGGAGGCCCGAGCCGACTCCAGCCCTCCGATGCCTGGGCTCCAGTCCCCTGCAGCACCAAAGGGTTCACGCTCTGCAGCTGGCCGGCCAGGTCCAAACCCTAGCACCCCACTTACCAGCAGGAGCCCAGACCGGCTGCTCATGTTGTGCACTTGCTGGGTCTCGGTGTCCTTACGGCTGAAGTGGAGACAGGAAGACCTGTGTGCTGAGGCCCGTAAGAGGTGCTCACCGCTGTGAGTCCCCTTCCCCGTGTTGCAGGACCTCCCTCCCTGCTGAGGCCAAGGGGAGGGACCTAGGCTGGTGGTGCCCTGCGGGGGGAGGAGAGCACAGCTGGGGGAGGGGGGGGCGTAGGCACAGAACCAGATGCAGGAGGAGGTGGGGGGTCATGTGAGGCCATGGCATCCACCCACAGGTGACAGTCTGGGCACGCGCCACCAGGGCTGGGGGTGGGCATCTCACTGGGGCTACGGGGCTGCCCCAGAAGGCAGGGAGCTCAGTGAGGGCGAGTCGGGAACCCATAGCCCTCGGAATCCAGGCTGGGCTGCTGTCAGAGACCGATAAGTTTGCTGATCCCTGGGGTGGGCGATGAGAAAGAACGATTGATTGGTCACTTTACCGTGATGGTCCTTTCCTCCCCTCAGCCACCCCAAGTAAGGTCACTATGTCCATCTTACAGGCCAGGAAACGGAGGTTCACCGGCCCCTGGCCAGCTACAGAGAGGGGTCAGGTCAACAGAATCTGGGCCCAGGTGTAGCTGGGATCTGGGGGAAGTGGCAGAAATCAGGGGTGGTACGTGTACAGTCAGAGCCCAAGGGAGTCACTGCTTTATGGCAGAATGCGGGGGCGGAGGTCCTTCTGCCACTCCCCATCCCCAGCGCTTGAGTGGGCCGAGGCTGGTAAGGGACAGGAGCCGGGCAGCCTTTCCCAATACTGGGCCGCATGCCCCTCCGACTCCAGTATGGAGCCCGGGCTGAGCGGTAGCCCCACACATCTGAGGGCGCCTTGGGCACCTTTGTGCCCAAACCTGTCCGGCCAAATGTACGTGGTGCCGCCCCGGAGATGCTCCTGCTGCAAGAGCCAGAAGGCCAAGTGAGCGGGGACAAACCTCTCATCTAGAAGAGCTCTGGTCAAGGCCATGGGCACCGGGTGTCTGCCAGGCCTCCCCCTCATTGTGCATGTGGTTCCTGTGAGCTCCAGGGCAGGCACTGGCCAAAGGAAAAGAGAAATGTGCTCTGGATTCAGAAAGCTCTGGTTTTATCAGTAACTGGCTATGTGACCTTGGACAGACCAACTATATCTCTGAGCACAAACACATCAGTTTTTTCATCTGTAAAATGGAGACAGCAATGCCCACCAGGGATGGTTGTTTTTCATTCATTCAACTGGTATTTGCTGAGCACCTACGATGCTAGGCACTGGGGAAGTAGCACAGTGAGTCGCTCTTATTAGGCAATGGTGGGCACCTTCTAGAAATCCAAGTTTCCAGATGCCAGCCAAGGGCCAGTCTTGAAAGCAGGCCTTTGTCGCAAGCCTGCTGTGTTCATTCTTTTCTGGGTAAGGTGGGGAGGGGAGACTATGAGGCTGGGGGGAGGACAGAGGCCACACCATGGGGGCCTTCTAGGCCAGGCTGGACTTGACCCAGGGCTTGATGGAGCCAGGGACGGGTGGTAAGCTAGAAGCAGCTGACAACGTACAGCCTGTGCTTAAGAAAGATTGTTCTGGAAGCTTTGTGGAGGCCAGAGGGAAAGTGTGGGGTGGGGGGAAGCTGGGAAGCTGCAGAAATCATTCAGAATCCAGTTCTGGAACCGGGGTTCTTAGGGGACGATGACAGCATGACAGGCCTTAAGGGGCAGAGGGACTGTCGGGTGGGTGGGGGGGGGCACCACACTGAGGGGTCCCAAGGGGAGAGGTTGGAGCCTAGGGAGGGGAGCAGAAGGGGGTGCAGGATCCAAGGGGCGGGTCCTGGGAGGGAGGCTGGCAGTTAGGGGTGAGGTGTGGGGTGGGGCAGGGACCCAGTTCTGAAGGGTCTGGGATGAGGGTGACAGCTGGGGAGGGGCTGGAAGAGGGAGACCGAGAAACTGCCTGAATTTCAAATAACCACAGCCACCTTGTCCCCAAGAGGAAAGCTGCCAACACAGGAGAAGGATGGATTAACAGAGAAGAGAAGTGGGGGCTGGAACAGGAAGGCGGGGGAGAAAACAGGAGAGTTTGGAGCATTCCAGACACAAAGGAGAAAGAGATGTGACCTGCAGGACCCTCAGAGCCTGTGTGGCAAGAGCCGGGGAGCCAGCTGGGGGGAGAGAGAGGAGGGAGGCTAGAGCAGGCTCAGGTCAGCGCCCCCCACCCCGACACCCCGTGTGCGCTGTCCCCGTGTGGCGGGCACCGGACCGGGTGCGCAGAGAGGTAACTCACTGCCCGTCCTGGGGGCTGGACAGGTTCGGGCTGGGGTGGCCGGGGTACAAACGGGAGCGGGGGCAGCCACTGCCAGCCAGGACAGCTGAGCCGGGGATGGACTCTGGAACGGACCCCTGCCGCGGGCACAGGAGCACGCTGAGGCTTGCCTGAGGCCACGTCATCCCCAAGTGACAGCCCGAGACGGCTGTCCATGCTGTACTCATGCGGGCACGTGCACATGTGCTCCACGCACACTCGCTCCCAGCTGCTAGAGGCGAGTCTTCTGGACCCCATCCCTCTCTGCTTCCCCCGACCCTTCTTTAGCATTAAGAAGTCAAATGTCCTGACCCCCAGGGAGCCGTGGCTGCAGGCTGGGCTGGACACGGGGTCCAGGCGCATGGACCGGGGCCCTTGGGGGTGTTGGCAGAGAAGCTACCGGCTGGTAGGACTGAGCCGGGCAGAGGACCACGTGTGGGTGCTGCGGTCCCCGCCCCACCTGTGTGCCACCAGAGTCAGCCAGCCGGATCCCCCCACACCTGGGGAAGTACAGACCTCCAGGAAGCAAGGGCCGTGGGGGCAGGGGGAAGGGCACAGGGGAGCTGAACAAACTGGGGTCCCCAGATTGAAATGCCCTCGGCCATGGGCAGAGGCTCCCAAGTCCCGCACCCTCTCTGGGAACCACACCGAGTGACTCACGATGACGGAATGTTCCTCCCCGAGCAAGCTGCCGTGCTGACAGCCGGGGCCGCATGAGGAGGGCCCTTCTGAGGTCTGTCCCTGCGTGGGAAAGCCATGCTGGCCACACCAAGAATAGCACCGTGAGGACGGCTGCCCCGGGGTCCCCGTGCAGCTCAGCCCAGCCTCGCCACAGCCACCTGGAGGGCAGGGCAGGGCAGGACGGCAGTGCCTCCCCCTGCCCCGCAGAGCTGGCCTGCTGGGGGCTGCAGCCCTGGAGGAGGGGGCCCGGTGAGGGGCGAGTGGCGGAGGATTTGTTGGCGTTGGGGAGGGGCTGGGGTGCTGCTGAGGCTTCTCACGTTAGCCCAGGGGACACGGGCAAAGAGTCCAGTGATGGCTGGGAGGGGGCAGAGGCTGTCTCCACACAATATGCCTGGGGGGTCCGGCCATGTCCCCTGAGCCGAGTGCTCGCCCTGCTGTCCCCTCTGTCCCCTGGCTACTCCTCTTGCCCTGATTCAGGTCACTGTCTCTGGCAGCTTCCCTGACTCCCCAAATCTGGGCGAGGGGAGTCACAGCCAGTCCCTCCCTTACACGCAGCAGGCACAGTGCCAGGGCCCGCAACACACTTCAGGCCCGCGGAAATGCCTTCATTATTTTTTCAATCAGAAGGGAAAAAAAAATGAATACAATCCAGCCTGGATTATGTTCTCCTTTATACCAACACAGCCACAAAATAGAATTTTTAATATTTTTATGGAGATCAAATAAATAAATAAATAATCTTAAAAAAAAAAAAAAGAGGCTGTCTCTCCAAAAAAAAAAAAAAAGATATTTTTATGGAGGAAGGGGCCCATGAAAATGATACTGAGGCCTTGACCATGGGGGCCCCTAGAGGCCTGTGTCCCTCCTGGGGCCCCACTGTGTGACCTGCTTCCTCACGCCCTTCTCCAGCAGGGCCGGGTCCTACTCCCTGGCAAAGCAGGGATGCAGCAGGCCTAGAATACATAGATGCTTGTAAATTAAAAAGTAGTTAACACTGATGGAGCACTCACTCTGTGCCAGGCACTGGGCTAGGCTTCTAGGAAGTAGACATATCAATGTCATCCCCATTTTACAGATGAGAACATTGAGGCTGAGAAAGCCTAAATGGCCCGCGCTGTTCACCTGGAGCGTCTGAGTGTCAAGCCTGCGCTGGGAACCACTGGCCCAGCGATGTCCCCACAGCAGGTAGAGCAGCAGTGGGGGTGTCAAGGGGCTGAGAGTCCTTTCCAGGAGAGACAACCTCATGGGGATATCAGGCCAGTCCCTCTAGATGAGCCCATGAGTCATGACCCGTGGAGGCTCTAGCGCCACCCCTGACTCCTTCTGACCCCGGAGGCGCGGCAAGCCATTCCTCCAGGCACCCAGGTGCCGTGCGGGGGCCAATGAGTGACTCATCGAAGCTTACACTGAGGGCTCGTGCTATCTGTAGGGGCCGTGGGTGACTGTTAGTCCCATTCCAGAACACAGTGTGGGACGTGCCTGCATAGAGGGGATGGGGAACGTGGGAACATGGTGCAGGAGCCATTCTTTCTGCCTTGGGAACTTGGAGACAGGGAAGGAAGCCTCCATGGGAGAAGTGCTATCTGAGCCCATCCTTGAAAGCTTCGTAGTATCTCATCAGGCAGAAAAATGGGGAAAGGGCATTCTAGGCTAACGCACAGCCCAAGCAAAGGTGTGGGAGTGGGAGGGGCCCTGGGTGAGGCCGAGGGCGGCTCAGCTCTGGGAAGCGCAAGTGGGGCGCTCAGGGCTCTGCGGCCGCCACACTAGGGAGTGGGGTGTTTGAAGATCGGGGAGCTGCAGTGAGGCAGTTAGTTGATGCGTGTTTATTGAGCAGTTCTTAGGAGCCTGGCTCTGTAATAGGCGTGAGGGGACCGAGATGACTTCAGGCACGCTCACCCATAAGAGCCTGGCTGGCCCGCTTACTAACCTGGATCCAGCACCTTTCCTTCCTCGGACTGGCCTTCCCCTTCCATAAAACAGGCTTTACTGGGCTTGTCACCAGATGACAGAGCTCTTTGAGGTCTTGGGATGAAAGATCCTGTAAATATGGAGCCCTGTCGCCAGCCAGGGCAGGGTGGAGTTGGGAGCCCACATCAGATCCCCGACAGGATAGAGAAACAGCCCCTGGGGGGTGGGAGGGCACCAGGATCCTCTGAGGTTACCGCCCTCCACAGCTGCCAAACGTGTTCCTGCTGCCAGGAAGCCTGACATTAAAGTCCTCCCCATCCCGCCCCCAGCAAGGACACTGCTTGGGGTGATTAAATGACAGACGCCAACACCCTGTCTGCTGACCCATGCTGACAGCAGGGAGGGAGAAGTAGAGGTGGCCTTGGCAGCAGCGAAGTGACTAGAGGCTCTGCTGTCGCTTTCGTGTTCCTCTGACATGGGCACACTGAGTCCCTGGCACACGAGTCTGGAGCTGGGGCAGGCAGACAGGTGCACAAGTCACCCCACCTCCATGTGGGACGGTCACATCTCCCCGACGTGACTATGAGTCCAGGACAGACCAACAGCCCAACCTCCTCGTCTTCCCAAAGATCTCCGGCAGCAAAAGCCCTTTGCGTTGAAGCAGTTTCTCTCCTCACTTGACCTCACACACGAGGAAAGAGAGGCCAGAGGGCCTTGCTGACTTGTCCAAGGTCACGCACAGGACAGTTGTAATTATTCACGTGAGGAAAATGGCTCCGAGAGGTCAAGTGGCCACCCCAGGATCACAGAGCAAGCAAGCGGGGCAGGTGGCCTGGAGCCAGAGCTGCGGGTCCCACTTTGCTTTTTAACATCCCTACACGGACGTGAGACTTCCTATGGCTGCTCTGGGTGAGAGCAGAAGAGTGCTCAGTAGCCCGGGGGGCCCCCCCCCGGCAGGCCGGGGCTGGGGCAGGAGCCCATTTTGGCTCCCCTGGCTGAGCCGTCTGTTTCTCAGCATCTCCAGCAGAGCAGGCAGGGCGCCCAGGGCCCACGATACGGAAATGGTTTCATTTTCATCCTTTTAACATCAGAAGAAAAATTCCGTATAATCATAATAATACTTACGAATGAATCAAGCCTAGATTGCAGTCATCTTTCTGCCAACGTGGTCCTAACATATATGTTTAAATATTTTTTTTTTTAAATAAAGGAAGGGGCTGCCAAGGCAAAAGTGCCTGGTGATTTGTCACCAGGCCATCACGTGGCCCCCACCGCAGGGGCTGCATGGTCAGCCACTGAGATCTTGTTCCAGGGGACGAAGCGGTCCGCCTCCTGCCCCGCCACTGGGTATGAAATGATGAGGAGAGAAGGAGGAGCAAGAACGGGGCGGAGGCCAAGAGGAGAAGACTGGCCACATGAATGGCAGCCACGCAGGGAAGAGCCCGAGGGAGTGAGAGTTGCTGAGGGAGCCGGGGGAGATAGGTGAGGGGCCGAGAGAGGGGGAGACGGGTCTGCGTGTGATGGGCGGCACGGCACAAACACGGGACACCCGAACAGTGAAGCCAAGAATTTCTCCTGGCTCTCACTACTTCCCTGTGGCTGTGGTAACAAGTTGGCACAAATTTAGTGACTTATAAGCAACAGAAACGTATTCTCTCACAGTTCAGAAGACCAGAAGTCCAAAATCAAAATCACTGGACCGAAATCCAGTTGTCAGCAAAGCCGTGCTCCCTCCCGAGCCTTTAGGGGAGAATAGGGTCCTTGCCTCTTCCAGCTTCTGGGAGCGGCCAACATCGCTTATCCCATGACAACATCGCTCCAATCTCTGCCTCCGGGGTCCCGCTGCCCTCTCCTCTTCTCTCACTCTCTCTTAAAGAACACTTGTAATTACATGTAGTGCCACCTTAATAATGCAAGATAATCTCCCTATTTCAAAATCCTTCATTTAATGGCGTCTGCAAAGATTCACCACTTTCACTCACATGCACAGTCTCCAGGGATTAGGACCTAATATCCTTGGGGCCATTATTCACCTTCTGCTGGCCCAGAGAGGCAACATGGTTCAAGAGGGACCTGCCTCCAGCCGGCAGAAGGCACGCCCCAGGAAAGGGTCCTTCTGCCAGGATCCTCAGAGAGTGAAACAGGCCTGCAGGGGCAGGGGTGAGATATGGACACTGCGCTGGAACTGATGAGGACAGGACTGGGGAGTTAAGCGCCCAGGTGAGAAGGTGTCAAGAGAGGCCCCTGGGAAGCTGGCCCTACATCTGATTTGCGTTCTCATTTCACTCATTCCACGGGCAGCAGATACTCAGACGTGAGCCAGGCCCCGTGCGGGGTCCTGGAGAGCCAGCCCTGTCCTCAGGGTCTAACCCTTGTCTTCAGGATGCTGCAAGTGCAGGTGAGGGCCCCCTCTTTTCCAGGGGGAGCAGTAGAGGCCCAGGAAGGTGGGTCGTTTTTGTCTGGAGTGCTAAATTGTTAGCCCAAGGGCTTCACTCTTCCTCAAGCCTCTACCTACCACCCCCCCCCCCCCCCCCCCCCCCCCCCCCCCCCTTTCTGTCCTGTCTCAGTGATTTTGTAATTTCTTGTCTCTTCCTCTTGGTGCTTTAAAAGTGAAATAACCACAGTTACCGCTAGAAGAACTTGCACAGGAAATGACTCCTCCTGAGCTGTGCACTTGTGCATCTGTAAAGTTGGCGGGAGGCGGGCTGCTGGAGTCTGGCAGCATTTGACCCGCTCAGTATCTATCTATCTATCACACGAATCTGAGTGAGGGAGAGGAAGAGGTAACCAGCCTTGCCTTCTCAGTATCAAATGCAGCAAACTTCCTCCTTAAAGTGGAGAAAAACTTCTGCAGTGAAACTTGGGGGACCTGGGAGCAGACGGGGAAGTGGCGGAGCCTTCTGCCATGTCTGGAATCCCAAAATCAGCCCTAAAGCGGAAAAATCAGACTTGGATGTGAAGAGAATCTCCTAATCTCAATTCTGCCTCTTTCTAGCTGTGACTTTAAGCAAATCCCTTAAAATCTCTATGAACCTGTTTCCTAATCTCTAAAATGGTTGTAGAAATGCCTTAGCTAAAGGGACAATTACGCATGCGCCAGGCGTTTAGCAAGCCTTCAACAATCCACTAAGGGCTAACTATCGCTACCCCTCCAGGTGGGCCTGAGGTCAGGGGTCTTCTACTCTCCTTGCTCCCCACTTCCTTGGGCCATCCTCAGAGAGGCTGTGTCTCCCCAGTCACCCGATGCCTTTAAGGCCCCGGCACCCGGGCTTGCGGAGTCGGCTTGCGGGGCGCTGGGACGCCGCGGCCGGAAGGCCACGGGTGGGGTGAGGCGCACGAGGCCGCGCTCGGAGCCGGATCAGGTGTTTTGAGCCGCCAGGCCGGGAGTCAAGCGCGCAGTCAGGCCCAACCGGGCCCCCACCCGCGGGCTCCAGCAGCGTCCTCCAGCGGCCCGCCGCCGCCCCCGCGCCTCCCACGCGCGGACTCCGGGCAAGGCGCGCCGGGCTACCCCCCTCCGCCACCGCCCACGCGGTGGGAGGAGCGAACCGGGGCCTTTGTGTTCAAACCGCCCAATGGGCGGTGGCAGTGGGCGGTGACGCGGGCGGGACCTGGCCAATGGGCCGCGGCCTGTCAGCGCTGATTGGCAGGCGCACACATACACACTCGGCCACGCGCGCGCCGGCCGGCCCCACTGGCGCAGCGCGGTTGTGCGCGGGTCGCATTGTCTGCCGCGCCGTCCCGCCCGCTGGCCTTGTCCCGCGCCGCCGCTGCCCGCGCGCCCGGGGCCCCTCACCGAGCACCGCTCGCGGGATTCCGACGCGGGAAGGGGGCGCGCCCGGGCGGCGCAGCGGGCCTCGGACGCCCCCGGCCCCGCACGGAGCAGCCGCGGCAGCAGCAGGTAACCGCCGGCCGTGGGCCTCGGGCGGGTGGACGTGCGGGGCAAGGGTATGTGGGCCGGCCTCGCCCGCCTCCCCGCGGGCCGCCGACTCCCGGGGTCATCGTCGGGCCGCTCCGGCCAGGGCCGAACTGCCCAGGCCTGGTTCTTCCTCTCCGGGCCAAGCTGGGCCGGGCTCCAGCCCCGCCCGGCGCACGCCCCTGGGCCGGTCGGGAAGGGCCAGCGCCGTGCCGGGGGCCAGCCGCCCTGACTCATCTCCGCAGCCCGCCCACTGGCCAGCCGGGAGGGCGGATGTCTCCAGGCGGGACTTCCCCGGGCACGACCTCCCCGAGAGGAGGGGAGCGAGAGCCGGGCCACCTCCGACCGGCCCAGGGGAGTGCCTGTTTTCGTGCCAGGCAGGCGGTTTCCAGGGACAAGGCAGTTCCCTGCCTCTGCCTGTCAGACTCTGGGAATGGGAGGAAGGCCCATTTTGTTCCGTTCTTAAAAAAAGAAACCAAACAAATAGGAGGCGGGAGTGTGACTTAGAACAGAGTGGCAGGGAAGGCGCGTGGTTGGTTTAAAAAAAAAAAAAAAAAGCAAATGTCTGCAGGTTCAGCCCGGAGGGAAAATGAGGGGAGAAGGGAGTTAGCACCTGGAGCGTTTTACAGGTCCCACGAGGGAAAGTAGTGTGAAAACGCCCCGTGGAAGACGCCCGAGATCTAGGTTAAGTCTGAAGACTGGCTAGTTACTGCCATATAAGTTTGTGGAGGGGGGTGTGGGGGAAGGTGGAGTTGAGAGAAGGATGTGGTTCAGCCCAGAAGTGGGGAGGGATGTTGTGTTTGAGGGTTTCTTAACTGGGGTGTGTGTGTTGGTGAGGGTGGGGTCTATTCTGATATGCAAAAGATTTGAGCTCCTAGAGGCCCTTGTTTTGTTTTGATGGATTCAGGCCTTGACCTTTCGCATCTTCTGAAACCCAGGCTCAGTTGCAAACTGTTTCGTGATACCAGGACTACAGGAAAGACTGGGAGGGCGGAGGAGGGGACTGCTGACAGTTTTCACCACCCCCTTCCACCCTCCACCCCACACACCTCCCTCTGAATATTTATATTCTTGCCAAGAGCGGCTTGAGTTGGCAGAAACATTGTTTTGTTTCTGCCCCAGGGTGAAGGCTTCCTTCCCTTCAGCAGGCAGGGGTTAAGAGGAGGAGCCTATATGGGCCTCTGGAGCTTTCAGGTGGGGAGGGCAGTCGAGGGGGTGGAATTACCTTATAAGGAGTGGAATATAGAAAAGGACCCAGGCCAACTTCCTGCTTTGGCTACTACCAATTGGTCCCTTTACCAACACAGGCCTAAAACCACGGAGGGATGCTAGGTGGGCATCCTACCTGGGAAGACGCCAGTAAGACCAAGATGTGAGGCTGCTTGTTTTTCAGAAGAGGACTTTCTAGAATTCTCCAGCTGGACTAACCAGAACTTCTGGTTTCCACATCCTTGAGTTGGGAAATATTAGAGTCTATGCCCTTTGTACAACATAGGGACCTAACAGTATAAAGATCACCCAGGAATATTAGAAGTGATAATAAGTCAAAAGTACTGGGGACTCTTGCGTGGGTCTAAGTATAACAAAGACTTTGTAACATGGGCAGGCAAAGGCACCACGTTGAGACTCCTCACATTAGTCGTCTGAGATTTTGAATTTGGGTTTTTATATCTGGAAAGCTTATTAATCCTCCTCTGGTTATCAAACGCTCTGTTTTGCCTGGTCTCCTCACCTTGGCCTCCTTTGAGTCCTCGATATCAATTCCAGAGCCTTGATTTCTCACCCCATGTGCTGACTTGTTCCCTCCGGCAGAGACTGACCGAAATCCCACACCTGTCAGATCTACGCTCAAATCCTGAGTCTGTCATTCATAGGCTAGGTGACTGTGGGCAAGGTCACCCATCACCTCCGTGTCCCAGGGTCCTCCCTTGTACAATGGCAGGAATGGTACTTCCCATGTTCACAAGGATCAGAGATGGCTGTGTAAGGAGCCGGTTACCTAGGAGGCATTTAACAAAGTATTCTGTCCTCACCATCACCATCCTACCAGGATGCACTGCTGTTGCTGCACGCTAATCACTGAGGGGACACAGCATGCAGACCCCTTCAGGATGGAGGTGGGGCTTACCAGGAAAAAGGTTTTCTCCAGTCCAAGTTGGATTGGCGCTGTGAATCAATGAGTACAGCCACAAGGAAAAGAAAGTGTGTCCCCTCGAAGAGAAACAGTTGGAATGAGCGCACACATACCTCTAGGGGGAGGGCAGCATGGTGGGATGGCTGGACCGGAGCGTCTGGGCGAGGCAGCAGCGATCAGAGGCATTCAGTGAGCATCTGTCGGGTGCCTGTCGTATTCGACGTGCTCTGCTCCGTGCCGAAGGTTGCAGAAGGTCCGGGTCTGCCTCTCAGGCAGCTCAGCATCAGGTTAACTGAAAATTAGAAAAGCCTGTGGAAAGCACCCAGAGAGGCCACCCGGGTACTAAGTGAGCCCGACGCCGGGCAGGGACTGCGGCGGGGTGGGTGCCGGCAGATGCTTAATAAATGCCTCACGTCTCCACCTCTCAGGCTGGGTTGAATGCACAGGGGGTGGACTGTTCCCTGGGAGCCAGGTCCCCAGAGATGAGCTGAGAACAACCGCAGGCCTCACATGTCCTCCTTTCTCTCCCAAGAGTCTCTCCAGGGGGAGGGTCCCCATCCTACCTCATCATGTCCCGCCGAAGCCAGCGCCTCACGCGCTACTCCCAGGCTGACGACGATAGCGGCAGCAGCAGCGGAGGGAGTTCGGTGATGGGGAGCCAGAGCACCCTGTTGAAAGACAGTCCTCTCAGGTAGGGGATTACCGTGGATCGCACAGGGCTCGGGCAGGTCTTCCTGTTGCCACCTCAGCGGGCAGAGATCAGATGCCCATCCGGTCGAGGGGGAACCTTCACACCTTTGAGGATGCCAGGACCCAGCACTGCCGCTTCTTCTCACCCTGTTGCAGGCCAGGCTGTTGTCCTCATGTTTGGAGGACAGGCCGCGGGGAGAGGCAGCTTCAAGAACAAGCCAGGCCAGAACCCCCCAGAGTGCAAGTGGGGTTCACAGGAGCCCCTTCTGCTATGGATAGGTGTGCCCTTCTGACCCTCCGCCCCCGACCCATGTGTACTTTCTGTAAGGCTTCAGCCGGGCCAGCGAAGCCGCCCAGGGGAGGACCAAGTCTGAGGGGCACAGCAAATGAGCTGAAGCAGGTGCCCGCCTCATCCTGCCCAGCTGGCAGATATGGGGCCCAGAGAGCAGCTCACGAGGCTTTGGCTAGTCCTAGGAGGCCAGGTCGGGTTGGTCCGGGTTTTCAGTGGGCGGTAGAAATTTTTTTTTTTTTTAAAGATTTTATTTATTTGACAGAGAGAGACAGTGAGAAAGGGAACACAAGCAGGGGGAGTGGGAGAGGGAGAAGCAGGCTTCCCGCGGAGCAGGGAGCCCAATGCGGGGCTCGATCGCAGGACCCTGGGATCATGACCTGAGCCGAAGGCAGACGCTTAACGACTGAGCCACCCAGGCGCCCCGTGGGTGGTAGAAATTGGTACTGCTTTAAGAAGCACGAGAAGAAACTTTGGCTTTGAAGTTAGGGACCTGGATTTGAATCCTGACTCCATCACTTAACTGCTGGTGAGATTTAGAGCTAATGGGAGCCAAGAGAGCACTTGTGGTTAGCACCCGCAGGAGCCAGGAAGCTGTTGGTTGCCTAGCAACAGGGCTGACCCATTCACTAGAGGCGGGCAGAGCGGCTTGCTTCCCTATTCCTGGCTGGGCTTACCTGCCTGTTCCCGGCCTCTCCCCTCCTGGCTGACCTCCCACAGGACCTTGAAGAGGAAATCCAGCAACATGAAGCGCCTCTCCCCAGCACCCCAGCTGGGCCCCTCCTCCGACGCACACACCTCCTACTACAGCGAGTCGGTGGTCAGGGAGTCCTACTTTGGCAGCCCCCGGGCCTCCTCCCTGGCCAGGAGCTCCATCCTCGACGACCACCTGCATAGTGACTCCTACTGGAGTGAGTATCTGAGACCTTTCACCTGGGGCTTTGCTTCCTTTGCTTCTAGTGGAAACTTAAGGTCCAAAATCTCCCCGAGTGGTTTCCTAAGCACTGCTGGGCCAGAGGAGGGGCTCCCCATCTTCAGAAACCCTTAGAAGGGGAGCCGAGTGTCTGAACTCGCAGGCCACGTCAGACAACGAAGTGGTCATGGAGCTGCTCCAGGCCCAGAGACCCTCCTATGGACCCAGGGAGCTCGGGAGAAGTGAAGGGCAGTCCCATCTGTCCATGAGAGATGCTCCTCAAGGTGTCCCCATGAGGCCGTGTGGCATAGCCTCCTGGGAGCAGCTCTCAGCCCCCGGAGAACCCCACGTTCTTCCCTCCACAGGTGAGGACTTGCGGGTGAGGAGGAGGAGGGGCACGGGCGGCACGGAGAGCAGCAAACTCAACGGGCTTGCTGAGAACAAGAGCTCCGAGGACTTCCTGGGCTCTTCCTCGGGCTACTCTTCTGAGGATGACTTCGCAGGTAGGTGACGCCTCGGGGATACACTCCAGCAGCTCCTGGGACTGCTGGGGCAGTGATGGGGGAGGCCCAGGGAAGGTGACCCCCTGACCGCCTGAGAGCACAGTATCCGGCGGGCGTCTCCACAGACCAGCCGGGCATCCCCTCCAACCCCCGTGCCACCACGGCACCCTGAACCGGGCCTGGGGGCCCTTAACACACCGTGACTGCCCTGTCCCCATCAGTCTGAGCAGCCTGTGGTCAACTCCATCGTGTTTGACTTGTTTCCAGCCAGTACTTAACGTGGGGCTTCACATAGAGGAGGGGCTTGACCCCTTTAGTCTAGTTCTGAACGATGGTTTGAAGGACTGCTGGTGAGGAGAGGGATGCAGACGAGAAGCTCAAAGCAAACAAAATGTCAGAAGCCTACCACTTCATTCCTTTGACAGACATTTACCGACCTCCTGGGGGCCAGCCTGTGCGACGCTCTGGGGATGCAAAGGAGAATGATAGGTGGTTTCAGCTCACAGTCTAAAGGAGACCACTAATAGGCAGTCTCCATATCCCTGGGCCCGTAAAAGTGAGGACAGACTGAGTGTGGCCTCTCTGTCCCTGCAGGATACTCGGAGACTGACCACCGTGATTCAGGTTCACGGTTAAGGAACGCCATCTCCTGGGCAGCCTCTTGTTTCTGGATGCTTGTCACTTCTCCAGGTGGGTGCTGGCTATTCTGTGCACGATTATTTCCATTCTCTATAGCAGCCCCTTCTTCCCGCTTCTCCCTGTGGTTGGGCAGCCCACCAAGAGACCATAGGACCATCAGGGAAAGCTCATTCTAGAATAATCACTGGAGACCAGGAGCCATAGTAACACTCTAGCATTCTCGGGTGGAGGGGCAGGAGCAGCTGCAGAGCCGGATGGAGGATGTTGGCAGACGAGGCAGGTGGGATCAGAGGAACGGGGTGGCCTCGGACAGGACAGAGGTGCTCTGGCAGCTCAGGGTTGGGGGTGGGGGCGGGGGCAGAGAGGGCGGCAGGTGGACAGAGCGGTGCTCTGAACCATGACCTGCAGGCCTCTGGCTCAGGGTGACACTTAGGCCTTGCCGGTCCCTCTTGTAGGCCGGCTCTTTGGCCTCCTCTACTGGTGGGTTGGCACCACCTGGTATCGCCTGACGACAGCTGCCTCTCTTCTCGATGTCTTCGTTTTAACCAGGTGAGCGAGACCCCCACTTTGACAATGAATCCGGAAGCCCTGGGACGGAAGGGACCCATAAAGCTCCTAAACCCCTAGATGTCATCTCTCTGAAGGTGGTTGTCCCAGTTCACGGGTAGCTTTTATCAGTGAGCAGGGCGCAGACTCCCCAGAGCCCCTCTTTGCCTGACAGATGATGGGACTGAGTCAGGTGTTTTCCAAACCAATAGCTCTCTTCAGGGAGTATTCTGGAATTACGGGTTCCTGTTTCTTAGATTCTTCGTGCTAAATGCCAGCCCCGTCTGGCCACTTCTGTGTCTGCCGAGCCTAGCCTTCCTCCTGCTGGTCAGGTTTCAGGCTCCGGCCAACAAGTGGTGTTGCCAAGAAAGTTCGGTTTCCCTTTTGACCCCGTGGCAGTCTAGAACCCAGTGTTCTCCAAGGCATGTTCAGAAGCCAGGAATAGATGCTGCGTGAGGATGCTGTGGGTTTCTTTCCCAAGTCCCTGAGCCAGCAGAGCCAGGAAAGAAGACTGAGCCAGGAAGTCCGGGTCCTCCGGCTGTAGTCCTGGCTGGGTGGTCGGCCAGCTGTGCTGAGAGGGGCAAGGATGGACCTGTATCACCAGAAGAAGGTTCCTCACTTTTCTAAAAGAAAACATTGTTTAAGGAGTTCTGTTTTTTTTTTTCCTAGAATTGCTTGCTTAGAGGACCTCTGTATATGAAAATTTCAGGTTTTTCAAGACCCCATGTTTTTAAGTAACATCAATAAAATTCAGAGAGTCCGAATTCTCCCCATTATTCCAAGACCTACAGGTAAAGCTCTAAAGTGTCCAGCCCTGGGGAGATGAGACACTTCAGGGCACCCCACTCCAACTCTAGTTTAGCACTCAGGAAAAGCCTCTGCAGACTCCCTGTGGGGATAAAGAGGCCCGAATGCCCTCTTGACACCTCCGCTGGACCCCCCCTCCCCCCCGCTGTCCCCTCCTGTGGTCCAGGCGCTTCTCGTCTGTGAAGACATTCCTATGGTTCCTCTTGCTGCTGCTGCTCATGACCGGCCTGACCTATGGTGAGCTTGCCCGGGGCTGCAGGGGAGGGGTAGGATGAGCATGCTGGGCCGAAATGGCGCTGGCGTGCCGGAGGGGCAGGGCAGGGTGGGGTGGGGGCTGGCGCTGAGCGGAGATGTGAAAACCACAGGGACCGTGATGACCTACAGGAAAGGGAAGGAGGCAGGATGAGTGGGATCAGACTGAGCCTGGGCAGCTCCCAAGCCCCAGGCCAGTCCTGTCTGGCTCTCCTGGGTCCTCACTGACCCATGCAGCATTCTCAGGGTGCCCAGTGCGTGAGAAGGGATATGCCCCAGTCCACTGACCTGGTCCTGTTTGGGGGCCTGCTCTGGACTGCCTGGCATGTCTAGAGCATTCTTGGAGCCACCTGGCTCAGGACATGCCCTAATACAGCAGCACTGGGGTAAAAGCCAGGATCTTGACACTGTTATTAGTAGTCCTTTTACCTCCATTTGAAAGCAGGACATCATCTGGGTGAGTGAATTCTTCTTACGACGTCAAGTTCAATCTTTAACTATCTTTGAGATCGAAACAAAATAGTAAAGAGAAGCATGCTCTTTTATACTAATATAGCTCATTTATAAAGTGTTTGACATTGTTTCAGTCTCTATCCTAGGACTATTTTGTGTGTTTTACGTAGTTGTAATAATTGTGTGTATATATTTTGTGTTCAGCTTGTAATCTGACAGTATCATAGGAGTCTCACAATTCCATAGGAGTTGCCTCTATGGCCCCCAGCCTGTTTTAATGATTGTACCAATCTACAATTAATTGATAGAGACCATGCCTTATTTTTTTTAGAGTTGATTTTTTTAAGTTTTTATTTATTTATTTGAGAGAGAGACGCAGATTGAGGGGGGAGGAGAGGGACAAGCAGACTCCCCGATGAGCAGGGAGCCCCAGGTGGGGCTGATCCCAGGACCCTGGGATCATAACCTGAGCCAAAAGCAGATGCTTAATGGGCTGAGCCATCCAGGTGCCCCTAGAGTTGGTTTTATAGGTTTAGCATCTACTCAACTTGTATTTACTGAATAGCAAGGTAGAAAATTTTTCCAAGTATTGATTTCCTTTTCATTTCCTGTTACAAGAACAGCTTGTTCATGTCCAGTGGAAACTGGGCATCACCCTTAAAATAAGAATGATCCTTTACAAAAAAAAAAATGATCCTTTACAGTAGTATAGTGCTTTGTTCATGAGTTAACCTCTGATAATTTGAGTTTCACCGCAGCCTTGTGGGGTCGATGGAGCTGAGTCCCAGTGGCATCTCTCACGAAGAGATGTGAGATGCGTGTGGAGAGTCTGAAAGGCGGGGGAGTGGCCCGTTTCGGGAGGGGAGTGCATGAAGTGAGGCGCTTCCAGAGGGACTGACTGAAAGCCTGGTGGGCGTGTGATTCCCGCTGCACTTGCTCCCAGCCAGTGACTGAGTGGCAGGTGTGGTCCTACCCGGATGGAGATGCATGCAGCTTTTCAGATGCCCTCATCCCCACACACACATGCATGTGCATAGCTCAGGAGTAAACGCATCACAAGCAGATGACCCCTAAAGCAAGATGCAAGTGCCCCTGTGGCTGTAGCACCCTCTCTTAGCAGGTGTCTTGTTTTAGTGATTCTATGTAGTAGTCCATGAGAGTTACCTGGGGAGCTTGTTTTTCTTTTTTTAAGTAGGCTCCATGCCCAGCATGGAGTCCAATGCTGTGCTTGAACTCATGACCCTGAGATCAAGAGTCAGACACTTAACCAACTGAGCCACCCAGGGGCCCCTCCTGAGGAGCTTTTAAGACTCACCTACAGGGACAGTGCAGTGGCTCGGTTGGGCATCCAACTCTTGGTTTTGGCTTAGGTCATGATCTTGGGCTCGTGGAATCAAGCCCTGCATCAGACTCCGCGCCTCTGCACGGAGTCTGCTTCTCCCTCTCCCTCTGCTCCTCCCCCAACTCTCTCTTTCTCTAAGTAAGTAAAATCTTTCACCTCACCTACAGAAGGATCCCCCAGACCAGTGAATTCATGCTCTAGAGAGAGTGGGGCCAGATACTGGGTATTTTAAAAGCTTCCTGGGTGATTCTGATGGACATTCGGGAGTGGCCTCTGGTTCTACCGCTGGATCATCCCTAGCTTATTAGAGCCATGTTCTCTGAGTTTTGCCATCCAGAGAAAGATGAGGGTTCCTGAGAGATGTGAGAACGCATATACTCTGGGACTGTCGGGTGGAAGTTACTGCCTCAACGAATGATGGGAACCTCCATTCCACCATCCCTCCATCCCTTCCAGAAGAAATGCAGCTCACAGGAATGAGACAGGCTGCTAATAACCCGTGTTGATTAGGCTGCCCTCTTCAGCAGCTTGTGCCTTCCTGCTCTTGGCCACTGGCCTGGATAACCCCCTCTCCTCTGTGGACAGGCGCTTGGTATTTCTACCCGTATGGGCTGCAGACATTCCACCCTGCTGTGGTTTCCTGGTGGGCAGCGAAGAGCAGCGGCAGACAGCAGGATGTGTGCGAGTCCAGAGACTCCTCCCACTTCCAGGTGAGGATCTGAGGGTCGCGGGTCCTCGCTCTGCCTGTGTTTGTAGTTGATTTCCCTGCCCTTACACCTTACATACAGGGCTGAGAAGAGGCGTCGTCCTCGCTGATAAACTGCCTTGTCTCCCAGGACACCCCTTTCTATACTGTTTGGGGTGCAGGTCCTGGGGGAGCAGTTTGCTTGTGCTTAAATAGGACTTCAAACTGTCCCAAAGTTAGTTGCCGTCTTAAGCACAGAAAACCGAAGGAAAAAGAATGAGACCAATCGTTTTGTCTACTTTTGTTCCTTTGTAATATAGTTTCATAAATATTTACTAAGCATCTTCTACGAATAAGGTGATATGTTGGTCAGTTACCAATCACCACAAGTAAATCACCCCTAAAATCAGTGCCTTAAAACTACAAGCATTTGATTAGCTCACGAGTCTGGGGCTCCTCTGGGTGGCTTCTCTGGTCTAAGCAAGGACCGGCTAATCTAGGCTGGGCTCCCTTGTGTGTCTGCAGCTGGCTGTGCACCACACCTGCTTTTCTCATCCAGCAGGCTAGCCTGAGCTTGTTCTCATAGCAGCTGACCATGGTTCCATGAGAGCAGAATCAGGCCTACATTCAGAACTGTCCCTTCCACCACATTCTAGGCCGAAGGCAGTCTCAAAGCCAGGCTACATTCCAAGAGGGGGACATAGACTCCACCTCTTGATGGGAGCACCTGCAAGCCCACACCGCGGAGGGTGCGGATACAGGGCAGAGGGTAGAACGGGGGCCAGTTTTGCAGCCCAGGCTGTGTCCTCAAGGAGCCTGCAGTCCAGTGGGGGTGACAAGTGCCCAGATAACCAGAATGTGTGCGTGTGACAATGAAAATTTAAAATTCTTTACTCCCTAAATATATTTGAATTTTGCTTGCATCTTGCTGAATCTAATTGGGTAACACATTTTTAACCATTTATGTTGGTGGATATTACTTTTCTCACCATCATGTTATTTCATAAAATAATAACCTATTTTGGCATTATAACTTTCCTTTTTGTAATCATTAGTAAAGATGTTAAATACAATTTCAGGACCACCTTTTCTGTGCAAAGGGGGAGTATACCTTTGTACTTGCTTACATCTGCATAAAGACATGAATGAAAATCGTTGCTTGGTTTGGGAGCAGGTGGTGGTTGAGAGCACCAGGTGGATAGGGACACAGGTTAGAATAACTTACTGTTTGCTTTTTGAGTCCTGCAAATGTACGGCCTATTTAAAAAATTTTAAAAATCAGAAGCAACTTCTGTGCTTAGGAGGTTCCTGTCTTTAACTGACAGTTGACAGATTATATCTTCCCTTGGCAAAGATTTTTGTTTTTAAGCCAGGAAGTTTCTAAAAATTCATAGCATGCTATCAGGTGCAACCCTCAAGTCCAAATGACTTCTATTTTCTCTGTGGGCCCTCCAATTAAAGAGAAGAAAAGAAAGCCTTTTCAAATTATTTTGTCTTTTAGCCCTAGTTCTCTTGGACAGACTTAGTGGGAGCTGCTGAAGTCAGCAGCTGAACCCCTCGGCCCCTCGCTTTCTGGCATGCGCACCCATGTAGCAGAGGGAAGGGGGCTGGGGTCAGCCCAGCAGGCCACACAGTCCCCTGCGGCTCCCTCCTTGCTATGTCCCCGCTCACCTGGCCCACACCCACTCCTCCTTGGGGATCAGACCCTTCCGGGCCACGTGTGTCCAGCGTCCTGTGCCGCACGGTCACCACACGTCAGCAGCCTTAGGGCACCCGGGCTCCCTGCTGGCGTCCTCCCCTACCTGCGGGGCACAGAGCATCCTCTGTCACTCACCTCCGTGGCTTTTCCCTCCCCACCCCGCCAGGCTGAGCAGCGCATCTTGTCCCGGGTCCACTCTCTGGAGCGGCGTCTGGAAGCTCTCGCTGCTGAATTTTCCTCCAACTGGCAGAAGGAGGCTATGCGGCTGGAGCGGCTGGAGCTGCGGCAGGGAGCCGCTGGTGGGGGAGGCCACGTGGGCCTGAGCCAGGATGACACCCTGGCACTTCTGGAGGGGCTGGTGAGCCGCCGTGAGGCTGCCCTGAAGGAGGACTTCCGCAGGGACACTGCCGCTCGGATCCAGGTCTCCGAACGGGAGCGGAGTGGCGTTTGGGTGGCGCAGTGGGTGTATGGGATGGAGGGGCAAGGCCCTGCGCACCCTGACATGACAGAGACAGCATTGTGTCACTTGGCAGTTACTTTCTCTAAGCCTTAGTTCCCTGTAAAACGGAGGCTCTCGTGTTTACCCTTGCACCCCCACCCAGTCGTGCGAGCGCAAGACTGTAGAGTGCCTGGCACAAGAGGTGTGCAGTAAGATCCAGGGAGTCTTGCGTGTTCCCGAGGAGCACTGGAGAAGAAAGGCCAGGAGCTGAAGTTCGCAGTCAGACAGGCCTGGTTCAAGTTCCCATCCGACCCCGTACTGGCTAAGTTCCCTCTGCCTGTAACTCTGGAAAGTCCTCAGCCTCTCTCTCCTCTGACAGGAAGAACTGGTCACCCTGAGAGCAGAGCATCAACAAGATTCTGAAGACCTCTTTAAGAAAATTGTCCAGGCTTCCCAGGTCGGTGGGGCCCTTATCCAGTTCAACATCTGCTCTTGGGCTGAGACAGCGTAGATCTCCCGAAGGGCCTGCTTAGACACCAGATGGGGTGGAGGTAGAGTCCCCTAACTTCTGCGAGGGCTGAACCCACGGGCTCTGGAATGCTTTGCAGGGACGCGCTGGGGCATGCTTGAGGAAGGGGGGCTTTCAGGAGGTCTGTTGTGCTGGGTATAACATGCCGAGTGAATGAATGAGTGAATGAATGAATGCCGAAGTGTGCCAGGAGGGAGACTCTCTTGGGGACCTTGACCAGGAGGTGTTTAAGGTTTGCCAGGGTGGGGCTGTAGTGAAACAAAGACTCCAAAGGGAACAGATCCTGCTCCGGGAGACCGGTTGCTGTGAGCTTGGCATTTGTTGTATCTGTGCCTTCTTCTCGCTACAGGAGTCTGAGGCTCGACTCCAGCAGCTGAAGTCTGAGTGGCAAAGGTAATGGGCACTGCCATCTGGCCTAGGCCTGCTCCTCCCTGCTCCTTCCCCCCACACCCAGGCAGGCTTGGGGAGCAGAGCCCCAGAGCAGAGAGGGGATGGCTGAAACCTAGCTCAGGAACACCTGCTTAGAGCCTGTCCTTAAGATGCAAGAGAGGTTGGGTATAGGAGGCACTGCAGGAGAATTGGGATTTGTGGGTTTGAGTGTAGACATGCCATTTTTTCTGTACACACTCATGTAGGCTGCCTTCCCATACCCCAGACATGCGTATGTGTGGAGGGTGGGAGAGGCCGAGGCAGAGTGAATTATGGATCTGGGGTTAGAAAGGGAACAGGGTAAGAATTTATTCCTTGGGATAAGCAAACCAGTTCATAGGTGCCGGGGCTGTGGTCCCCAGGCCAGGGTCCCCAGGTGTAGGCCTTGCGTGCACCTGCGGGTGATGAGCACACACTTCTATTGGGAGCCAACGAGGGGATCCTCTTGTGTTTCTCAGCACGGCCTCACCCCTCACCAGGGAGCCAAGGCTTATACTTTTCTCCTCTCTTCGGGAGTAGGATGACCCAAGAGGCCTTCCGAGAGAACTCCATGAAGGAGCTGGGGCGGCTGGAGGGCCAGCTGGCAGCCCTGAGCCTGAAGCAGAGCTCCGTGGCAGACCAAGTGGGCCTCCTGCCCCAGCAGCTGCAGGCCGTGAGGGATGATGTAAGTTGGAACCACCCAAGTCCCCTGCTGAACACCCTGTCCTCGGAGGGCATCTGTCCTAGGAGCCCATATGGCAAAGAGCCTATTTGTCCAACCGCCCCCTGCTTGGGACTTGGCACAAATGTTGGCTTTCTTTGACCAGAGTTCTTCTGGTTTTGTTTTCAATAACGTGGAGGGTTGTGCATAACTCTTTCCTCCGTGTGGGTTAGCAGGATTTGCTGGCCCGGCCCTCCCCTCCCAGGCTTGTGCTCCTTCCCTACCCCTTCTACTCAAGCCAGGCACCACCCTGCCCTGGCCTGGGCCACCAGAGCAACACTGTCCCTGTGAGCCTCTCAGAGACTTTTCGGTCCCCAGGTGGAGTCTCAATTCCCCGCCTGGGTCAGTCAGTTCCTTCTCCGAGGTGGTGGAACCCGCACGGGGCTCCTTCAGCGAGAGGAGATGCAAGCTCAGCTGCAGGAGCTGGAGAGCAAGATCCTTGCCCACGTGGCCGAGATGCAGGGCAAGTCAGTGAGGGAGGCCGCGGCCAGCCTGGGGCTGACACTGCAGAAGGAAGGCGTGATCGGGGTGACAGAGGAGGTAAGGACTGTGTGGCCCCTGGAACAGCCCCACCCCCTGACACAGTGTTCTCTTCCCTGGGAGCCATAGACCTGCACAGTCCCAACTCTGCCGGCTTCCTGGTATATTCCAAGGCCTAAGGGTTATCTACCTTACCTCTCAACATGCAAGAGGCTCTGATGTTGGCTTTGGGGCTGGTGGGGGTGGGGGTGGGGGGACACCTAAGGAAGTGGCGTGTGTGGCTGGATGCCAGTGTGGTGCAGGATGGGGGGGGCCCCAGTAGTAGGGGCTTAAGGGCGGGCAAGTCTGCTTCTCCTGGCAGCCGTCCTGGGTGCTTCTTTTAGCAGGTGCAGCGCATTGTAAACCAGGCCCTGAAGCGCTACAGTGAGGACCGCATTGGGATGGTGGACTATGCTCTGGAATCAGGAGGTGTGTGTGCACTCTCCCCCCTTTGCAGAGCCTTTGTCCTGCTGCTGGCCAGGTCCCCGTGCTGGCTGGCCCTCTGGCATCGGCCGGGGTAGCCATGTTGCTAGGCGAGTGGAGCTTGAGATCAGCACACATCACTCACAACGAAGGCAAGTGAAGAAGCTTAGGAGAAGTCTGGATGAACTGAACACCACTGTTGGCCAGGGAGAGGCTGACGTTTACAGTTATTCTGTAGTTGGATACAGTTGAGGTACACAGACTAGGCCCGGGGCATCTGCCCTCCATCCTCAGAGAGGACATGGCAATAGCCGTCCCCACCTGGGTTCCCTGGGCTGGTGAGATGCACTGGTGTCTGGGTTGCCCACCCTCCCTCCCCTGCTGGGGTCCAGCTCCAGGTGCCCACACTGCCTTGCTTTCCTATCTTAGGGGCTAGTGTTATCAGCACCCGGTGTTCCGAGACCTATGAGACCAAGACGGCCCTCCTCAGCCTCTTCGGCATCCCCCTGTGGTACCACTCGCAGTCACCCCGAGTCATTCTCCAGGTAGGCACCCAAAGAGGGCAGCAGCAGGGGCCCCGAGCAGTCACCTGTGTAGCTGGGGGACTCCCATCCTGGGGTCAGCAAAAGCTGTGTTCAGGGTGGGCTATCTTTGTCACCAGCCCTACGCTGACCCAGCTTCCTTCCCCTCCAGCCAGACGTGCACCCAGGCAACTGCTGGGCCTTCCAGGGGCCCCAGGGCTTTGCCGTGGTTCGCCTCTCTGCCCGCATCCGCCCCACTGCTGTCACCTTAGAGCATGTCCCCAAGTCCTTGTCGCCCAACAGCACCATCTCCAGTGCCCCCAAGGACTTCTCCATCTTTGTGAGTACTTGTGGGGGGCCAGGGGGGGCTATAGGACCCTGTGAGCCTCTACCGAGGACCAAACTGGGATCTGTTCTTTGGCTGGGAAGAAAGGAGCATATTTGGAAGAGAGAGCAGCAGGGTGAGAAATGGTATCTCAGTCCCAGTTATCT
Organism: Neomonachus schauinslandi; assembly: GCF_002201575.2. Lineage (NCBI taxonomy): Eukaryota > Metazoa > Chordata > Mammalia > Carnivora > Phocidae > Neomonachus > Neomonachus schauinslandi. The sequence continues at coordinate 9,942,150 of NC_058407.1, forward strand.
TAGGCTGCACTGGAAGAAACCGGGTCCAGGGCTCAGGCCCCCTACAGTCTCACTAAGGCTGCTGCCTGATCTGCTAGTGTGGGAAGGGACCAGTACGGGAACAGGAAGGGAGAACATTCCTCCCTGGGGGGGCCGGGGCACTTGTCTAGTGCAAGATCTTCCCTCCATCCCTTGTTCTCTTTTCAGGGGTTTGATGAAGACCTGCAGCAAGAGGGGACACTTCTTGGCCAGTTCACCTACGACCAGGATGGGGAGCCCATTCAGACCTTCTATTTTCAGGTACAAGATTCTGCTATGCTAGCAGACGTGGCGTACTCACTTCCCCAGCCACTCAGCAGACAGTTTCTGAGCACTCACCCTGGGCCGGGCACTGGGGGCTCAGGGCAAGAAAAAGTGCAACCCCTGCCTTCTGAGAGCTCAAGGTAGGGAACAGGGACAGCTGTCCAAGTGGGACGGGAGAGGCACCACCTAGATGTCAGCACAGGGGAGGGTCCCATCCCAGACAGGGAGCATGGAAAAGGCTGCCCAGAAAGGGCAGTTGTCTGAGGGTGATCCAGCTGGGCCTCAGGCGGTGCAGCATGGCTAGGGCACGCAGGGAGGGCGCTTGCCTCAACCTGAGTGGGCATCAGTCTCCCAGGCCCTTGTTAGAAATGCAGATTCCCAGTCTCCACCCCAGGAGATAGGCTCCCAGGTTCCAACAGCCCTAAGGAATCAATGTTCTTTTTTTTTTTTTTTTTAAGATTTTATTTGAGGGCGCCTGGGTGGCTCAGTTGTTGAGCGTCTGCCTTCGGCTCAGGTCATGATCCCAGGGTCCTGGGATCGAGCCCCGCATCGCTTCTCCCTCTCCCACTCCCCCTGCTTGTGTTCCCTCTCTCGCTGTGTCGCTCTGTCAAATAAATAAATAAAACCTTAAAAAGAAAAATTTTATTTGAGAGAGAGTGCACATGAGTGGCGGGGGGGAGGGCAAGAAGAGGGAGAAACAGACTCCCCACTGAGCAGGGAACTCAATACAGGGCTCAATCCCAGGACCCCGGGATCGTGACCTGTATCCGAAGGCAGCTACTTAACCGACTGAGCCACCCAGGCACCCCAGGAATCAATATTCTAACAAGCAGCCCAGATGACTGCTGTGCAGGGGGCTTGAGAGCTACACCAGGGGTGAAGAATTGGATGAGGTGGCGAAGGGACAGTGGCAGGAAGGGAGGCTGGAGAGAGGCAGGCCTGGCTACCAGGCCAAAGACTTCTGGCCCTGATGGGCACTGCCATGTTTTCGGCAGAGAAGTGACAATACCTTGTTGTAAGATCACTGTGACCATGCGGAAATGGTGAATTTAGGGGACAAGACCAGTCAGGAAGTGGCTGCAGAGAGAGGGTGTGAGGAGGGAGAGGTGGATACACAGTTGGGAGGCCAAGGGTCAGGCTGGACAGAAGTGGGGAAGGGGGAAGAAGGGGATGGCTTCCAGAGGTGCCAAGAGGCAGGCTAATGCAGGGGGGGTTTGGCCACCAAGTCTGAGGCACCTGTGGGATGGTCCAGTGGAGGGATCAGGGGAACTAGACACGAAGACTGAGCGGTCAGCTCCAGGGTGGTAACTGAGCCAGCGGAGTGCTCAGGGATGGGTGTAGACTGAGCCTTTAGGAGAAGGTAGAGGACAGGAGGCTGTGTGGAAGGCCAGAAGGAGACAAGAAGAATAGGAAAGCACTGTGCCTACTGGCATCAAATCGGGAAATTTGCTCCAAAAGCTCACTCAAAAATTGTGGCCTTTTTGAGCAAAGAGAACCAGAGGCCTGGGATCGAGCCCCGCATCGGGCTCCCTGCTCAGCGGGAAGCCTGCTTCTCCCTCTCCCACTCCCCCTGCTTGTGTTCCCTCTCTCGCTGTGTCCCTCTCTGTCAAAAATAAATAAAATTAAAAAAAAAAAACAAAAAACAGAGGCCTGATGAGAACTTGAGAGAGAATAACTCTACCTAATTCAGAGTAAAAGGATTCTTTTCCAGAGTCAACATCTATCAAACCCTCCACAACGGTAATTCTGTCCACTGACAGTAATAGCTCCTATGAATCTGTCAGTTTGGGATGAATTTCGCTGGTCCTCAGCTACACGGCCATTTGTATGTGGCTGTGGGTCAGTGGCCCCTGGAGGACCTCTGAAGCCCCTGGAGCTCCTTGGCTCATAGGCTGGAAACTGCTTCATGGTCTGATGACAGGAGCTTGGAAGCCCACTTCTCTGTAGAGGCCAATGGGGGGGGGGCGGTGCATCTGACCCTGGGGGTGGCTGTCTCCCTTTCTGCCCTCCTGTCAGTGAAGTTTGAGGACTTGGCCACTCCTAACCTCTCCTTTCTCTACCCAGGACACTAAAATGGCCACATACCAGGTGGTAGAGCTACGGATCTTGACTAACTGGGGCCATCCTGAGTATACCTGCATCTACCGCTTCCGGGTGCATGGGGAACCCACCCACTAGGCCTTTTCTGTACTGCAGCCAGCCAGCTGGGAGTCCAGCCTCTCTCAGCACGTGCCCCCTTCTCTGGGAGTGGAAGAGCAGCACCCTGCTACTTCCCCACATGCTTGACCAGCGCACGGACTTCCAGGAGCAAGAACCCCTGGCCCGATGGAGCTGAGAACATACAGGGCTTTCCTAGCAGCGGGACAGCTCAAGGTGGACAGCAAGCTCCAGTGTCCCTTTTCTTTGTCCTCCTTGTGCCAGGCATGGGGTGTCTACTTCACCCTCTTGGGATGGTGTATATATGTAGCATATTGTGGGGGACTGAAAGACAGGGAGAGAGGCAGTGAGTGGACATGTTCCAGCAAAGGTGGGTGAAACCTGTCTGCCCCTTAAACAGGATGGGGGCTGGCACCCAGGGAGCTGCTGATGGTAGGTGTGTGAATGAAGCAGGTGCCAAAGCCGTGGGTGGGCTATAAGTGAGGGCCTGGGGCAAGTGAGCTGCCCTCATCCGCAGGCAGGGAAGTGAGGTCCTCTGGGAGGAAAGTGCTCGTGGTGCAGGTTGGGACTGAGCCCCAGTCAGGAAGCTCCTAGAAGAGCCCGGCTGCCCTGTACAAGAAGTCTAGTGCCATCAACCTAAGGGAGCTTGACCCATGAGGTCCCCCAAAGGCCTCGCTACACTGTATTTGGTCTGGGTCACAGTGGGCAGTTGGGCTTCCCATGCCCTCGAGGGTCTGGCTCCTGTGAGCCTCTGAGGGCCCAGGAGGCCAACCTGTAGGATTCCCACTCTGCTGGGGCTAGTTGCTTTCTCTCGCTCTCCTGATGCTGGGACCAGGGCCCACTCTGCTCCCCATTCCTGCTAGGGCCTACCTGTGCCCCAGAGCAAGCTTGTCACATTCCCCCAGGGTGAAGGGAGCCTAGACCAGTTTGAGGCCATAAGCAGCTGGGGTAAGCTTAAAAGGATGAGGAGCAGGGTATTCCCTAGGCTCTTGTGGTGGTCCAAAGAGTATGATGGTAACATTCAAGGTGTCATGGTGGGAAGAGGTCTGTCTACTGTGGGCCCCCATCCTAGTCAGGCCCCTGACTATAAGGGCCCTGATCCTCAGCTACCCCCTTGGGACTCTTTCAAGCTCTTGCTCAGATTGTTTCCTTTCTGGCTCATTTTCTATGGGGGGGGTGGCATTCAGGGGTGGTGGGCAGCAGGGAGATAGGGCTTTTAGACCCAAGCAGGCCTGCTGTATTATGTATATATTTTTCAAGGTCTGATTTTTAACTGAAAAGCTTTGGGCTTGATTCCTAGCCCCGTTCTGTGGGGCACTGGCTGATTTCAGTTCCTTGTAACCCAGCTGCCGTGAGGGGCTGCTGTGGAGGCAGGTGCCCCAGGAGCAGGGCTGAGCCCCAAATGGGCTCGTAGGAGAGGAAGCTGGAAGGAAGAGGAGGCCCAAGGCCACCTCTGGTCCTCTGGCAGTGGCCCCATCCCAGACAACCAGGTTTCGTTTTGCGCTCTCCTGTCACAAATGCTGCACTATTGGTTCTGAATTTTTTATCTCCAGATTCTAATTTATGCCTATGCAAAAAAAATAAATTATGCCCAGGATTCATGGCGTGTGTAGTTTTTTATCTGGCCTTGGCACAGGGACTCTGCTCTTGGGAAAACAAAAGAATGAACTCTGAACCAAAACAATGCCCCAAAGACTTACCCCTGAACTTCAGAAACCCAGGCTTCTCCACTAAAACCCAGCTGGGATGAAGAACGGGGCTTAAGGCTAGCCCTGCTCTGGGATTCTGGGCTCAGGGGAGAGAAAGGGAGATGAAGAAAGAAGGGAGGTGGCTTTATTAGCCCTCCTAGACATCCCAGTAGGAAGTGGGCAGCTTTGCCTGCCTCTCGGTGTCACTTGAGCAGAAGGTAGACGAATCTACCTGTTTCACTACTGACCACGTCTGCCTTCAGTGTGGGATTGGACTCCACAGTGGGAACTGGACATTTGTCCCTTATTCCTGTGCTGGGATAGCACAAGGAGAAGGGTCCCCTGAAGAGCCAGAACCTGCCAGCTCAGAGGAACAGGTCCTGGCCCTTCCCTGCCAATATATCCCCAGATTCAGTGCCTCCAATAAGCTGCTTGAAGGGCCAGGGGTGGTTCCACAAACACGCCTTCCAACATACTCTGCTCCTGACCATGGCACCTGACCCAGGGCTGGTCCCCACCACATCTAAGAAAACAGAGGCTGGGATGGGTCAGGAGGGGAGGGGTTAGGGATAAACTGCCACAGGAGAGGGTACCAGGTGCAGTGTAAATCCAGCCCTGAGGCCTTGGGCCAGTTAACCCCTCACTCCTCTATGCCAGGAAAGAGCTGGTCCTATGGCTCACCCCCAGTGACCACTCCCATTTTCCCTACTTCACTCAACACCTGCTCTGCATCTAGAACGTCTCTCAACAAAGGAGCTATCCCCCAGCTGCACCACTAAACGAGTGCCTGGAACTTACCACAGTCAGGGCTCAGTGCCCCTGGTTGTGCCCTCCAGGCCAGACATGTACCCTCTGCCCATCTACACGTTCAAATCCTGACCCCTCAAGGCACAGCTCTCACCCCATTTTCTCCATGCCCCATGCCCCCAAACCTGTGTTTCCCCCTGCACCATGGCATAGTCCCATTCCCTTATTCTGGGCCAGGGAGGCCAATAAGCCAGAACAAGGGTCCTAACCGAACTAGACGCCACAAATGCTAGCTGTGCATACAGAAAGGTCAGGATCGGTCGTTCGAGATGATTAACAACTTTATTCTTTATCAGCTATAAAAGGGCTGGTGTTTTGTTCCAAAGTGAGAGTCGGTAGGGCTGAGACCCGTAGAGGACCTGTGGAGTCCCTGTTAATGACAGTAAAACACTGTATTCAGTCAGCCCCTGCTAGCAGGCGTGGGTCTGGTGACCACTGAGATCCAAACCAACCTCCTGTGCATCTGAGGGCAGAGGCCAGAGTGGAGACCACAGCTTCCAAACGTAAAGAAAGTGGTTATGCTCTTAGTGGCAAAAGAGTTCAAACAAGGTCCCACCCTAGTGAAGTCCTGTGGAAACACGGGCTCCACAGCACCTGCCATGGGGACAGAGAGCAGAGGGGTGCTCAATGCTGCAGCCTTCCTCTTGCGAAGGTACCAGTGGGCAACAGCCCCTATAAGCAGGACCAGAGTCAAAAACCAAAAAGGAACTAGCACACAAAGGACAGGCAGGGGCCTAAGGCCACTGGGCAGAGCGGCCGCCTACTGACGGCTGGGGCTGAGGGCTGGTGCGGGCAGGAACGTGCCCAATGGTGGCGCTGTTCCTCCGAGCTTCAGTTGCCTTAACTAGAAAAAGGGACCGCCACCTCTCTCCTAGATGACAGCTTCAAAATGAAAGCGCCTAAGTGAGGGAGACATCCAGCACAGACACATGTCAACGCCCCCTTTCTCCCTGCACGCCTGCCCACTGCCCCGAGGACCTGGGAGCCGGCGCGGCGGGCAGCAGCAGGGGGACCAGTCCGCGGCGCCTCCCACAGGCTGGCACATCAGAGCCTCACCACACGCTCTCTCGCTGAAGCCTCACAACCACCACGACACAGGCATTTGTTTACCTCTCGCTCTAGATGAGGAATAGGTTCAGGGAAGACTGGCAACTTGTCCCGTGTCACATCTGCCAGAGGAGCCTGCATTTTGAAGCCACGCGTGTCCGAGAGAAGCTGGGCTCCTCCCGCCCCTGCCCTGCGCTGCAGCTGGGGGCTCGGGGGCAGGCACAGCCAGCGCTCCCCGTGGCGGCACCTCCACCTGGGGGGCCGGGGCAGGGAACAGGACACTGTCAACTTGGAACAAACTTTTATTTTTTGTGCTGGTCTGGTCAGTCCATGGCCATGGGTCAGTGGTAACTGGAAATAGCTGGAAGGAGGGGAGGTGAGGGGCCCAGCAGTCCAGAAGCAGGAAGAATGGAGGACGGTTGGGGATGGGAGGGAGGCAAGGCTGAGGAAGGACCCAGCCAGCTGGGTGTCTGCCCTGGCTAGAAAGAACACATCTCCACCCACCAGTCCACCCTAAACCCAGGGCTTCTGGCCACAGCTCGGGCCAGGCTGGTGTGGGCCCCACACTGCCGTCGCTGGCCTGAGTGACCCTGACCCCACCCCCACCCCAGGCAGTGAATCTTCCAGAGGGATTAATGCTCTGTGCTGGGCCTAGAAGAATCTTTTTCACTACCCTTACCTGCCCTCCCCACACCCCAAATGGGGCTTCCAAAACTGGGGCTCAGGCCCTTCCCTGTTGTGCTCCTGTAGCAGCCATGCTGGGGCAACATGGTGGGGCTGTAGTGGGGAAGAAGGGGTTCCAGTCCTGGCCTGGCTCAGAGGAACACCTCACACCCCCACCAACAGGAAGTGCTGGTGAGCGGGACCCAGAGCAAGCCAATCCCAGTCCAGGTCATTAGTGCCCCAAGGCCCAATAAGATTCATAGAAAGTTCAAGGGCCAGAGCCCCCAGCTCAAAATCAGCACAATGGGAGTTGCCCTGGCCTGGCCAGGCAAACACAGGATTGTCTCCAAGGGGAAAGGAAAACCACCATTTGTCTTTGGGTCAGTGGCAAGGGTCAGAGTTAGGGGCAGGGAGGTTCCTACAACCCAAGTGCCACTCCCCTCCACACATCTACAGGCTACAGCTTAAGAGATTTTGGCATTACCTGTTTGGGGGCTTAAGCGGGGGGGGGAGAAGGAGGAGAGAGAGAAAAGGAGGCTACCACTCTCCATTCTGCTAAAAGCCCCCCAGTCGCAGAAGGAAGGCTCCCTGCTCTGGCAGCAGCACTTACGAAGCCCCTAAGCCCCGAGTCCGGCTCTGTGGAGGGCTCCGGGTGCAGAGGAGTGAGCACAGGGGAGGAGGCTGAGCACAGGGGAGGAGGGTGCTCTTCAGCTCCTGAAAGCCCCTAAAGGTTGTCAGACACACAGACGGATGGACAGATGGGCAGGCAGCCAGCTCCTGGAGGCTGGTGGCCAGCCACAGAGGAAAAAAGGAGAAAGACTGCCAGGGCCCTGACCAGCTACACTTCTGCACCACCCCCACACACGCGCGCGCGCGCGCGCGCACGCGCGCGCCCACACATACACACACACACACTAAAGAGAGAGAAAATAAAAAGAATAAAAACTAAGGGCCCAGATGTACAAAAAATGTGAGTAAGGAAGAAGGCAGGGAAGAAGGTGGATGATGGTCAGTCCTCCAGAAATCTGGCCACCTTCCTCAGCTTATAAATTACAACCCCCCTGGAAAATGGGGGCGGAGGGTGGGGAATGATGAGGCTCCGCTGTGGCCTGGGGGAGGGCGGGTGGTGGTCAGAGCTGCTCTGGCCCACGTGGTAGAACAATGGCCAGAGTACAAGGATCCCTTGGGTGGTGGGGGTGGGCCAGGGAGATTCAGCAGCCGCTGGCAGGAGTCACGCAGGCCCCCTGGGACTTCACTTTGTGACGCTGGCCCCCCCGTCGTCGGCCCCCGCTGCTGGGCTTGGGCTGAAAGGGAGAAAGAAGGAGCTTGAGAAGTAGTGGCCCACTGGGAGCAGGGTAGGACAGCAGAGGGGCAAGGTGGCAGGAAAAGGGGTAGGAGAAAAGCGAGCAGGCAGGACGGTCCCAGCCTAGCCTGAGCAGTCATCTACTACCTGGAGCATGGCACTCCCCCTCTGTCAGATGGAGCCAGCACCCATCCTAGCAAGTGGGGCACACGTGAGATGGTGTGAGACAGAGCCGTTCCGAGAAGCACAAGGAGAGCAGGAACCAACACCTGCCCCCGCGGATAGGTAGAAAGAGAAAGGCTCAATGTGGGAGAGAGAACAGAAAGGACAGGTCCAGAAAGAAGTTTCCTTCTCCCAAGAGGGGTCAGATGGAGAAGACCCTAGAAGGAGCAACATGAGGGGGTGCCAGGACAGAACCAGGGGAAAGAGCTAAAGGGAGATGCTGAGTGAGAACCACACTGATACGGGGTCCAAGGCCACCAATGCCCACCCAGGAGGACCCACTAAAGCAGCGCCTTTCCAACAACCTTCTGGACTGCCACACACACATCCCACTCCCACAGACCGCACGCGCTCTTACTTGGGAGATGGAAACCCTGACATTTTTCTATTGCTTCATTAATACCAAATGCTAATCAGGACCAACTAAATCAGCTTTAAGCAGGCCATAGCTCAAAGACTGGGATACACTGCCCTAAGAGACAAACAGCACAACACTTAGCACTTATGTGCCAAGGATTGGGGGAGACACCTCCTATGAACTACAGACATGGGAGCTAGACACAGGCTCCTAAAGCTCTCCTGTCACCTCCACCAACTAGAGTAACAGTTACCCTCCCACTCCCACCCTGAGGTGGTCAGGGGACCAGACCAGCCTGAGCAGCACACTCACCTGTGGCTGGAGACTGCTGGACAAAGCTGGCTGCACAGCCCCTGGAGAGCAAGCTTCATCTCCAGTGGGGGGCGCCCCTACTGCTGGCCCTCCAGAGGGGCCTCCTTCTTCTCGTTTGGTCAGGGGACCCTTTTTTGTTGACTGCATTTTAATTTGCTGGGGCTTTGAATTCATCGGGGAGTTGTTGGTGGTCTGGAGGAGCTGCAGGAGCCAAGGAGTTGGGGATGAGGCTGGAGCTGCAGGCAGGGACGTCGGCTCAGCTGCCCAGGCCCTGTGCCCCCACCCCCAGGGACTCCCTGGCCTGGCTGGTCCTGAGTGAGGTGGACGGCAAGGGGGCCACGACAGGGGCAGCGGGCTGGAGAGACGTTGTCATCCCCATTGTCTCAAGGCTGCCCCTACCCTAGCTGATGTCTCACCTGCCTCAGCCTAGCCCGGCTCCATCCTAGTCCCTGCCCCGGCTGCTCTTCCCATAGACAGCCTGTGCAACTTGGTTATCCCCCACCTGGCCTAGCTCCTAGGCTGGAGTCTGGCCTGCCCAGAACCTTGTCTCGAACTTGAGGCTCTCCTTCTTGCTAAGCTGGCTGAAACTCATCAGAGCATCAACTGCATCTCTCCTACTGCCCCTATAACAGTCCGGGGCAAGTTTTAACTTCAGGCCTCCCAAAGAGACCAAGTGAGTGTTCAGCATCTGGAAACTGAGAGTCTGGCTATCGGGGATCTTAAGAGCTACCACCCAGGAGGGACTGATTTAGAGCCTTCCCCTGTGGCCCAAGTTCAATCTCAAAGCAGACGGGAGGACTGCCATACCCCCAAGGGCACTACAGCATGTGCTGGTAGCTTCTGCCACTCTCAGCCAGTCCCAGAGGCAAGTAGCCTTCAAGGACATGATCAGGTCTGCATGGATGGGCCTGAGGAAGGCCGTTCTGGAGGCAAGGCCAGCCTAAGGGTGGCCCCAAGATCTCACACAGGCTGCTTGGAGCAAGAGTCAAATCACTCATCAAGTGCCCCTACCCAAGGCCATGGGTGAAGTCTGCAGAGGGCATGAAGTGGGCTCCAGGACACACAGACGGCTCAAGCCCCAAGGGAACTCAAGCCTAGGACCCCTAGCTGTCCAACATTCACTCTAACCTGACCCACTGCTGTTAAGGGTGCCACCCCAGCCAGGTCGCTGGAGCCTGCGCCTGGCATCGCGGAGGCCAACCAAGGCCCAAACACTCTCCTACCACTGTTTCCTATGTACGACAGCTAGGCCTCAACCCCACCTACTCTCCTCCATGGTCACCACCAAAGCCCAGGGAGACCTCTCAGGGGGAAGAGAGAAAATGGCACTGAGGCCGCACTTCAGCACTGTTCCAGCTCTCCCAGGGCGGGAACTAGAGCCTCTGTCCCTGGCAGTCAGGGGGATTCTGCAGGGCTTCTGCTACTGTGCTCACAGGCTGAAACTGGAGTGGCCCCCATGCTTCCTGGGGCTGGGAAAGGGGGGCTGCCTGGCCATACCTTGGTGATGGTGCCCACGGCCTTGGTGCGGCCTTCTCGAAACACCAGCCGCTGGTCTATGTGCAGGTACTCAGGGGTCTTGATGAAGCGGAAGTGCACAGTGGCCTTGTCCCCCGTGCGCAGGCAGTCCTTGTCCATGCTCAGAATGGTAGCCGTCTGCCTGATGCTCCCACAGTGCACTGCCAAGAGAGCCAGGGGGTCACCACAAGACTGAGCAGCCCAGTGGCCTCCAGGCAGGAGAGGCAGGAGTGAGAACATGGAATATGCTGAAGCTGTGGTCAGCTAAAGGCCTCAGGGGGCCGTGTGTGGCAAAGTGAGCTGAAGGTCCACTCTCAGGTCTGATCCTGTCACACACACTCAGACCCCACCTGTCCCTGCACCCACGGTCCTGGTTCCTAAATACAGGGCACTCTGTCTGCATGTGTGCCTTCTCTAGACTGTTGGCTTCTTGACGGCAGAGCCCCTGCCCAGCATTGTGTCCCCAGCACCTTGGCAACACCAGGCGGCACAGAGCAGTATTCAAAAGACGTTTGCTGAAGGAGTGAGTATGAGGTTCTTGAGGGCAAGTCTGGGTCTCCAGAGCCCAGCACAGAGCCGGCACTCAGTTAATGTTTGCAGAAGTGAATAAACACTGGGGCTTATGGGCAGAATAGAGGGGGTATCACTACATAGCATGGAGACCTGACTCTTGGCTGCAGCTGAAACCTTGGGGTTTGGGTAGCTGGAGCACTTTGTTGGGGTAGCTACAGCAGAGGGCCTCCTAGGCTGGCAGTGCCCTTAGACACCTACCCATGGCCTGGTAGCGTGGGCTAATCGTGGTGGGGTGGTGGAGGACAAGGATCTCGGCCTCAAACTCCCAGGATGCTTGGGGATTCAAGCGTGGGGAAACCATCACCATGCCCTTGCGGATGGACGAGCGCTTGATCTGAAAGAAAGAGGGAATCCCAGACCTCAGAGGCAATAATGCCCAGGGGTTCTTTCCCCCGGTCCCAGAGGACCAGGAGTCCTTTCTGGGAATGGAAACTACCCCAACTCAGCCTTGCCCTCTTACTGTACTAGACCACAGGCCTTCTCGGGTGGACAATACAGGGCCAACTTGAGGGCTATGTGGGAAGCCTAAACACTGGCACTGAGGGTCAGGAAAGCCTTTAGTAGGAATTGGCATTTTCAGCTAGGCCTTGAAGGATGGTGGTGAGAGGGCAGAGGTAGGCAAGCCTTCAAGTGGAAGGGACAGGGCGAGCACGATGGGACTGATGGAGGGAATAAGGAAAGTCCCACTCTGCTGGTTAATTTGGTTGGCAGGGAGGTAGGTGACCCTAGAGCTAGCACTTATCCCAATCCCTGAGGGACAGAAGGCTGACTGGGAGAAGGATCTGGCATGGACCCCAAGGACCCTATATAGAGGGACCAACTGCACAGGAGGGAGGTATCTTTCTGACCTTACCACTGAGCTTGGGGGACCCACCTCAGGCACTAGAAGGAGGAAAAGAGCTTAGGAAGCAGGCAGGCAAGCCTGGGCTCAAGTCCTGGCTCTAGAACTTACTGTGTGTTCCTGGGCAAGTCACTTGGGCTCTCTGAGCCTGAGTTTTCTGACCTATAAAAATGAGGTCAGTAATCCCTGCCTTACAGAGCAGCCAGGACGACTGGAGATGGCCCAGAGCCCAGCATTAACAAACCCGAGGGGAGTTCTTCGTATTCTCGGCACTCACCTTCTTCAGTGCAAAGGAGGCTGTCTGGCCCCCCCGCACCTCCTTGACAGGCATGCGCTTGCGGTGGATTGATTTGACAGCAATAGACAGGAAGTTACCCAGGGGATCTGGGCCAAGCAGCAGTGTGTCATTCAGCTTGATCAGGCCTCTCAGTGTTGTCCCCGACACCACTGTCCCCACACCCTGCAAAGAAGGCCAGGGTCCAGTAAGTCGATCCCACTTATGTCCTCCCTACCATATACCTGCCCTGATGCCCCTGTAGGAAGGGCCCACCCAGCCTCCCATCCTGTTCAGTCCACCAGAAGCCACTCACTGGGACAGAGTAGGTGTCGTCAATCTGAAACTCAGCAGGCTCTTCCTCCCGGTAGCTGGTGCGGGGGGAGAGGAGGTTGAGGAACATCTTCAGCAGATCTAGGTTCTCACCTGTAACGTTGGAGATCTGGAATATCGGGCACATCCTAAGTGGAGAGTGAAGAAAGACAAAGGAGCTCAGGTAGCCAGCTCCCGGGTGACAGAGTAGGAACAGGAGAGCTTCTGGAACATGTGCTGCTGCTAAGGGCCCCACTGCCCCCTCACCAGCCTGCTCCAGCCTTCCAACTGCCTACCCCCTGCCCCAGCTTTCTAAGTGCTGGCCACACCTGCTCCAAGGCCTTCTTCTTTCATTCAGTTTTATCTCTGAAATCTGTCCCCTTGTCTCTGTCCCTCTACCATTGCCGTATTTTGGGCTCGTATGACTGCCTCTTCTTCCTAAAGCACACACATTCTTGCCTAAAATTCTTGCCTGCCTTTCCACTGCAGAGAAGACAGACAGAATTCCCTCTTCCCAACATCTCTGCAGGTTTATTTCTCTCAAATTCCTGTCTGCCAGCCAGACCACAGAACCTTCTCTTCTCCCAAAAGCTATTACTTTTTTTCCTCCCCATGTATTTCTTCATTCTGATCCTGCTGTCTGGACTCCTACCCTCTCACCCAACTAACAAATCCTCTCCTCCTTCAGGGCCCATCTCCAACGCAGATTTTTCCAGGAAACCCTTCTCACATGGGCACTCCTGACTCCTCCCAGATCTAGGGAGCACTTTTTGCATCTCTGTTACACGTGATTACACCTGATTTTCCGTCAGTCATCACAACAGCCTCTATGTCTCCTATCCAGGGTTAATCATACTCTTCAGATCAGGAATTATATATTCCCCATTGCTCCCAGAGTAGCACCTGCACAGAACAGGCACGAGGAATGAATGGAAAAGGGGCCGGCTGAAATGTACCCCCTCTGCTGGCCGCCTGATGGTAATGAAGGCAGCACTGGGGGACAGCCACAGGCCAAAACGCCAGCCTGCTCTGTATACTGACCAAGCCAGGAGGCAGATGGCTCCTAAGCAGCCCCAAGACTCTGGGAAAAGGGGCAAACTTAACAAAGTTCACTATTATCAAGAGAGTATCTCTGACCAAGGAGGTGACCACCTTGAGGACAAGGATTATACCTGAGTCAACTCTGAATCGTCAATGCCTAGATGAGGAGCCTGGTACAGAACATCCAACAAATATTTATGGAATCAAAGGAAACACTAATGAATAAAAGCCAAATGCTAATCTGTGATTAGAGAGTTTTTGAGAGACAACAGTATAAAAACTTACTAAGTAACAGTTATAAAAAGGGCTGTGTCGGGCGCCTGGGTGGCTCAGTTGGTTAAGTGACTGCCTTCGGCTCAGGTCATGATCCTGGAGTCCCGGGATCGAGTCCCACATCGGGCTCCCTGCTCGGCGGGGAGTCTGCTTCTCCCTCTAACCCTACCCCCTCTTGAGCGTTCTCTCACTCTCTCTCTCTCTAATAAATAAATTTTAAAAATCTTTAAAAAATCTAAAAAAAAAAAGGGCTGTGTCTGTATCACCCAGCATCTAGACATAGTGCCAAGTGCTTTACATACATCATTTCTAACACTTACGAGGCCACCATGGGTAGGGAATATTATTCCCATTTCACAGGTAAAGACACTGAAGCCTCAGCTGGGATTCCAACCTCAGCAAGGCCAGCACCTCAGAATCTGGATTGCCTGATATCGCTCCCAGGCAACACTGCCGGCCTGGGAGAGCTTGTACTGAGACCAGAATCTTCTATTCCATCCAATCTCTGTGCCAGCCCAGCAGTGAGTGCTCCCTACCCCATTACCTCTCAGAGCTGAAGTTGGAGGCCGTAACGATCACATCATCCTTGCTCTGTACCAACACAGGGATCTTCCGGCAGCCTGGGGACTTCAGCAAGCGCTGTAACAGCTTCAGGGTTTCTTAAAGGTTGAAATGGAACACAATTAGGGGGACACAGCTTTCTCTCTGGCCAGGCTTCCAGGGGAAGACTGGTCCACTCCTTACTGAGAGAAGCAGGAGACAGATGGACCAGTGTTAAATGCCATGCCTGGAGAAGCAAAAGGAGGATCAAAACTTGGGGTGGGTATGTGCTTGCTAGAGTAGAAGGAAGACATATAAGACCTGTCTGGTAAGGTTACGAGTCTGAAACCTGTTGAATTTCTCCAGAGTCTCTAAAAGACCCACATCCTTTAAGTAAGTGACTTGCGGGGGGTGGGGTCTCATGGGAAAGGCAATGTTCTCAGAATGCTTTGCTTCCTGGATAAAAATTCATCTGACAAAGGATCTCTATGACATTTACACCTCTGCAGAAGCCCTTATGAGGCATTCCACAAGAACACCTCTTCACTTCTCTTCTACCATCTGCAGCAATGAGGGAGAAATACGAGGCTATTCTGAAACCTTTGGTGGTAGAAGGCAATCAGACCCTCTGCCCAAATGCCTCCATGTGTATCCTATTCAGATGGTAAAACCCAACCCCCTGGCCCCGGGGCCATCTGAAAAGAGGTACCAGATTAGGAATCTCAAGGATCCTATATTTGGAACCAGAAGGAACAAAGAGTAAGGAATAATTCTAGGGTGTGCTTAGACCAAGAGCTAAATAAAGGAGGAAGCAGAAGATTCAGGCTTGATGGAAATTCAGACCAAGGTCTGAGCACAAGACAAAAAAGCAGAAGATTCTGGGCTGAAGCCGTGGCAGCACCACTAAGGAGCCACAGTGGGTGACAGCCCCTGCTACTAGACACAGGCTTCACTTACCTTGCAGGATGTTGGCAGGACACATGTCAATCTTGGTGACCACCACAAAGACAGGCACATTGAGTGCCAATGCCAAGCCCAGATGTTCCTTAGTCATCCCCACGATGCCAGCATTGCTGCCCACCTGCCCCAACACAGAAAGAAAGGTCAGGACAGGGAGACAGAAGTTGTTGCTGGGTGGGCACAGGGGCTCAAAGAAGGCTGGGTTAAGAGAGAGCTCTCCTCTGAGGCCCCCATCAGAACAGGACACGTGGGGCAGAAGTCTTAGACCAGAAACAAAAGAGCTGTAGATGAAAGCTGGGCTGGGCACAGATGGCTTTAACCTCTGATTTAATGATGTGGGCTGTCAAAATCTGAAGAGACTTGGAAACAATAAAAAAAGACAAACCCAGACAGTCCGGGGAAACAACTGTCTAGTGTCGTCAAGGTATATTCAGTCTAACATCACTGGTCCCCAGTTTCCCCGTCTGTAAAATGGAGAGATAGTAACATCCCCTTTAGAGGGTCTCTTGAGGTTTAAGTGTCATAAAATATGTCAGAGATCACACAACTAGCATGAATTAGGTGTTCAAGGAATGGCAGCTCTTATTACTGTTACTATTCCTTCCCGTAACAATAAAGGTTTTAAGTATCACCATAAAGGTTGGCTAAATGAAGGCACGTGTCCAAGTGTGCCATACAAAATGTACCAAATGCTCTATAGACAAGAAAGAGGAAACTCTTATCTACTGACATGGGATAATCCCTAATGTATGTTTTTAAGAGAGGAAAAAAAGCAAGGTGTATACTGCATGCTACCATTAAAAGGGTGTAGAATGGATCATTGTTTGAAAAAAGCAGCTGTAAGAGCTGGAAGACATCTGGGGAACATCTGAGATCACATAAACACAGCCCAGATATTAGGGAACTCTTGTTCATCTTCCCAGCTGCTGTAATAGCAGGAGACCGTTCTCACTTTTAGGAGCTGTGTGCTGAAGGATTTGGGTGTCAAGAGTCACAATGCCTATAATCTACTTTCAAATGATTCAGCCAAGACAACAACAAAAAATACACATACTCATCCACGACATATAAAGATGAACAGAGCAAACGTTAATGATTGTTGAATCTGAGTGGTGGGTCTATGGGATTCATTGTATTATTCTTTCAACTTTTCTGACTGTTTTGAAACTGGAGGGAGAGAATATATCCCCATTTGCTGGTATGATTACAAAATCTCTCTCAGAATAACTAAGAAACTGGAAATACTGGTTGCCCCTGAGAGGAAACTGGACAGAGGAGGAAGAAGACTTTTCACTATAAGCCCTTTGGTTATCTTTTTGTTTTTGTACCACATGAATGCATTACTTACAAAAACAAAATTAAAGTTGCCACGACACATTTATATAGTGTTTAATACATTCCAGAAGGTTTTCAAACGATGTTCTCATTTGATCCCAGGTCACAGGTGAGCTGCCATCCCCCCAACACTGATGTCCCCTGCATATTCCCTTCTGCCCACACCAAGGTACCTCCTCTTTCTGCCTTCGGATTCTTCCCATTTCTTCCAACCACCTTTCCTATCCATCCCAGACTTGCTTTTGTTCTTCCCAACTGGGATAAGAGAATGCTCTAGCACTCTGTTGTCTATATATTTTAAAGGTTTTTTTCCTGGAAATTGTCATGGGGCAATAATGATTTCAGTGTTTTCTATAGAAAAATTTGAATATTTAATAAAATATTAAAATAATAATATTTATAACCTAAAACTCAGATAATATATGACATTTCATCTAGGGTGAAGGTATTTCCTTTAATTGGCCTTGTTCACTATAGCTTAGTTGAAAAAAATGCTCATTTTCGACTGGTTTATATACCTTTCTTAATATAAACCCAACAACTCCCCCGATACACCCTATGGCTCCTCCTCTGAAATCCCTTCTTGTAGAACAGCTTTTCTTAGCCCAGTTGAGTTGGTGATGGCCCCTGGAAATGTTCAAGGATATGGGAAATGAAATCATGCTGAGATCCCAAGAACCTTGGGCAGAGAGCCGACAAGAGTGTTCACACATATGCTCTGCCTCTTTACTCTCCAGTTTGGGGAGAATTTGCCTGAGAACCTGTGTTTGTGGGGCAACTTGATCAATTACGCTCTCAACAGATGCCTGTGTTTACTACACTTATTAATACAGGCAGCTGGAGGAACTGGGAAATGGGGAAGGGCTCAGAGAAGGACTTGCCAAAGGAAAACTTGCTCACTTGTGCTCTCTGTGAAAGCTGTGAAGCTGTGTGCAAGGCTGTGGATCCCACAGACTCCCATTCTCTGTCCGGAGAAGATCAGTGGGACCCAAATGGAAGCTTTGCAACATGATCCAACACAGAAGCCTCTGCTCCCTTCCCTTCTCAGGTGATCTACAGGATTAGCTGCTGAAAAGTCTCCTCTCACTAGACTCAACTGCTATATCTTCAGGTCCAGCATGGTGCCAGGCACACAGCAGCCGCTCCACAAGTACCTTGGACTGGCTGACACTCCTCCCAGGCTTTGAGAGAGGCCACCTCCCAGGCCCCTCTTGATTGCTATCTGTGCTCTCCACCATTTCTTCCCAGGCCTCCCCTTCTCCGGGGGTGCCACCTGGTGCCACCTCTGCAGAGTAGCCTAACCCCAGGAGAAACATTTCTGGAGGTAGTAAGTAAGCCCCAGGAGAAACCCTCCTCTGTGCCTCTCTGGAAAATAAAAGAGGTCCACAAATAGTACCAGGGAGAGAGATCAAGGTACAGCCCTCGAGAAGGCCATAGCGCTCAGAGGAGTAGGTATCCCTCTAAAATGTGTCATCCTTACCCTCCTAAACCCTCAGAGCCCCAAACCAACAGGCCTCTGCCACAGAACAATTTCTAACACTTGCACATAAGCAACCCCCACCCCCAAACAGCCCAGCTGAAGGACTCCTGAGGACTGCCTCACACTTACCATGAGCATGCAGAAGTCAGGCAAATGACCTGTCATGCCAAAGACAGTGGTCTTCAGGTATTTTTCATGGCCAGCCAAGTCAATGAAGGTAATCACCTTAGTGGATTTCTCACAAATCTTTGTCCATTCCAGGCTGCCACCATGGCTGTCCGGCTTGTTCACCACATTGCCTTCACTGTCAAAGCCCAGAATGTCGTTGCCCACGCTGCTGGTGCGACCAGATTCAATCTCGTGTTTGTGGCGGAAGAGCTTCTGACGGGCAAAGCCTCGGCCATTGTCCAGCTCCCCATGTGTCAGGACCCCCAGGAGCGTGCTTTTGCCAGCATCCACGTTGCCTACTACTGCTACCCTGCGTGTACGTGAACCCAAACATCCTTGTGAGAGACAGCAGGGAAGCAAAGTGAACCCGAGTAACTGGAACTGTAAGGACAGACTTGCCCCTGAGCCTCTCCAGCTCATCGCTCCTCCCATTCATGGCTGAGCACATTGGGAATGACCCTGGAGGTACACCCAAGAATAGAAAGAATTATTCAGGAGGAACTAGGCTCCTGTCATGATGGCTTTCTCTCTTAACTTCCATAAGCCTCCTCAAAGCTGCCAGATAGGAGCCCGAAAACCGAGAGAGGCACAAAATGCTCTCCTCCAAGACCCTGGTTTTTAGCCTCACAGGCTGATAGGTAAGAAAACACAGCCCACACAATGGCCACAAATGTATGGCTAGCCTCCCACTCTTACCAAATGGAAATATTTAGGGATAGGGAAGTACAGAAATAGAAAATGGAGCTATCATATCTCTGGACACTCTTTCCATGCCTCAGAAGGGGAAGGAGTGAAGCTGACATGCCAGGTGCCAAAGGCTCAATCACCATTCTCTGCGAAGCCCTAGACCACAAGGTCATGCTGCAGAGAACCCCTGAACTGTTCTGAGGCCTCCTCACCTGACCTCCAGGAAGTCATTGTCTCCTACTCGTTTCCGGACCAGGTAATCACGCACACGGCCCCCAGCTTCTTGACGTTCCCGCAGGAGGATGACATCAGCCTCTATCTGTTCCGCCATGCTCTTCACTGTAGCGTAGGAGGCCTCCATATCAGCTTCACTCAGCCCATACTCAGTCCCATCTGGTGACAAGAGCCCAGACATCAGCCTGCCAACAAGCCAGCCGGTCAACCACCCCTACCAAAGGCCCCACCCTAGGCACTGGAGAAGAACACAGCTCTCTCTACCTGACACTTTTCAAAAACTTGAGCACACACGGAGTTAATAAATCAGTGCCACGGGCTTCCCCTTTAAGCAGGGTATTCATTAATTCATTCAACAGTAATCACTAAGACTCTCTGAGGTTTTATGCCAAGCCGCATGCTGGGTACTGGGAATACAGGTGCCCTTGGTGAGCTCACAGCCCAGCGGGAGAGACAGAAAATTAATTAATTGTAATACAGCTTGAGTGCTTTACTATATTACTGTACAAAAAGAATGTAAAGCGTGAGCAACTGGCATTGCCTGGGGAAGCTGAGGACAGCTTTGCAGGGTATTGACTCCAAGCTGGGTCTCCAAGTGTGGAAAATGGACCTACAGAGAAAGGAGTAAAAACATCCTAGGCAGAGGGACAAAGCATGGAGCATGGCAGATCATGGCACATTCAGGGACCAGTAAGCAGCTCGGTATGTTGGGGAGCAGGATGTCAAGTGGTGAGAGACCACACAAGAGGTGGGAGCTGTTAAGCAGAGACGTCAGAGAGCAGCAAAACACAATTATGTACCAGGCGGTGGGAAGCCTTGGGGGTTTAGGCAGGGGAATAACATGATCAGATCACTGTAGGTTAGAAAGATATCTTGAGCAGCAATATAAAGTGTGCACTGGCAAGCGAGAGACCAGAAAGGGGGAGCCCAGTTAGGAAATAATTCTAATAATCCAGGCAAGAGATAATGAGGACAGGAGTCAAAGGAAAATGGGGAGAGAATTTCAGAATGATTTCAGGGATAGATTTTTTTAACTGAGGTAGCTCAGGTGAAATATCCAGCAAGTGGCTGAAAAAAATGAGTCTGAGCTCAGGATGAGGAAGGGTGTCCCAAGGAAAGACAACGGACCAGTCAACCAATCACTTGAGTGCCTAATGTAAGGCAATCCCTGCAAGGTGCCTTCCACATGATGTCATTCAATGCCCACAACAGTTCCCTCAGCTTTTCCTCCAGCCTCTGGGTCTCACAGAACATCTCCGCTCCTTCCCTAAGCTGATCCCCCAGCATGCGCCCAACCTTTCTTCTCTTTTACTCCCTCCCAAAGACCTTGCAGTACCTTTTCTCACCTTCTCTTCCCTCCTTCCATGCTTCCCCTTACAAACGAGCTCATTCTTAAACCACAAAAAGGAAACCCACCCCCTCTTCCTTTGCCCCTGCTTACTTACTAAGCTACCATCTCCCCTGTTCCTCCTTTCACCACCAAGCATCTCAAAAAAGTGATTGCACCTGCTGACTATATTTCTGATGACTGCAGAAGAAACTAATTTTCAAGGCATTAATGGACTTTAACCACTCATCTAATGCCCTTTTCTTGACCCCTACAGCATTCGACACTGCTGGCTATCCTACCTTTGCTTCTTAAAGTACCTCCCCCTCCCACTCTGCTTGCCTATTGCCTGAACTCTCCTGATTCATTTCTCTACCCTCTGGTTCCTTCTTCTCTGTTTCCTCTGCTGGCTCTTCCTGCTCCTGTCCCCTATATGCCAGTCTTTTCCAGTAATCAGTCAGTGGCCCTTTTCTCTAGCCTCTAAACATTTCCCTTGGCCATCTCATTCTATGGTTCAAACTGTAGTTTTGTAAATTACAGAAACATTCATTTCTAGCACTGTCCTCTTTGCAGAGCTCCAGACTGAATTTCCAATTGCCTGTTTGATAACTCTTAGAAGCATGGCATCTAACCTCAACCACTCCACCCCCCTTTTAAACAACAGCACAAAAACTAACACCACTAACAAAGCATTTTAGACCTCCCTGCAATCCTAAGGAGTAAGCATTACTGTTCCCATTTAGCAGTGGGATAAAAAGAACCCAGAAGAGGTCTCAGAGTTGGTAAAGAGCCAAGGGGCTGTGTGAGCTTGGGTCTTCTGATTCCAAACCTAGAGCCTTTTCCTCTGGCAAGGGTTCCTCTTTGTGCCCAACTAGTTCCTCCCTTGCCTTCCTTACTTCTGATGACACCACCACCCTCCCCTCCCAGTCACCCAAGCTCAACACTCATCCCTCTAGTCCTGCTGATTCTAGCTTTAGACCTCGCCCTTCTGTTCTTGTCCCTGCTCTCTTGTTGCCAATCCAGTGAAACCAGCCTGACTCAGGCCCTGTTCTACCTGAATCACTGCAAGACCCCTAGCTGGTCTTAGCATACCCGGGCTCTATTCCCTGCAGCCCATCCTACATACACACAAGCTTAAGCTCCTAATCCAGGCACAGCTCTGACGTTTTCACTTCTAACTCAAAGCCTTGGAATGGCTCCCCCAACCCAGCAGCATCCAGTTCCAATTCCTTAAAGGCCTCCCCCATTTATCCCACAGCCCCTCCTCAGTTTTGTCCCAATGCAAGTGGCCCAGTTGCCATCCCCCATGTTCCCTGCACTTCTTCAGCTCTATACCTTTGCTTATGTATTTCCTATCCTAGAAAGCCCATCAGTGCACCACATACTACCCCTTGTGGAACAGTGTTTTGGATGCATGTATTCCCCCACTATACATAGGCATCTTGAGGATAGGGTATATCTCAAACATTCCCTGGATGCCCCATGAGGGTGCTTTTCCTCCATCAAGTCCTCTAATGTTTGCAAAATGCAAAACAAATGAACAAAGTGGGAGCAGCTGGGCTGAGGAATACATGGCCAACTGAGCTCTGGAATTCTTCTAGATTAGAGAAGGGCTTGTTGAAAGTGTTCCTAAGGGGCGCCTGGGTGGCTC
Source organism: Neomonachus schauinslandi (assembly GCF_002201575.2). NCBI lineage: Eukaryota > Metazoa > Chordata > Mammalia > Carnivora > Phocidae > Neomonachus > Neomonachus schauinslandi. Next base: position 9,964,200 of record NC_058407.1, read on the forward strand.
AGTTGTTAAGCGTCTGCCTTCGCCTCAGGTCATGGTCCCAGGGTCCTGGGATCAAGCCGCACATTGGGCTCCCTGCTCCGTGGGAAGCCTGCTTCCCCCTCTCCCACTCCCCCTGCTTGTGTTCCTGCTCTCGCTGTGTCTCTGCCAAATAAATAAATAAAATCTTAAAAAAAAAAAAAAAAAGTGTTCCTAAGAGGAAGTCTGCTAATCTTGCCATTCTTTCCAGATCCCCACATTCTATCCAACTTCCCAGTTTCTGGTACAACAAAATGCTTTCAGGTCCTGTTCCGTGCCAGGGGGCAATCATGAGTGTTACCTTGTCTATCTAGAGCTCCCAGAAAATGCTCCCAGTCACATTACCCTTCTCCAGCATGCACTGCATTCCTCACTCTGTAGGAGTGGAGACAAAGGTCAAGGAGAAAAGCTGCAGAGGTCCAATTACCCAAGGCCACATATTCAGCCACGTCCAAACCTAATCAGATTTCTGTCCTGCCATCTGACTTACCTTTTCTGTACGTACTCTCCTGCTCAACATGCTTTCAGGATAAAAGTCTTAACTCTTTGATATGGTATTCAAAAACCATCAAGATCTGGGCCCTGCGACCTGTCCAGCCTACTCTCCTGACACTCCAAACCTCACATTCTATACTCCCACTTTACAGAATCACTTTTGGGGGCACTTGGGTGGCTCAGTCGTTTAAGTGTCCAACTCCTGATTTCGGCTCAGGTCATGATCTCAGGGTCGTGAGATCGAACCCTGCATTGGGCTCTGCACTCAGCACAGGGAGTCTGCTTGAGATTCTCTCTCCCTCTCCCTCTGCCTCTCCCCCAACCCACTCCCATGCAAGCACACACTCTAAGATAAATTTTTAACAGAATCACTTTTGGTCCACCAAATATTCCACAATCACCAATATCTCTGTGCCTTTGTGCATGTGGCTTTCTCTGCTCACTCACTACTGCCTCTATTTACCTGGAAAACTATTCACCCTTTAGTATCAATTCAAGGGGCACCTCCTCTTTTGAAGCCCTTCCTGACTCCCCCACAAAGACCTAACACTCCTCCTATGTTCCCTGAACTTTTAATACAGTAGCTGGCTCTTGTAAGCCATGACTTAATATGAAAAATGAACAAAGTGGTTCTTGAAAGAAATCTCATGGTAAATCAACTATAACCTGGAATCTTTAAAAAATTATTACTGCAGGGCGCCTGGGTGTCTCAGTCGTTAAGCATCTGCCTTCGGCTCAGGTCATGATCCCAGGGTCCTGGGATCGAGCCCTGCATCGGGCTCCTGCTTAGCGGGAAGCCTGCTTCTCGCTCTCCCACCCCCCCTGCTTGTGTTCCCTCTCTTGCTGTCTCTCTCTGTCAAAAAAAAAAAAAAAAATCTTAAAAAAAATTATTACTGCAATTACTAATACTAAGTAACATTTATATAATGCTTACTGTATGTCAAGTATTAATCTTCACCATGACACCATGGGATAGATTCTATTATTAACCCCATTTTCAGACAAGGAAAAGAGCCAACAGGCAAATGCACACCTACCAGGCTCCAGACCCTGAACTATCAGGCCACACTGCCTCTTTTTAAAATTAGGAAGGTATACTTAAAGAGCACATTACTCTGCTTAGAATTTTTTAACACCTAACTTACCCATACAAAATCTCTCTGAGGTAGGGTGGGTAAGTATGTCATTATCCCCATTTTACAGATGAAGGAAGAGACAAACAGAGGTGAAGCACCAAGCACAGGAATTCAGTAATGAAGCTGATCCCTGGGGGCCTTGCACCTGGTTTAGTCCTCTGATGTTCAACTTGTTTAACTAGTTATGATCTCTTTCTCCCTCTAAAGAATTCCAGCAGGAAGGAGTCACTGTGAATGTAATAGCATCCAATTGGTAGATGCAAAGATAACGCCTGGGTGTACAGGAGATGTGATAATGAATATCTGACATTTTCTTATGCTTTGCCATTGGACGGTTAATTAGTTGTGAGTTGCCAAGGCATGGTAAAATTCACTAAGAGTCCACATTAAAGAATAAGTGGGAAAGGGTGGGGTCTTAAGAATTTAGATCATCAAAGAACAGTCCCAACACTTGTCAAAATTGATCTAGATGTGGTTTCTTCAATTCTACAAGCATGAAGTGGCCTTGGAGTGGTTCATCCTATTACCAGCGGGCCAGATGTGCACCTGAACAAAAGCTTTCAAAAGGCTACCAACAATGCCCTAGCCACCAAACAGAATGGCTTTTTCTGAACCTGACTCTCCTTGCTGTCTCTAGCACTTGACAATGCTGACCAATTTCCTCCCTTTTTTGACAGGCAACCTCTCAGTTTGCCTATCTCTCTGACCATGCTTTCTTTGAAGTGATAAGACCCAAACAGGAAGGTGGCAGCAAGGATGGAATGAAAGGGATAGATAGGAGAGACATTTCAAAGGAAGGCACAGCAGTATTTGGAGATCAAACCCTTCTTCCATGTGCCAATCTTGCAGCATTTCCAAATATTATTTTCTACTGAAGTTATCTATGTATATGCCATCTTTCTGGGACAGAGACCAGATTATAAGTATCCAAAAATACTTTGCAACAGTATCAAGCCCTTGGAAGATACTTAATAGATATCTGTCAAATAGTTAAAGAATGATTTTGAGATTTTTCTCCATCTTAGACTAAAAGGAATTATTACCTGCCTTCACAAAGCCTACATTCAGCAAAGAACTGTTCCTTTACTGATGCATCAAGGCCCACCAAGGCTTCCTGCATCCTGCAAAGATGACAGAGACAAGTTGTGGTACTAAATTCTTAATTGTTAACAAGCCCAGCTGCCATTTCAGCAAAGATAATGCCGTAATGAAGTAAGGGTAAGTAGGCCTTGTATCGAGGTTATAAACTAGGAACAACCAAAAAAAACCCCCAAACCCAAAAAAACAAAAGCCCAAGATACAATCTGCAATGGGGACTGCCTTCCTCTAAAACAGTGGACCCCATTACAATGGAATAAGTAGGCTGGAGAACATTAATCGGCCCCTTCCAGAATGGTAACAAGGCTACATATCTGACAGGATCTCATAGAGACGAAAAGAGGACTTCTGTTATCACAACTATCCACACTGAATGGTCACTGTGGTCTGAGGCAAGGTAGCCTTGCTGAAGAGAGGAATTCTGGGTGTCCCTTTCTTGCAGACGTCAAGAAGAATCACAAAGGTTCTCTGTGAAGCAGGCAATAAGTAGCAATGGAATCTGTAAACCAGGCCTGGAGAGGGAAGACCTAGAGCTTCGCAAGGGAGGCTTCTTTGTATACCTAACTGTGATTTGCTCTATTACCTGAGATAAGAAATTTCCTTGCTTTGTGCTTTCCCTTTATACAAATTGAGAGTACTGGAGGTAGAAAAGAAACATCTGTAAAACCGCCTGGAAAGTGAATCTTTGAAGTCAAGCATATTATGACCACTAACGTGGGAATTAGCATTATCATTTTGTACTTTAATGTCCTCCCAAACAGTTCTGCAGATACTAAAGAATCACTGCAACTGAGACACACGAACAGGAAGTCAATAAAAGAGGGAAAATGTGCTCTAAATAATTTTTTAAAAATAAAGCGAAAGGAAAACTATGCTCACCTGATCCCTGCCCAATGACATATATGGTCTCTCCGCATCCCTCGTCCATCCTCTCCCACATCTGCCGAAGTAGGCTGTCATACTGCTCTGATGTAGGGCTCACTAGAACCAGCTAGAAGAGAAACCAACAGCCTTAAGACCACACTTACTAAAGAGCACCACAGCCAAAGCAGATCAATAGCCTGACCAAAGACCCTGACTGAACCCCCACAGCACCCTGATCTAAAATAGCTACGCAGCCCCCTCATGCCCTCTCTGCCTCTCCTGAAATAGACTTTGAGCCTAAGCCTTCTATGAGTTAAGTTACATGATATACTAAAATGAGTATGTCTGAACCACAACCCACAGAAAAGAGGGTGAGAGGAGCCGGCTTCCTGCTGCTTAACAGGAGGGGCAGGACCCACAATAACTGAGAATCTGGACTGTGGACAGAAACTGATGAGCAGTGCTTTATTACCTACATGTCAAAGTCTTCCACCTTGCGGCTTGCAGTTCACAGGACAGAGATCTCATACACTGCCATGCCCTCCCCCAAGGCCAATGGTTCTTACAGTAACAAAAGAATTCTGTTCCACCTTGCCTTGGCTAACTTGATTATTTAGGAATCAACAGTTAAAACTGCTGCAAGACTCATCTTCATCAACAAAACACCATTACCACTAAGATGGGTATTAGCACCATCATTTTGCAAATTTCTGCCAATAACATTAAAATATGAACTATTTATTTGGGGAGGCCAATTCCATCTTCTGACTACTAGTGTGTGACCTTGGACAAAGAACTTAACCTCTCTGAGTCTCAGTTTTTCAATCTACAAATAGAGATTATACTACCTGCATCCTAAACACACTGTACAGACCAAGTAAAATAACATGCAAAGCATCTAGTCCACACCTCAGTAAGTGGTAATTAGTTTCCTTCACCCAATCATTCCTAGAAAAACCTTCTTGGATGAAACTAGCCGCTACAGTCCTCTAATTGTTTCTCCCTTTGAGAGCTCTCAGAACTTTCCGTCTCCACAGCTAATTGTAGCAAGTGTATAAACTTATAGCTTCTAGGCTTCTCCTCAGGAATCAATCTATTCAACACATCACTTCTCCCCCTCCACATTCTCAGTTTTTCTTTTCAGTATCATCAAAATTTATATACATATAGCTTCTCAACTTTAAAACAGTGAGGAGGACTTCCCCAGCTCTGTGATGAAGTAACACTTCCCTATCCCAGAACGCTAAATAAGTTGGTCAGGAAATGAAGGTACTACTCTCTTTGCAACTTTGCCTTGCAATTTCCCACTGTGTTTTCAGGATTCTTCAGCACCTTGACCATGAATTGACATCCAACTCATCTGCTTTTGAATCAAGTGCATTTCTTACAATTTCCTGAGTTGACTCATTAGGGCTTATACTTGTAACCTGGGTGCTATCTGGGTCTTTTGCATCATGTCACATCACCTCACACACTTCCTCTGATCATCCCCCCCTCTGAGCTTGGCCATTCTCATTGTGGCAGTAGAGACATCAGACAGGAAAATTGTAATAAGGCAGATAGCTGGTTTCTTAGTAGGCAACTGCGACTAGAGGGAGAGAGAAGAGTTGAAATTTGGCTGCCTAGGTTGCAAGGGAACTTCTCTCCAGTTTGGGTCAAGTTTCATGCAGTTTTGCCACCACAGACCTTGAAAACTCGCAAATGTTTTCAATGCTCTATAAACGTCTTTTTATTGTAACTATCCAACAACAGGTAGGAGGTGGCGTTGGTGTTCTCCCTTCCTCGGCTGCTATTGAATCTGCACAGGGAATTACCAGTTATTTGGTTCACTTTAAACATTTACTCAGTAGTACGTATCAGGCACTGCACTAGGTGTCGGACAGAAAACAAAATTCAATCCAGTACATTTCAAAATCTAACTGGCTTTATTCTAAATTCATGAATCAGGCAGCACCCTACTGAGCAAGGAGAAAGCAGTTCCAAGTAGCTGTACCAAAACCAAAGATTTTAAGGCAGAAAGGGGGTGAGACAAGGTTATTAGGGAAAGAAAAGAAAGGGTCATTTCAGGCACGGTTACCTTCCCTTTAGGAAAGGCAGGGGGTTTTATCAGGCAGATTACCTTGCTAGTGCTGACCAGGATATTTCACTCCTGGGAGAGGGTGAAGCTGCAACTAAGTACTGGTCTGTAGTCCAGGGGGCAAATGACCCCATCTTGGGCCTGTTGTTTTTTGTTTTTGTTTTCTTAAATGTCATATACATTTCTCATTTTTACAACACATCTGTACTTTAAAAAAGATGGAGCTGGAAAACCGAGAGGTTAAGAAACTTTCCCAAGGTCACAGAGCCTTTTTAAGTGGCAGGGCAGGAAAGGGAACCCAGCCCAGTCTGACTCCCAAGTCGGCGGTTCTTTCCTTTAGCGATGTTTTAAGCACCTTCAAAACACCAGTCACATCCTATACTTACTTTTTCATCCTCACAATGCCAAGCAGAAGCTGAGCCCTTAATTCCTGCCTACCTTCTCACAAGCTCAGAAGCCCCGATTTAAAAGGTCCTTCATTATTTCATTCATACAAGATGAGGTTCCACTCCCAGTATGGCGAGATTATGGGTCCTGCCCATCTTTCAGTTTTGAATTCCTCAGACAACCGTCTCCGCGACTGAGCAACTACTTTCCGTCTCCTATTCCGAGACCAGGAAGAGCCCCGGCGGCCTTCCTGCTCCCCGCGGGGCTGCCTGATCCTCCCGCGCCTCCGCTCCCCCTGCCTCGGCCACCTCCGACTCTCCGCGGCGTGGCCAGTGCAGGGAGAGGACCACCCCCTCAGTCTCGGGGGAGTCGGCATTGCTCGGGGACGGCGACCGCGCGGGGCGCTCCGGGCGTCGGGCGCCCCTGTTCCACGTGGCGGAGCCGAGGGGCTGTGATCTCGGCGGGAGCCGGACGGTGGGAGGCCGGGTAGGCGCCGCCGGGAGAGGACGGCGGTGCGCGGCCCTCGGGGGCCGCCCGTCGCCCGGGAGCCCCAGACGCTTCCCGCACCGGGAGGTGGGCGGGCTCCGCGCGGCCCCTCCCGCCCCCACCGGCGCCGTCGCCGTCGCCCCGGAGACGGCTCGGCCCGCCGCCCGGTCCCCTCAGCGCCCGCCCGGTCCCCTCAGCGCCGCCGCCGGCGCCCGGGCCTACCTTGCTGGTGAGGTCCAGCTCCGGCTCGCCGTTGAGCGCCTCTCCGTCTTCGCTGCAGTCCGAGTCGAAGCCGCCGTGGAGCCGGGCGGCAACCGCCGCGGCCCTGGCCGCCCCCGGGGAGCTGGGTTCGGGGGCGAACATAGAGGCCGGGACCGGCGAGTCCATCGGGGAGCGACTCCGCTCCGCCGCCATCTTTAATAACTTAGGCTAATTCGTAGCCGGCCTCCCCTCCCTCCTCGGCGTATTTGCCTAATGTATGCGTGGCCCCGCCCCGCCCCTCATCGGATAATTTATGCGAAACTTCTCCAGCCGCGTAGAGGGTGACACGTATCTCTAGCTAAGAAACAATCGACCAGGCCTCTCAGCTACCAACCACCGCAGCCCTTTCAAGTACCTGATGAATAATTAATGAGGCCCAAACCCCAACAACAAATGTCAGAGACGTCACGCGCCTAGTTCGCAGCTCAGGAGGGGGCAGCACCGCGTCCACGCTACCTGCCTGGAGCCTTCCAGCCAACGAGACTGGGCAGAGTATGACTGACACAGCAGCCATCCAATGAATGGGGAAATACGCACAACGTTTACCCTCACCTCCCTCTTTTCCATAGGCGGTGTTCAGTTTCCAAATCTTACTGCAAAACAGTCACCGCGGAGAGCCTTCCGATGATGGACAGGGGCAAGGCCCAATCTAGTCACCCGATCGGTCCCGCGCCTCGGGCCACCGCCCACCGAGATAGTAAACTGCACAAGGCGCCTCCCTCCTCTCAATGACTCCCGGCAGTCCCTGGAAGATCGAGGTCGGACGTGCTGGCAACCTCCAGACAATTTTAAAAAGAAGGATCGATGCTTGGAATACTATAGCAGCCAAAGCGAGGCAATTAATTAAACGTTGACCTTAGGGAGAATTCTCCATTCACCGCCTCTGCGGAGAGAGCAATTACAGGGCCAAAAAGAGGCAACCAGCTAAAACACAAGTCCAAAGTACCTCGCCACATTTGTGAACTGTGAAGCTGAGATCTAGGGTCTGTTAGGGTAGTTTCCTATGGATGATTTTTCCAGAGTATCATCAGTTGTGGAAAGTCCCAATCTGCAATACCATCAGCACAAGTTTTAGGTGTCTTTCCCTGTCTCAAAAGTCTGAAAAGCGGGACGCCTGGGTTGCTCAGTCAGTTGAGCGTCTGCCTTTGGCTCAGGTCATGACTCCAGGGTCCTGGGATCAAGTCCCACATCAGGCTCGTTGCTCAGTGAGGAGCCTGCTTCTCCTTCTCACTCTACCTACTTGTGCCCTCTCTCTGTCAAATAAATAAATAATCTTAAAAAAATAAAGTCTGAAAAGCTTGATAAAATGAGGGATTAGCTAACATTCGCATAATGCTGGCCTTGGCCACTCGTCCCAGGCAGCAATCAAGAAAGAGCAGCCATTGAGATGGTAACACAGCCAAGATTTAGGGTTTGGAACACAGGATTTAGTAAGAGTCAGGGTTCAAAATGGCCTTCAGTTTTTCAGGGATACACCTGAAAAAAAAAAAAGGCAACCTCTGCTTGCTCCTGTTTTCAACAATTTTTTTTTTATACAATCAAGTTTTATGTGCACAAACACAGCTGGGAATCTGGGACAAGAAGTCTTCAACTCCAAAGGTCTTGATAATAGCTCTTCGAATGCTTTTTTTTTCTTTTTCTGCCTAAATTGCTCACCACTATCCTATATATGCCTCTATGAGGTAGTTAAAAACATTAAAATCTTGATTTGGCAGAAAAGCCAAATATCAAGCCTTAGTACTCTAGAATAATAATTGGTATTTACCATCTTACCGATTGGCTCTTCCAGAAAGAGCTTAAGTTCAGAATGTGCTGACACCTATTGGTAGACTAAAAAAAACCATGTCGTTCTCACTATAGGGCTTGCCCATAAAAAAACACTCTGTCAAGAGTAGGTGCTTCTTAAACAGAGAAATCTAAAATTACATTTTGGGAAGGGAATTCCCTACCCATTTTTACATCCTCTTTCTGAAAACGTTCTAGAGTTCCGGTTCCAACTCTGGGCCTACTACTTACTAGCTGTGTGACCTGAAACAAGTTAATTAACTCTGAGATTCAGTTGTCTACTCTGGGAAAAAAAAAAAAAAGCAGCTGCATAGTTAGCTATAAATAAATGAACAGTGCTTGCAAGACTGTCTTACAAACCTGTGTTGTAAGCCTAATCTTATGAAAATATAACTGCAACCCTTAGGTGGCTTACAAATTACATAAATTTAAGGTAATTCAAAAGTTGTCTGGATTAGGGCAGGACTCCCAACCATATGGTAAGCACTTAGGCGTGTGTTAAAAGTGGTAACTGTCGTGAGGGTCATGGTGTTAGGAGAGTCGTGTTGTATAGCAAGGTCAAAGAAATGCCTGAATTGTGTAACCTGTTTTTTCAATTCTCTGCGCAAAAATCCCAAAGAAGGGCAGCTAGGGTAGATAATGCCTTCCACATGACCTAGAAGTAGGTAAAGGGAAAAAAGTCTACACGGAACTGGGTGTTTACCTTCCTGACACACGATAACACCTTGAAAAAATCCAGGGAGTAAAGTTCTGTGTCAGCCACCGGGAGGTGGGAACCCGAGGGCAAGAGGACAGTGGTCAGTGGGTAGTGCACAGAATTCGACACCACTGAAACAGGACTCTCCATTTCACTTGAAATCTGACTCCGGGTGAGGCACTTACCCTCGGGGCTCCCAGGCAAGTGCGAGGCGGCCGGGCCCGCTAACCAAGACAATTTACTCCCGGCCGCATCAGGTCACCTGGTGAACAGCGCGCCAGACAGAAAACGGTCAACGAAGGAGTAGCTAATCCAGGTTCTCGAAAGCACTCCGCTCGAGAAGCCCGGCCCACAGAGGGAAAAGGGAGGGGAGGACGGCGAAGTGCAGCCGCAGGCCGGGTCGCCGCCCCGGAACGGCGCCGATGCCCGGGGAGGGGTGGGGAGCGGCGGGCGTCGAGGCGAGACTCCCGCCGGCCGCCCCGCCCTACCCAGCCCCGGAAAGAACCGAACCCAGGAGCCGGGCACCAGCTCTTGCGGCCGCCGCCTCCGCCACGCTCTACAGCTCACGGCCCACAACCCCCGGCCGCTTCCCCTCAAGGCCACCCACACCCACTCAACCGACGGGTGGCAGCCCCAGCCTTAAAGCCGGCGCCGCCTGACGACAGGCTGACGTCACACGTGACGCCGCGGCGGGCGAGAGCGGGGACGGCGCAGGAGGGCGTTTCCGGAGCACGCGCCCGGCGAGGGCGGCTGACGTCGGGCTCAGGTGCGCGCGCTTGCCCGCCCGCCCGAGCGCGGCCCAGGTGGCGGCCCGCAGCGCCAGGTGGTGGCCTGCAGCGGTGAGGGGGCGACCCGCGGCGTGGGTGGGGGCAGCGGCGGGAGGGCGTGTCGGCTTGCACTCACGTGACGGGCGGGGAGTTTGGGGTGTGGGCGGCGAGGCGAGCCGGGTGGGCCCGACCCCACCCCTCGCGGGCCTGCCAGTCGCTGCGCAGGACCTTCCCTCGGGCTGGGGCCGGGCCCGCTCCGCCCCGCCCCCCCGCCAGCCTGGTTCTCCGCGGCGGTCCGCTTGACCGCCGGAGCTGACCGGGGTTGTTTCCTCCGCAGGGCCGCCGCGAGAGGGTGAGAGTCCGCGCGTTCCGAGGGAGCCGCCCCCGCCTCGGCCCGTGTCCTGCGGGGTCCCACCGCACCAGAGGGGATGGAGAGCCGACCCCAAGGCCCCGGCTCGGCCCGCGATCCCACGCTGGCCGGCCCTCGCTAGCGGCTCGAATTTTGCATTTTACCCACCACCTAGGCCTTGTCTCCTGAGTCAGTGGCGTTGCGGTTTGAAAGAAATGGAAGAAAAGGAGCGATGTGACCAATTTCGTTCGGTCCTCCTGCATTGAGGTCTGGTTGGCATTTGCAGAGAGGAAAATACGGCAAGAAAATCGTGGGTTTTTTGTTTTTTGTTGGGTTTTTTTGTTTTTTTTTGGAGGGGAGGGTGGGAGAAGGGAAACAAGGTCTTAGATCGTCTATGATTTTTTTAAAATTCTGCACTTTGACAGTGGTGGCGAAATACACTAATCCGAAAGTGATCTTTCTGTTGATGGAGGTGGATTTTTTTTTTCCTTTTGATTCCAACCTTTCTCCCCGTGACAAAGCATAAATCATGGAGACCAGAAAATAAGGTGGACCTCAGGAATCCTGAAAAGACTGAGAAGCTTACATTCTTCCTCTGGAGGGAAGGGTGGGGTGTTTTTAGTCCTCTCTGGAACCTAAAACGAAAACATGAGTTGCGTGCCATGGAAAGGAGACAAGGCCAAATCTGAATCTTTGGAGCTGCCTCAGGCAGCACCCCCACAAATCTACCATGAGAAACAGCGCAGGGAGCTTTGTGCCCTGCATGCCCTCAATAACGTCTTCCAGGACAGCAATGCTTTCACCCGGGAAACGCTGCAAGAGATTTTCCAGAGGTAGGGGACCTTCTCCTTGGCATTTTTACACTGTTTGCTATTTATGAATTTCTGTGGGTGGGGCAGTGTCTCAGCTACATAAACCTTCAAACCAACAGGTATTATTAGCTAGATGTTAGCAGTTATAAGGGACGCAGAGATGGGAAAAATAATCACCCTCGTTGATTGAGCACTTACTATATAGACAAGGCACAGTGCTAAAAGCCTCAGTTGTGTGATGCCCTCAACGATCCCATGGAATATGTGTTATTTCCATTTTATGGACATAGGCAGGGCTCAGAGAAGTAATTTGCCTGAGGTAACATGACAAGAGATGGAGCCGAGTTTGAATTCAGGTTTCTATCTGTGCTGTTGACCACTAGGCTGTAATGCTTCTCAAGTCCTGCCCCCAAGCGGTTACAGTCCCGAAGGGGGACGAGAGCTGTACACAGCTCTCTGAGTGTACACACTCAGTCACCTCTCCTCAGAGGTGGAATGCTGTGGGGTTTATAAGGAAGGTGCTCAGCTATACACGGTGCTCAGTTTTTCTATGCAGCCATGTGCTGGCCGTGGTGCTTTTCATAGGTTGCTTTGTATAGCCCTCCCCAGCAGTTATTTTACTGTCTCTATTTTACTGATAGAGCAACAGACAGAAAGGTCAGGTAGTTTGCCCAAGTAGCTTCTAAGTAGCAAAGCTATGATTTGAAGCTGACTCTAGATCTCTTCCCCTTTCTACTTCATTCTCGATGGCCTTTTATACCCACTTTGCTAAATGCTACCTGACAGGTTGATAGAAGTTCAGCCTTTTCTCTCTGTACTTTGATATTCTAAAATTCTTTTATCAAAGGGTTTGAGAACTAGTTCTGCAGTGTCTGGATGGACACAGCAACTCGTCTGCTCTGCTACTTCCTGAGTATTGGAAAGGCATGTCAGAGCAATGGTATGATCAGTACCCGTTCATGCTGCTAGTAAGTTGGGCCTGGGTCTAAAGATACAGACTATGATTATAAGGTGTTTGTGGATAATTGCTGTTTGCGGATAACCGTTTCAGTTAGTTGTGTTTCCCCTGAATGAAAGAATGCTAAATATTTGCTAAACACTCACATGGAACCAGAGTTCTATTCCTGGCCACTAAAGCTCTAGAAAATTTCTACTACGCTCCCCAGTTTCCTGTCAGCACAAGGTAAAGATCCATCTCAAAGTAATAGCAATAGCAAATACACTCAGCTTCCACTCCAGAGGCAGAATTCTATGTAGAGCATTTTGTCTGGAAAGATTCAGTGTGGATAGAAACAAGCATGAAAGGGATCAGAGGAAAGGGAGAAGAGGGAATTTTATAAACAAACATTTACTAGCGGCTGGCCCTGTGCCAAGCACTGCTAGGCACTGTAGAGGAAACAAGTTGAACAGGACTCAGCTGCTAAGTACATCCCAGGCTCTACATTGACCAGACTTTGAGAATAAACTTAAGTGAAGTTAGAACCTTGGAATTTAGAGCCGTTTGAAAGGGAAAAGATGATGTTTGGATCTTTTTTTTTTAAAGATTTTATTTATTTATTTGACACAGAGAGAGACAGTGAGAGAGGGAACACAAGCAGGGGGAGTGGGAGAGGGAGAAGCAGGCTTCCCGCGGAGCAGGGAGCCCGATGCGGGGCTCGATCCCAGGACCCTGGGATCATGACCTGAGCCCAAGGCAGACGCTTAACAACTGAGCCACCCAGGCGCCCCTGATGTTTGGGTCTTAAGGGAAAGAATAGTAATGTTGGCAGGTTAAACTAGATAATTTTAAATTCTCAGATACAAAGTTTTATGCTCTTTGGAAGATGGGGCTGATGAATGGGAGAAATGGGAGAAAAATTTTGATGAATGCTGTTTGTTGAGAGGAAGTTCATCTTAGCAGTTGAATTTTAGCCAGATAAAAAAGGAGAAATACAAAAGCAGGGTGGAGTTTGAGTAGTTGTGGATATAAGATGACTCATGTTTGGAACAGAAATGAGTAGGGACTAAGAAAAAACTAAAGCCAGTGGCCCAGCAGCATGGTGATAGGGAAGAGAGGAGTCAAGGTGGCAGAGTCTCAGTGCAGGATTTGAACATAGTGGTAAGAACCACAGTGATGGCAGAAGAGGTCACTGGTTTGAAAAGGATCAGTTTTGGGCGCCTGGGTGGCTCAGATGGTTAAGCGTCTGCCTTCGGCTCAGGTCATGATCCCAGGGTCCTGGGATCGAGTTCTGCATCGGGCTCCCTGCTCCTTGGGAGCCTGCTTCTACCTCTGCCTCTCTCTCTCTCTGTCTCTCCTGAATAAACAAATAAAATTAAAAAAAAAAAATGAAAAGGATCAGTTTTCAACATGTGTGTGAAATTATAGAGAAAAGCTCAGAAACTGGGCAGCTGTCATCGTGCACATATACAGATGTGGATATCTGATCTCGTACATCTCATCATATATGTGCCTGTGCTTTGAAAAAGGACGGATTTAGACGTCAAATGATGTAGTAGCAGCTTTGCTGAGTTGTTTGGAAAATCCTCAGCCTCAAACCATTTTCAAAGATTCATCTCAATTGTTCAGTGATTAAATGTTCTCGCAGCTGGGTATGCACCCCCCCGCAAAAAAAAAAAAAATAGCTATTAAAATCTAAATAGATGAAAACTAGGTTGGTACCACTCGAAAACTCTAATGCAAGCTGGACGGGACAAAGAGATTTTAGATATTGGTGAACAACCAGCATTCTTCTACCACAGAGGAGAAGTCTAACCTCCCCATTAAAAGGTCCCTGAGCAAGTGAAAGGAGCCACATTTAAAGGTGTGGTGTTGGTAAATCGCTAAAAGGTATAAAGTGTTAGCCTCTAGAGATTTAAATCATTTTGTCCAAGGGCCAGGCAAACACATCATCATCATTGCCAGTACTTAAGAGTTCATCGATGTGCCTGGCCCTGTGATCTGTGCTTTATATGTTTAATAATTTAAAGACACATCATGAAGTTCTGAGACATATTTTCTAAGGTCACATTTCTTCAGATGTGATAAAAAGGAAAATAATAATTAGGAGAGAAAAGGAATCTTTTTTTTTTTAAGATCTTATTTATTTATTTGACAGATACAGCGAGAGAGAGAACACAAGTAGGGGGAGTGGGAGAGGGAGAAACAGGCTTTCCACTGAGCAGGGAGCCCGACATGGGGCTCAATCCCAGGACCTTGGGATCATGACCCGAGCCAAAGGCAGACGCTTAATGACTGAGCCATCCAGGCACCCTGAGAAAAGGAATCTTGGTGAATGTCTCCACATCTCCTTTTTGTTAAAATCTGAAATCCTCACCGTAGCCGGACACAGGAATAACCACCAGGGAGGACCAGGAACTCACCTGAGGGTATAGGCGTTAGTGAGACCTGGCTAGAGCCCATTTTCTCACTTGGAGATCACTTCAGATCCCATGGCTCTAACGGCTGTGACAACAGAAGTGAGAGGCTTGCTTTCTAGTCCAGACCTTCTATCCAAATCGTGAAGATCGTCCTGAACAGGAGTTTGCCAAGGAGTCTCAGGAAAAGAATCACAGAACAGGATGCCATGGAGTTCAGTGGGACCCGTGTGTCAAACTGTCCAGGAGACCATTGAGTGTATTAGGTGTAGGGGTTGGATCCTAGAGCTCTGTAGCCCTCACCAGCTGCACAGGGCTATGCAAGTCACCGTGGCCACGCTGCATCTCAGCTTCCTTATTAACACTGTGGGATTAAGTTCTGTTTTAAGACTGTTGGAAGGATTAAGAGATAAAGCTCATAAGAGTAGCTAACACAGTGGGCACCTGGTTAGGGTTAAATAGAAACGAGTACTGGTATAATGGCCCACTGGGCGGACCCCACTTATTCAAATGACCACTCTAGGAATGAGATGGAGGCCATTCTCTGCATTCCCTGTAGTGATATCATCTAGGCCAACGCATGTTTATTCAGTTGCCACTGCTTTGCCGTGAGGGCTGCAGAGTAGAAGAGCCATCCCCTGTGCTTCGGGAATTTGCTATTTGGTTGGACACGTATAAGATAATGGAATTCTTTAATGGTCTTGTAAGATGGGGATTATTCCCATTGTTGCAGATAAGCCCGCAGGCACGGAGAGTAAATCACACAGTTAGTGTTGCTGCTGCTTGCTGGGATACTGTATGGTCCTCCCCATCTCCCTGTGTTTTCTACACAGAAGCCAGGAAAGGGTCCATGGAAGAAGTAGGATGTGACATTGACCTTGAAGAAGCTTTAGGATTTGGCTTGGAACAGGAAACAGGATGAAAGAATAGAGGCCCACATGGTCGTGGTGTCTGAAGTGCACTAAAAGGGGCGCCTGGGTGGCTCAGTCGTTAAGCGTCTGCCTTCGGCTCAGGTCGATCCCAAGGTCCT
>NC_058407.1:9979912-10188076 GCF_002201575.2 Neomonachus schauinslandi
TAGTTGGTTGGGCGACTGCCTTCGGCTCAGGTCATGATCCTGGAGTCCCGGGATCGAGTCCCGCATCGGGCTCCCTGCTCAGCGGGGGTCTGCTTCTCCCTCTGACCCTCTTCCCTCTCATGCTCTCTGTCTCTCATTCTCTGTCTCGCAAATAAATAAAATCTTAAAAAAAAAAAAAAAAATGAAGTGCACTAAAGCCCAAGGAGGGGGGAACAGCAGGCCCAGTAGGGCCAGGAGGGTTGAAGTTAGCCAGTGGGCTGTTGGCTCCAGTGGCAATTCTTACATGAGAGAGTGAAATGATAACTTGGTGAATGTGGCAGGAACATTTAGGTGACTTGGTGGAAGGGGAGTTTAGGAACAAGAAGATCACTTTATTTTATTTATTTTTTTTTTAAAGATTTTATTTATTTATTTGACAGAGAGAGAGCGAGAGAGGGAACACAAGCAGGGGCAGTGGGAGAGGGAGAAGAAGGCTTCCTGCTGAGCAGAGAGCCCGATGCGGGGCTTGATCCTAGGACCCTGAGATCATGACCTGAGCTGAGGGCAGACGCTTAACAACTGAGCCACCCAGGTGCCCAAGGAGATCACTTTAGCAACCTGTTTCAAAAGCCCAGATATGGGGCAAGGAAGCTCCAGCTCGGGGAGAGCAAATGGGAATAGACAGGAGAGGGTTGGAATCTGAGATAGAAGATGTGGGACATGGAGAGGAGACCCTGGGAACACTCCTGTAAGGTGTACCTCAAAAAAAATGTGGTCATATATGTTTGGAATCTGAAATCTACCCTGTCTCAAGACTCAGGGTGAATATTAGCATATTAGGGACTCCACAAATTCCTGCAGGAAACCTTTTTACTCGATTCATTCAGCCACTAATGTGTTGAACACCTTCTGTGATCATCTGGGAACACAGGAAAGTGAGGCTCCGAGTTGTTGTTGTTTTTTTTTTAAGATTTTATTTATTTATTTGACAGAGACACAGTGAGACAGGGACCACAAGCAGGGGGAGTGGGAGAGGGAGAAGCAGACTTCCTGCTGAGCAGGGAGCCCGATGTGGGGCTCGGTCCCAGGACCCTGGGATCATGACCTGAGCTGAAGGCAGTTGCTTAACTGACCGAGCCACCCAGGTGTCCCGCGAGGCTCCAAGTTTGAGCGTGGTAAGGAGTTAAATGGTGAACAAGGTAGAAGACCCAGAAGTTTCTTTCTTGGAGCCTTCATGCATCTCCTAGCTAGAGACTTCTCTGAAAGTAAGGAGAAGCTATTGAAAAGTTGGTGAAGGGGAAGGAACTTGATACACCTTGAGCTAGGCTTGCTTTCATATACTTTCTTATTTAATACAAGAGCCCACTGAGAGCCTTTGTCCTTTGAAGCTGCATTTTAGGTCCAGACCCCAGGGAGTCCGCTGGCCTTTCCTCTTCTCACCCAACTACCACCACCCATTTTGGTTCTTGGGTCCTCACCATAAGACAGCAAGCACAACATTGGAGTCAGACAAACCTGAGTGTGAATCCTAGTTCTGTCATTTGTGAGATAAGTGATCACAGGCAAGTCACCATTTTAAATCACCAAACTTCAGTTTTTTAAGCCTATAAAATGGAAATAATTTATAGCTTCATAGGTTTATTGTGGAAATTAAATGAGATACACATAAAAGCATCTTGCATTGAGTGTGGCATGGAATTTTTCAATAAATGGTAGTTACTGTTACAGTAAAATACAATTTGGTTGCAGAGTGAAGTTTTGTGTCCTCTGATCCCCTTCTTTGCCAGCTCTGGAGACAAACACACAACCTCTTTTTAAGGGTCTGCCACCAATGTTTACAAAGAAAGAGATAGGGTAGCAAAATAAACATGGCAAACATGTCAGTACATTTTTTGAGCACCTGTCATGTGCCAGGCACTCTTGGGTCCTGGTGATGTAGTCCTAACAGAATAGAGAAGGCCCTTGCTGTCATTCTAGTGTGGAAAACACATGTCTGGTTGTAACAAGGGCTGTAATTAAAGCAGGTGGAGTAAGAGCTGGTGCCTGGAAGAAACTAAAGATTGGGTGGTCAGAAAAGGCCGCTAAGGTACTAACACTTGGGACCCAAATAATAAGGAGCAAACCAAGTGTAGATCCAGGGGAAGAACATTACAGACGGCTGAAACAGTGTGTGCAAAGGCCCTCAGGTGAGAAGGAGTTTTGTGTGTTTAAGTAGTAGGGAGCAGGTGTGTGTGTTAAAAGAGGTGGAGATGAGGTCAGCAGTGTTCTGAGGGCTTTGCAGGGAGAGGAAGTAACTTAGACTGTATTTAAGTGCTTTGGGAGCCATTGGAGGGTTTAAATAGTGGAAGGAATGTTTTATGTTAAGAAAATATCAGTATAGTTCTGTGTACAGAGAAGTTTAAAAAAAAAACAACTTTTTGTAAGATTCTTGAGTGTTTGGAGTTGACCTAAAGTCATGATTCTCTTCTAGAGATGGCCCTTAGCAGCCTCCTGGACATCTGCCTTCCAATTTTATTCCTGAGAAACTCACCCCATTTCCCTTCTTCCCCTTCACAACAAGGTGGAAGTAATCTACCCCTTCCTTCAAGATGGTCTTTCCTCAGGTCCTGGCCTGACAAGCCTGTGAAAGCAAAATCGTAGGACTGGAAACACCTTGAGCGCTGCTATCCTTTGCCTTGGATGAAGGAGTGGCTAATAAGGCCTGGCCAAAAATGACTTAAAGCTCGGTGGGCAAGTTTAGTTTTGTTTGGCACGTTCATTTTTTTTCAGTTGATTCATTGTGCTTTAATTTTTTAAAATTTTTTATTCAGTTATTATTCAGTTATTTTACACACACATGTATATTTGAAACACTTTAGGTGGCTCATGCATTCCAGTTCAATATAGGCCTTACTACTTCTTACTGCTTTACATTTGCCCCAGTTCATACATTTGTTACCTGTCTGAGCGTCTGTATGCCTTGGAGTATTTAAGGATTAATGATTACCAAGCGTGCAAGCATTAAATGGAAAGCATTTCAACTGTAAAAAAAAAAAGAGAGAGAGAGAGTCCAAGATGGTGGAGGAGTAGGAGACCTGAGTTTCGTCTGGTCCTAGGAATTCAGCTAGATAGCTATCAAATGATTCTGAACACCTGCAAACTCAACTGAAGATCTAAGAAAAGAGTAGCTGCAACTCTACAAATAGAAAAGCGACCACCTTCTGCAAGTTAGGAGGTGCGGAGAAGTGAATCCGAAGTGATATATCAGAAGATAAACCGCAAGGGGTGGGAGCCTCTGTAAGCCGGCCCGGGAAAGTGAGCAGCAGAGCACAGAATCAGAACTTTGAGAAGTCTGCTCCAGTGAGGGATGTCCCTGCCTGAAAGGTGCTCAGGTGGCAAGGCGAGTGGAATCCTAGGTGGGACAGTGTGGTCTCAGGATCTGAGAGGTCACAGGAAGACCAGGAGTGCCTGAGTATGGCAGAACTCCCAGACATCAGAGCGGGGAAGCTGGCTGCAATCAGCGAGCCCAGGAGTGGACTCTCAGCTCAGGGATGCCATAAACCATGCACTGTGGCTGCAGTCAGCAAGCCCAGGAGTGGACTCTCAGCCCAGGGTTGCCATATACCATGAACCACAGTATGGTTGGGTGACCGCTCTCTGAGCAGGGGCCCAGCAAGCGGCAGAACCTCAGCGAGACCCTCCCCCCTCCCCTGGGGAGGAGGGGTGCAGGTGCGCACTGCAGGAGTCTGCAGGGTTTGGAGACTCAAAACGGGTTGTGTACCTGAGACAGAAATGTCTAGTCACAGACTGGGTGAGCATGCAGTGCAGACAGAAACCAGGGAGACAGGAGTGAGTGATTGCTTTTCCCTGAGGGCTCACTGAGGAATGAGGCCCTGAGCTCTCAGCTCGGGCTGAAGATTGGGAGGCCACCAATTTCATTCTCATCCTCTAAAGCCACGTGGAAAGCCTTCAGGGAATAAAAGAGCAGTCCAGAGCCGCTTACTTAGCCTGGCCCCAGGCAAGGGTGGTGCAGTTCCATCCAGGGTAGACACCTGAGAATCAGTGCAACTGGCCCCACCCCAAGAAAATCAGCAAGAACATCTGCGTAAGACCAAGTTTACTGATCACACAGGACTGCAAAACTCCAGTGCTGGGGAAAATATAGAATTCATGGGTTTTTCTCATGATTCTTTAGTCTTTCAATTTTAATTTTTTTTCCCTTTCCTTTTTCAACCAGTTTCTTATTTTATCAACTCTTTTATAAAATCTTTTTTTAATCTTTTTTAATTTTCATTTTTACAGTTACATTCTATCCTTTCATTGTATTTAATTTTATTTTTGTTTATATATGTTTTTCATTCTTTACAATTTTCGGATACAGTTTCTTCTAACAAACAGACCAAATTGCACCCAGAATCTAGTGTATGGCTCTGTTCTCTTCACCTATCTGATCATGTTCTTTTTTTTCTTTTTTTTTCTTTTGCTTAGGCTTTTTAAATTTTGATCTTTACAGTTGCATTCTATCTTTTCAATGTATTTATATATATATATTTCTTTTTTTTTTTCTTTACAATTTTGAGATGTAGTTTTTCCAACAAACTGACCAAAATATACTCAGGACATCGTATATTGCTCTGTTCTGTTCACCTGTCTGTTTATATTCCTTTTTTTTTTCTTTTTTGTCTTTTAATTTTCATTTTTATGGTTATATTCCATTCTTTCATTTAACTTTACTTCTGTACGTATTGTACATGTTTTTTTTCTTCACAATTTTGGGATCTAGTTTTCTAACAAACAGACCAAAATACACACAGGATCCTGTGTATTGCTCTGTTCAGTTCACCTGTCTGATTATATTTTCTCTCTTCTTTATTTTATTTTTATTTTTTTGGTTTTTAGTCTCTTCTGATTTGTTTAGTGTATATTTCTCTGCTGTCATTGTTGCCATTTTAGTATTTTGTTCTTTCATTCATCTTTTCTTCTCTGGACAGAATGACAAAGATAGAAAAACTCATCTCAAAAAAGAGAGCAAGAGGCAGTACCGACTGCCAGGGACCTAATCAGTTTGGATAAGTAAGATGTGGGAACTAGAGTTAGAATAACGATTATAAAGATACTAGCTGGGCTTGAAAAAAGCAGAGAAGACAGTACAGAACCCCTTTCTGGAGAAATAAAAGAACTAAAATCTAGTCAAGTCAGAATCAAAAAGGCTATTAATGAGATGCAATCAAATATGGAGGCTCTAACTGTTCGGATAAATAAGGCAGAAGAGAGAATTAGTGATATAGAAGACAAATGATAGAGAATAAAGAAGCTGAGAAAAACATAACTACTGGATCACGAGGGTAGAATTCGAGAGATAAGTGATACCATAAAGTGAAACAATATTAGAATAATTGGGATCCCAGAAGAAGAGGAAAGGGGGGAGCAGAAAGTATATTGGAGCAAATTATACTGGAGAACTTCCCTAATCTGGGGAAGGAAATAGGCATTCAAGTCCAGGAGGCACAGAGAACCCCCCCCCCCCCCCCGGCAAAATCAATAATAGGTCAACACCCTGACATATAATAGTGAAACTTGCAAATCTCAGAGACAAAGAGAAAATCCTGAAAGCTCAGGACAAGAGGTCTGTAACCTACAAGAGTAGAAACATAGGCTGGCAGCAGACCTATCCTCAGAGACCTGGCAGGCCTGAAAGGACTGGCATGATATATTCAGGGTGCTAAATATGCAGCCAAGAATACTTACTCCATTCATTCAAAATAGAATGGCTATCATTCAAACAGAAGGAGAGAGAAAAAGCTTTCAGGACAAACAGAAACTAAAAGAATTTGTGATCACTAAACCAGCCCTCCAAGAAATTAATTAAAGGGGATCCCTTAAGTGAAGAGAGAGCCCAAAGGTAACATAGACCAGAACGGAACAGAGGCAATTATACAGAAACAGTGACTTTACGGGTAATACAACTGCACAAAAGTCATCTTTCAGTAGTTACTCTGAATATAAATGGGCTAAATGCTCCAATCAAAAGACAAAGGATATCAGATTGGATAAAAAAGCAAGACTCATCAATATGCTGTCTTAAATAAGAGACTTATTTTAGACCCACACACCTCCAGATTGAAAGTGAGGGGTTTATCATGCTAATGGACATCAAAAGAAAGCTGGGGTAGCAATCCTTTTATCAGACAAATTAGATTTTAAACCAGAGACTGTAACAAGAGATGAGGAAGGACACTATATCATACTTAAAGGGTCTATCCAACAAGAAGATCTAACAATTGTAAATATTTATGCCCCTAACATGGGAGCAGCCAATTATATAAACCAATTAATAACAAAATTAAAGAAACACATTGATAATAATACAATAATAGTCGGGGACTTTAACACTCCACTCACTGCAACAGAGAGATCATCTAAGCAGAAGATCAACAAGGAAACAAGGGTTTTGAATGACACACTGGACCATATGGACTTCACAGGTATATTCAGAACATTCCATCCTAAAACAACAAAATACACATTCTTCAGGAGTGTACGTGGAACATTCTCCAGAGCAGATCACATACTGGGTCACAAATCAGGTCTCAACTGGTACCAAAACATTGGGATCATTCCCTGCATATTTTTGGACCACAATGCTTTGAAACTCAAACACAAGAGGAAATTTGGAAAGAACTCAAATACATAAAGGCTAAAGAGCATCGTACTAAAGAATGAATGGGTCAACCAGGAAATTAAAGAAGAATTTTAAAAACTCACGGAAATAAATGAAAATGAAAATGCAACTGTTGAAAACCTTTGGGATGCAGCAAAGGCAGTCCTAAGAGGGAGATATACAGCAACACAAGCCTTTCTCAAGAAACAAACGCAACCTAACCTTACACCTAAAGTAGTTGGAGAAAGAACAGTAAATAAAGCCTAAACCCAGCAGGATAAGGGAATAAAGATTAGAGCAGAAATCAATGAAATAGAAACCAAAAGAAAGTAGAACAGATCAACAAAACTAGGAGCTTGTTCTTTGAAATAATAAGATTGATAACCCCCTGGCCAGACTTACCAAAAAGAGAAAGGACCCAAATAAATAAAACCATGAATGAGGGGCGCCTGGGTGGCTCAGTCGTTAAGCGTCTGCCTTCAGTTCAGGTCATGGTCCCAGGGTCCTGGGATCGAGCCCCGCATCGGGCTCCCTGCTCTGCGGGAAGCCTGCTTCTCCTTCTCCCACTCCCCCTGCTTGTGTTCCCTCTCTGGCTGTCTCTCTCCCTCTGTCAAATAAATAAATAAAATCTTTAAAAAAAAAAAAAATAAAAAAAAAAATAATAAAATAAAACCATGAATGAAAAAGGAGAGATCACAACCAACACCGAAGGAATACAAACAATTATCAGAACATATTATGAGCAACTATATGCCAACAAATTAGGCAATCTGGAAGAAATGGATGCATTCCTGGAGATGTATAAAGTATCAAAACTGAAACAGGATGAAGTAGAAAACCTGAACAGACCCATAACCAGCAAGGAAATTGAAGCACTAGTCAAAAATCTCCCAACAAACAAGAGCCCAGGGGCCAGATGGCTTCCCAGGGGAGTTCTACCAAACATTTAAAGAATTAATACCTATTCTTCTGAAGCTGTTTCAGAAAATCGAAATGGAAGGAAAACTTCCAAACTCTTTCTATGAGGCCAGCATTACCTTGATCCCAAAACCAGATGAGGACCCCACCAAAAAGGAGAATTACAGACCAATATCCCTGATGAACATGGATGCAAAAATTCTCACCAAAATACTAGCCAATAGGATCCAACAGTAAATTAAAAGGATTATTCACCACGACCAGGTGGGATTTATTCCTGGGCTGCAAGGTTGGTTCAGCATCCACAAATCAATCAGTGTGATACACTACATAAATAAAAGAAAGAACAAGAACCATATGATCCTCTCAGTAGATGCAGAAAAAGCATTTGACAAAGCACAGCATCCTTTCTTGATTCAAACTCTTCACAGTGTAGGGATAGAGGGTAAATACCTCAATATCATAAAAGTCATCTATGAAAAACCCACAACGAATATCATTCTCAGTGGGGAAAAACAGAGCTTTTCCCCTAAGGTCAGGAACACGGCAGGGATGTCCACTATCACCATTGCTGTTCAACATAGTGGTAGAAGTCCCAACCTCGGCAATCAGACAACAAAAGGCATCCAAATCGACAGAGAAGAAGTCAAAACTCTCACTTTTTGCAGATGACGTGATACTCTGTGTGGAAAACCCAAAAGACTCAACCCCAAAATTGCTAGAACTCATAGAGGAATTAAGCAAAGTGGCAGGATATAAAATCAGTGCACAGAAATCAGTTGCATTTCTATACACCAACAATGAGACAGAAGAAAGAAATTAAGGAGTTGATCCCATTTACAATTACAATTGCATCCAAAACCGTAAGATACCTAGGAATAAACCTAACAAAATAGGCAAAGGAGCTGTATTCAGAAAACTATAAACACTCATGAAAGAAATTAAGGAAGACACAAAAGAAATGGAAAAACGTTCCATGCTCATGGATTGGAAGACAAATATTGTTAAAATGGCTATGCTATCTAGAGCCATCTATATATTCAATGCAATCCCTATCAAAATACCATCAACTTTTTTCACAGAGCTGGAACAAATAATCCTAAAATTTGTATGGAACCAGAAAAGACCCACATAGCCAAAGGAATGTTGAAAAAGAAAACCAAAGCTGGTGGCTTCACAATGCCGGACTTCAAGCTCTATAACAAAGCTGTCATCATCAAGACAGTATGGTACTGGCACAGAAAAAGACACATAGATCAATGGAACAGAATAGAGAACCCAGAAATGGACCCTCAACTCTATGGTCAACTAATCTTTGACAAAGCAGGAAAGAATATCCAATGGAAAAACGACAGTCTCTTCAACAAATGGTGTTGGGAAAATTGGACAGCCACAAGCAGAAGAATGAAACTGGACCATTTCCTCATGTCACACACAAAAATAGACTCAGAATGGATGAAAGACCTAAATGTGAGACAGGAGTCCCTCAAAATGCTAGAGGAGAACACAGTCAGCAAACCCTGTGACCTCGGCCACAGCAACTTCTTGCTAGACACGTCTTCAAAGGCAAGGAAAACAAAGGCAGAAATGACTATTGGGACTTCTTCAAGGTAAAAAGCTTTTTGCACAGAAAAGGAAACAGTCGACAAAACCAAAAGGCAACCGACAGAATGGGAGAAGATAATTGCAAATGTCTTATCGGATAAAGGGCTAGTATCCAAAATCTATAAAGAACTTATCAAACTCAACACCCAAAGAACAAATAATCCAATTAAGAAATGGGCAGAAGACATGAACCGATATTTCTCCAAAGAAGACATACAAATGGCCAACAGACACATGAAAAAATGCTCAACATCATTCAGCATCAGGGAAATACAAATCAAAACCTCAATGAGATACCACCTCACACCAGTCAGAATGGCTAAAATTAACAAGTCAGGAAATGAGAGATGTTGGCGGGCATGTGGAGAAAGGGGAACCCTCCTACACTGTTGGTGGGAATGCAAGCTGGTGCCACCACTCTGGAAAACAGTATGGACGTTCCTCAAAAAGTTGAAAGTAGAGCTACCCTGTGACTCAGCAATTGCACTACTTGGGTTTTTACCCCAAAGATACAAACGTAGTGATCTGAAGGGGTACCTGCACCCCAATGTTTATAGCAGCAATGTCCACAATAGCCAAACTATGTAAAGAGCCCAGGTGTCTTTCAACAGATGAATGGATAAAGAAGATGTGGTTTCTGTATACCATGGAATACTACTCAGCCATCAAAAAAAAAAAAATGAAATCTTGCCATTTGCAATGACATGGATGGAACTACAGGGTATTATGCTAAGCGAAATAAGTCAATCAGAGAAAGACAGTTATATGATCTCCCTCATGTGGGATTTAAGAAACAAAAGGGAGGATCATAGGGGAAGAGAGGAAAAAATGAAATGACGAAATCAGAGAGGGAGACAAACCGTAAGAGACTCTTGATCATGGGAAGTGGACTGAGGGTTGCTGGAGGGGAGGGGGTTGGGGGATGGGATAACTGGGTGATGGGCATTAAGGAGGGCACATGATGTAATGAGGACTGGGTACTATATAAGACCGATGAATCACTGAACTCTACCTTTGACAGTAATAATGTTATGTGTTAATTAGTTGAATTTAAATAAAAATTTAAAAACTATAAAAAAACAAGAGTAGCGACAAATACTACCCATGGTAATATTTAAGAAAAATGGCTCTATTAAGGCAGGAAGATCAGCAAGGAAGAAGACTGCAGAAATAGGTAGGCTGAGGGTTTCACAAATGAGACCTCTTGTGGAACATGGTTTGGGTCCATTGACTTTCTGAATGACAGCCAAGTAGGCCCCACCACTATGGAATTAATGTTTTGCATAAAAGGAGAGGTAATCCCTAGGGCAGTAGGAGTCCAGACTACAAAACACTTGGGTAAAAAGTGGTTACCTTGTACTGAATGGGGGAAAAGAAGCTTCCAGGGGCAGTGGTGGAAGGTGTCTGTGGGGTGGCAGGCAGGAGGAGTTGGACAGCCCACACGTCTCAGCCCTCCTCCTTTTACATTTGTAGGTTGTCTCCAAACACCATGGTGACCCCCCACAAGAAGAGCATGCTAGGAAATGGGAACTACGATGTGAACGTCATTATGGCGGCACTTCAAACCAAAGGCTATGAAGCTGTCTGGTGGGACAAGCGCAGGTAATCTGAACCAGGCTTGACTTGATGAGAACAGGCACCCGGGCCCGGGCCCAGGAGGTGTTCCCGCTGAGAACCTTGGGGAGTTGACGCCTTTTCTCTTCTGCAGGGATGTCAGTGCCATTGCTCTCACGAACGTCATGGGCTTCATCATGAATCTGCCCTCCAGCCTGTGCTGGGGTCCACTGAAGTTGCCTCTCAAAAGGCAGCACTGGATCTGTGTTCGAGAGGTGGGAGGTGCCTACTACAACCTCGACTCCAAACTGAAGATGCCCGAGTGGATTGGAGGCGAGAGCGAGCTCAGGTACCTGTTGTGAATGGGCCGGGCTCCTTCCTTTGGTGCGTTGGGGAAGTTGAGCCCATCTTTGGTTATTTGACGAAGGAGATGAAATCCCTAGCGACTTGGATCCTCTCCCCGCCCTGCTTAGAATCATGGTCTCAGACTTGAAAGACCTGTATCTTTGATGGCCCCTGAGGATGTGAAGTCCCTTTGGTAGAGAAGTTCCAGCAGCCAGAATGCTGGCCGCCTGGTCTGGTAGGACCAGCATCGTAACATTCTCTATGCTTAGACAAATGGGATGGTACAGCTGCCAGTTCAGAAGAAGGAAGACAGACATTTAGACCAGAAAGGGCTAAGTTTCCCTGAGACCAAAGAAGAAACTTTTTTTTTTTTTTAAACAATGACAAGGCCCTTACTTGAGTACTTTGGGCTGGCTCTGTTCCTCGCAGAACTAGATGCTGTTGGCAGTTATATGAGGATGAATGAAAATTCAGGTTGGCAATGAGCTGGACAGGTTGAAGGGGTTGCCAGATGTGGAACCCTGCAAGAACAGATCCCTCCAAGAGTGTCTTTAGGACTGCCAAGGGCGTAAATGATGAGGTCACTGGGGAGTACGCGGCCCCGAGGCTGGAGTTTGCAGTTTTACCAGCATTTCATTTTCTCTCATCTACCCTTTGTTCCCATAGGAAATTTCTCAAACATCACTTGCGAGGAAAGAACTGTGAACTCCTGCTGGTGGTGCCAGAAGAGGTGGAGGCCCGTCAGAGTTGGAGGGCTGACGTGTAATGAAGTTCTACCCAACCTTCCCTCCCCTCGGCCCCCCAAGTCCTCTGTCATGTGTTGTGGCCTATCCAGCGGGTCTGCCCTTGCCACTCCCCCAAACATCTCATTGGGTTTCCCCTCCGATTTGACAGTGCAATAGGACAGATGTGTGGACGATTACAAGAACCACCATCCAGCATTACTCATTCCTGGGACAGGAAGGTAGGAGCTCTGTGTGCTTAGGGCGGAGCTGTGAAAGACCCTTGTTTTCTTTGAGAGGAGGAAGAAAGGTGGGTCCGATCTTACTTTCCCCATGCCTACGAGGACTTGACAGAGGCTCTGCTGGAGGACACTGCTGCTGTGACTCACCTGGAGATGCTGCCTCCACTTCCCCTTTCCTGGCAACCAGTGGGTCTGAAGACATGCACAGCCCATGTGACTGGCTTGACGGACCCAGAGCATAAGGGCCTCTCAGGAAACCATCTCCCAAACCCCAGCAGTGGTACAGCATGCCATCTCCAACCCTTAATGCCACCCATTACCCCCATTTTGAGGGTGGTTTATGGCCATCCTTGGAGTTTTCTAATGAAACATTCTCTAGTATTCCATGCCGGGTGGTTGACTCCTGCAATATTCTAGTGTGCCAGGGTGAGCTAGATACCTAAGAGGACATGGCAGAAGGCAGACTGGGGCAGGCACGGATGGCCTGTCGGCCTCACTCCATCATTGTCCCTGCCACTTCACTACATTGATTTCAGAGGCTCTGGGGCACAAGACAGGCCAGAGGGCAGTTTTTCCAATTGACACACTCCGGCAAAATCAGGAAACAAGTCTGCTTTCGATATCAAATTCCACTAGTTTGAGAAACAGTTGAGTGAGGAAAAGTATTGTGAAGATAAGCTACTCAGAGAGTAAGAGCAGCTAGAATTGGTAGAAGTCCTAGGCTCGGAGTCACTATAGTGACAAGAATCAGAACCCTCAAGTAGGGTGTTTACGTGCATTATGTTATAGGACCTGGATTTGTCATCTTTCTTTAGTTTCCTTTACAAATCAACGAGAATTGATCTACCCCTTACCTCTTTAAATAGTTGTAGGCCACTTTTCTCCTGTAACTTTGGAAAACAAGAGAAGGAAGGGAAGTATCCTACCACACTGTCACCAAAGTGGTTGTGGTTGCCTCAAGACAGGTGGATAGACAGCCTGTCTACCCCTTACAGTTCGGTGGTCTTGGCGGGTCTGAGAGCTGCCCCACTGGCCAGACGTCTCTCCAGCAGCAAAGCCAGCCTGGGGCTTGCATGTCAAGCCTGAGCAAGCTTAACAGGATGAAGCTGAGGCTTTCTCCCCACTGTGACTGGAGTGCATGTTTACACCAGCACTTTTTCTGCACATGTATCTTCAATCCAACAAGGCCGTTTTTTATGCTGAGTAACAGGCCACCAAGCGGCTACTGCATCACACCCTCTCAGCAACTGGCTGCAGTCTCTTCTGCACCATTTTCCACACCAGACCTGCTTGGCACCACAGGGAGCTCTTTACCCCTGCACAATGACATTCCAACCACCACCAGCCAGAAGTTACAGCCAACCTGATTGTCACAAGCAGGACCTTGGGTCCATGGGCACTGTCAGTGATAGTAAGCCATCTCCTGGGAGGACAGGGAACTCCTCTCCACCAGTCTGCTTGGGCCTGTGCAAATGGCACTTCAGAGGAGTCCCCGTGCACTTGGAGTCCATGAGCCAATGGGATATGCAAAGACGCTTAAACATTTCAGGGCTGGTTTCTCTGTTCATATCCAACTTTGGTGCTTAGGAACAGGGACCCATGCTGATGCCCAAGGGCAAAAAGCCCCACTTCCTTTAAGGAAGGGGCAGGCCTGACCCTGATGCCCAATAAGGGGCAACCCTAGGCTTTTTGTTTTTCTTGCTTTTATTCCTTTTTTTTGTTGTTGGCCTTGTGCTGGGTTTGTTTACAAAAGATGTATTTTGTTTAACCAAATATTAAAAATGGAAAACTCCATACATAAATCTCATCTGTCTGCCTGAATTCTGTAATTACGTATGTGGAGGGGGAAAAAAGTAAACTTTAGTCTAACAATGCTTTAGAAGAA
Source organism: Neomonachus schauinslandi (assembly GCF_002201575.2). Classification (NCBI taxonomy): domain Eukaryota; kingdom Metazoa; phylum Chordata; class Mammalia; order Carnivora; family Phocidae; genus Neomonachus; species Neomonachus schauinslandi. The sequence continues at coordinate 9,993,803 of NC_058407.1, forward strand.
AAACTCACTACCATTCTAAACCATTTTTTAGACCTATTTTGTGCTTTGGTCAAACCTCTCAAGCCTCAAAAATCCAGACAAGATATTCACTAAGTAGGATTTGGTTCAAAAGCCTGAGACATTTTTCAGTTTACAAAAACTAGGCTCAACAGTCTGAGGAATGCTAATCTTAAGTACAGGTTTTCTTTACCAGCCCTGACAGGTGACCAGTGTTTTTCTCTGGTTAACAAGGTCAAGATCACATAGCAGAGGCCGTACTGGATCCAGCATTTCCTATGCAGTCTGGTAGATGACTTAACCTTTCTGTGGCTGTTTCCTCCTCTGTAAAATAGGAATAGTACTACACCCTAAACTGTATAGTATTATTCTGATAAATATGATACACATAAAAGGCTCAGTACTGTTAATAGCACAGTGCTAATAAAAATTTGTTAAATGGAAAAACTGCGAAGTTCAAAGACAAGGCTACAGTTGGATTCATAATCAGCTCATCTCAGCAATTAGTTTTAAAAGAACAAACCAAAAAAGTTCTATTTGCCACCCTTCCCTCCCTAGACCAGAAATCAGTATTAATGTTATTCCCTATAAATCCTTTATGTCACTGTAGATTGTGCAAGTACACGGACCTAGTCCTTTGTTGGTGGATCTGAAAATGATTGCCTGAATTCAGGGCAAAGATTACTATTAAGAGGTTCTTGGCCAGAAATAAACATCTTTTTCACTTTGGGAAGTTTAACTAACTTGGACCTGAGAGGTCATACAGTGTTAAATGGCAGTGGCTAGCTGAGCTGAGAGGAAATGTGAGGGGCAGTCTAAAGTGATTTCGAGTTGTGTATCACAAGTACATAGATGACACTTTCCATTGGAATCGTTTTTAATATTTAAATACAAAAAGTGAGCACTTACTTTTTTTTTTTTTAGACAGACACACAGGTCTCTCATAGCCAAAATGGGCAGAGGAAATGAGCTCCTACTCTGTCCATCCTATTGATTGAAACTGCTGCCCGGCCCTCCCTCCTTTCCAACATAGGAATTCACAGTGGCTGTGTTACACTACGGTTGTAATGCATTGTGTATTTCATATCGTGTGCATGTCCCTTCCCAACATCTCCATGCTTAAAAACAAAAATGGTCAGGGGTAAATCCTTCCCAGTGGCATCAGTTCCTATGCCACAATGGGATAGTGAGATCTTCCGGTCATGAGTGACTTAGTGAAAGGGGTGGGATGGCCAGAGCTGGAGTAACCGTCTGCATTCCTGAACTCATATCAGAGTGAGAAGAGAATGGGACAGCGTGGAGGGCATGGTTACAAGTTGGGAGTCTCCGTGAGACACTGGGGAGAATTCTCCCCACCAGGTTTAGATAGATCAATGTGCCAAAGTTTAAAAAAAAAAAAAAAAATCCAAATAATCAGCAGTTCAAACACTATTGAATTTTCAAACTTGTCCCACCAAGACAAGTCATATAGCAGTAGCAATCTAGATCTTTCCAGGAAGTGAAGGTAGAGCCCCTGGCATTCCTCCTGAGAGCCCTGTGTTAGGCCCTAGAAGTATCTGGAAAAGAAAAGGAGGGGTATAAGGCATCACACAAGCCTAGGGATCACATTTCCACTTAACTGACTGGGCCGACAAGGTCTACACAAACTGCTGAGCACAGTCAGGTACCTAAAAAAGCATGGGCTGGAGCCCAATCTCTACCCACAAGTAACTGCTGGTCTCTGCAGGTGCTGGGAAATCAACAACTTGCCTCTCCACCACTGGCAACAGGCCCAGGGGCTGGGCTCACCTGCCGCTGCTGCAGTTGCTGTTGCTGCTCCATTTGCAACTTCTCAGTCTCAAAGACAACAGGAAGAACCAGGATCATGAAGGAAGTGGTCCCAATCCACAAGGCTGCCCTGGAAAACCTGCAGAGGGAGTGTGAGCATGAAAGCGAGACACAAAAACGGGCCCGCTTCACCAAGGAACCAGTAACCAAACCTCTCACGCGCCCATGTTTTTGACAGGCGTGTTTCTACCCAACCCTTGCACCATACTCCTACCAGAAACAGGACGAGCAGTTCTGCCGCCGTTTATCTCGTGCCAGCAGTTCCAACATTCTCCTGAGTTCTTACAAAGCTACTTATACAGCTCATTAATTACCTCACATAATGTGAAACGATCCTCCCAACAACCCAGACCCGTAAGAACTGCCACTTTAGGGAAAGGAAATGGAGACCAAGAAAGGTTAAGGTACCCACCAGCCCAAGGTCACTCAGTGGTCTAGGTGGCGGGCCAACCCCCGTCTGCTACTTCCAAATCCCATGCTCATTCGCGGCACTTCAGTCACCCCAGGCACGCCCCAATGTCTTTGCCCTCGTCCCTTACCTGTACATTTTCTGAGCCACAAAGAGGGAGAGATCAAAAGTCGCTCCAGCCGCGGACCGGACCCTCTCTGGGAACATCTCCGTCAGACCCCACAGTCTCTCCGACAGGGTCTCATCTAGCTGTGGTGGAGGCGGCGCGGGTCTTGACCGAAGCAACGGCAACCACTCCCTGGGGATAGGGCACCCTGCCGCGGCCCAGTGGGGGCCCTAACCCCGCCTCCCGGAGAAGACACCTCCCCCCGACCTCTCCGGGCTCCGCGACGCGCCTTCGTCCGAATCCCGCAGCACGCGGAGCTCACACCCCCGAGCCGGTCGCTCCCCGCCCGTAACTTCGCACCCCGCCCCACACTGCAGGGCCCCAGTACCTCCTCGTCTTCTTCCTCCTCCAGCTCCTCCTCAGTCTTCTCGGAATCGCCTTTCGGAAGCAATTCGTCCGGGGACAGAGGCGCCCCAGGACCGCCAGCGGCGGCGGCGGCGGCGGCCATGGCTGCAGGGAGACACCGGAAGCGGAAGAGAGGAGGCAAGTGCAGCATCTCTGGCGGACAGAGGTGCTCTTCCGGGAGCCGGAGGCTGAAGTGCTGCGGAAGAACGACGCCTTCTGGCCGGCGGACTTCGGCTTTCTGCCAAGTAAGAAACACCTGGGAAATTTGATCCCGGTACAGAGTCGCGGTGCTTCCGCGGTAGTCATTCTCTTCGGTTTAGGGTGGGCCCAGAAATCTGCATTTAATAAGCTCCCAGGGGCCACACTGAGACAAACACTAATCCAGTCTCATTTCCCCGAGGGGTGTGTTATTTGGTAGGAGTTAGATATTTGGAGGTTTATTGGTCTTTTGGGAAAAGGTCAAGTGAACAGTGCCAATGTACTAAGACAAAGGCAAGAATTAGCACTTATATACTTGAGTACCAGGCATTGTGTGTCTGTGTACTAATTTAATCGTCACAGCAACCCACTGAAGTATGTACTATCATTCCTGGTTTAGAAATAAGGAAGTTGAGGCACAGTACAGGGGTGTGTGGCAAGTCCTTCTGAAGGATATAGTTCTTTTTTTTTTTTAATTTATTTTTTATTTTATTTTATATTTTTTAAATTATGTTCAATTAGCCAACATACAGTACATCATTAGTTTTTGATGTAGTGTTCAACGACTCATTAGTTGCGTATAATACCCAGTGCTCATCCCATCATGTGCCCTCCTTAATACCCATCACCCGGTTACCCCATACCCCACCCCCTCCCTTCTATAACCCTCAGTTTGGTTCCCGGAGTCCAGAGTCCCTCATGAAGGATATATTTCTAGAAGTAAGTTTGCCGGCCAAAAAGTATGAACATTTAGTACTTTGCTCGATATTAGATAATTGCCCTCGAAATTATATCATATACTTTAATAATTGTAAATGGAAGTGTCCTTTTCCCCACACTGTCCCCAGCATTAGGTATTGTCCATATTTTAATTTTTTGCCTTGATGGATTAAATGCTTCTTTTTATAATGTGCCACAGAAGTTCTTTTTTAATTTTATTTATTTGAGAGAGAGAGCGCACAGTAGGGGTGGGGGCAGAGGGAGAGGGAGAAGCAGGCTCCTTGCTGAGCGGGGAGCACATCACAGGCCTCTACCCCAGGACCCTGAGATCTTTTTTTTTTTTAAGATTTTGTTTATTTATTTGACAGAGAGAGACACAGCGAGAGAGGGAACACAAGCAGGGGGAGCAGGAGAGGGAGAAGCAGGCTTCCGCGGAGCAGGGAGCCCTATGCCGGGCTCGATCCCAGGGCCTGTGATCATGACCTGAGCCGAAGGCAGACGCCTAACGACTGAGCCACCCAGGCACCCCAGGACCCTGAGATCATGACCTGAGCGGAAGACAGACGCCCAACCGACTGAGCCACCCAGGTGCCCCTCACACAAGTTCTTAATACAAGGGTGATTTGATAAACACTTTGGCCAGCTGACCATGGAATCAGAGAAACTCAGGACTGAACAGTCCACGTCTCTATCTGATGCAGGACCATGTCCTTCATCCTGTGCTTACATAAGGAGGGGCAGGTATGTTTGCACTTCCTCCTGTAGCAGTCCTTGGTCCTTTTCAGCTCCAAACAGGGCAGCACTGACCATAGAAAGTTTTTATGTCAGGACGCCTGGGTGGCTCAGTTGGTTGGGCGGCTGCCTTTGGCTCAGGTCATGATCCCAGGGTCCTGGGATCAAGTCCCGCATCTGGCTTCTTGCTCAGCAGGGAGACCGCTTCTCCCTCTGCCCGCTGCTCCCCTTGCTTGTATACACTTGTGCTCTCTCTCTCTCTGACAAATAAATAAAATCTTAAAAAAAAAAAAAAGTTCTTATGTCTCAAAACGGTGCTTACTGTATTATTCCATTACATAAAGTTCAAAAACCGGCAAAACCAATCTATGGTGTGGATTAGTGATTCCCTTTGAATACCTCAGAGGGGATAATATTTGGTAAGGAGCGGGGCGCCTGGGTGGCTCAGTCGTTAAGTGTCTGCATTCGGCTCAGGTCATAATCCCAGGGTCCTGGGATCGAGCCCCACGTAGGGCTCCCTGCTCAGCGGGAAGCCTGCTTCTCCCTCCCCCGCTCCCCCTGCTTGTGTTCCCTCTCTCACTGTGTCTCTGTCAAATAAATAAATATTTTTTAAAAAAAGAATAAAAGAACTTTCAATAATTCTATCACTGAGGAGGGTTAAAAAAAGGGGGGAGAATCATGCAGTACAGAGTATTAAAAGCCTTGGGAGAGATGCTAAGTGTTCATTTAATTGTTTTGCAGGAACTCAAAGTTTCCTCCTGAAGCCAACTGGAACCAGTCAGGACACTGACCTCCCTCCCCTTAGAGCCCAACAAAATGCAGTTAACCCTCCCTTACTTCATAACTTCCTTTATCTAATTTTGAGTCACGTAACTCCTCTCCCCTTTACTCAGACCCTTTTCCACTTGTTAAAAATCCCTGGCTCTCCTGCTTCAGGGAGGCGAACTTGAGGCTTGTCTTCCTGGCTCCTCATTTGGCTGCAAGAATAAACTCTTGCCTTGCTGCACCCTTGAGGTCTGTTTCAGTGATCAGCTTTACTGCGCATCGGGCACTTGAACTTGGGTTTGGTTACAAAACGGGGATGTAAAGAGTTTCAGCTTTACAAGTTGAAGCATCTGGAGATGGATGGTGGTGATGGGTGCACATCATTATGAATGTATTTGGTACCACTAAACTAATTATAAATGGTGAAGATGGTAAATTTTATGTTATGTGTATTCTGCCACGATAGAAAAAAATTTAAATTAAAAACAAATAGAAAATCAAAACTACTGGGGGAAAAGAAGGGGGAAGAGGAGCCTCAACAGGCTCAAGGAGGAGCTGCTGGAGAGGAAGAAGGGAAATTGGCGAAGAGTGGCTTCACTGAAGGTTTCAAGGAGAAATGCTGAGAGGCAGCAGAGAAGACGCAAGGCAAGAATGATGCCCGGCCAGGGGGCACTGTGGAAGGGTAAGGAGACAAATAAAGGTGCTAACAAGTGAGTGTGGATGCCCCAGGCAGGTGCACAGCTAACTTTGCCATTTGGATGGAGATGGGGTGTTCTGGAACCCCAGCCTCTGGCTCTTCTCCTACCCATCCTGCGAGTCCATGATTTCACCTTTCCTGTTTCTGTCCTGTCAGAATTTGAAATTGGTGATACAGCAGTTCTTGATGTGGGTCAGTGGGCAGGCACAGATCCCTTTGACAATCTTAGAAAAGCTGTAAGCCCCTCCCATAAAAAACACACAGTAGCCTGTATCTGCACAATTGTGCAGGTGGATCCCCTTGCGAGGCCTGTAGGACTCCCTCCCTGACGCCCCCAGAGCTTCCGTGCAGCTCCCCCATAACAGTGCCCCGTAACTTGACCCGCAGTGCAGAAATTCCCAAAATTGTTGTAGTTCACAAGAGATAACGTCAATTAGATAGCACTATTTACTTGGGTGGCCCATCTGTAGCAGATTTGGCTCATAAAGTCTTTGAAGGAGGAAGAATTTTAACCAGAACCTGAAGGATGTATCTGACTAGAAAGGTAAGAACTTGAAAGTAGGGGTGTCTGGGTGGCTCAGTTGTTAAGCATCTGCCTTCGGCTCAGATCATGATCCCAGGGTCCTCGGATCGAGCCCCACATCGGGCTCCCTGCTCCGTGGGAAGCCTGCTTCTCCCTCCCCCACTTCCCCTGCTTGTGTTCCCTCTCTTGCTCTGTCTGTCAAATAAATAAAATCTTTAAAAAAAAAAAAAAAGAACTTGAAAGTAGATAGCATCTCCCCGGGAAAAACACAAAGATTGTGGTGGTGAGATGTAGCCACCTTCCTCTTTTCCTCATATCCATCAGCAAACACAAATTGATCGGGGCACCTGGATGGTTGTCACTTGAGCCTCTCTTTTTTTTTTTCTTTAAAGATTTTATTTATTTATTTGACAGAGAGACACAGCGAGAGAGGGAACACAAGCAGGGGGAGTGGGAGAGGGAGAAGCAGGCTTCCCGCCGAGCAGGGAGCCCAATGCGGGGCTCGATCCCAGGACCCTGGGATCATGACCTGAGCCAAAGGCAGACGCTTAACAACTGAGCCACCCAGGCGCCCTGAGCCTCTGATTCTTGATTTCAGCCCAGGTAATGATCTCAGGGTCATGAGATCGAGTCCCGCGTTGGGAATCTGCTGGAGGTTCTCTCCCCTCTCCCTCTGCCCCTCCCTGCTGTACACTCTCTAAAATAAATAAATCTTTAAAAAAAATTGATCATAGCACTCCTCTGCTCAAACTCACCGACAGCTTATTTCTCTTATCACTCAAAATAGAAGTCCTTCTTTACTGCAGAACTGTCCCACATAATGGCTCCAGGGCTCTCTGGTGGCAGGGTGATGCGGGGACCCACATCACTGTGACAACCAAACCTGCCCCTCATGATTCCCAGGGTTTTGGTCCAGGCTCCACCCCTTCCAGTTGTGTCACCTTGAGGGAGCTCGTTTCTTCATCTAAAAGCAGGGGACGGGACGCCTGGGTGGCTCAGTCGGTTAAGCGTCTGCCTTCAGCTCAGGTCATGATCCCAGGGTCCTGGGATCGACTCCCGCATCGGGCTCCCTGCTCCGCGGGGAGCCTGCTTCTCCCTCTCCCTCTGTCTCTGTCTCTGTCTCTCATGAATAAATAAATAAAATCTTTAAAAAAAAATAAATAAAAGCAGGGGACGATAACAAACCTGAATTCTATGAGATTCAACAATAGGTGTCTGGCATCGAAGGCACTCAATAAATGGTTGCTCCTGATGTGGGGCCAGGAATAAGCCAACTCTCAACTGCTGCCATTAGCTGGAGCATTTACATCCTGTTTACATTTGTATCCTCTGATTTCTTCTGAGTTATTCTCTCCTATATCAGAAGGTGAGCTTATGGGGTGGAGCCTCTATCCATCTCCCCTAGAGCTGGTCCATTAGAGGCTGTCCCCTACCAGCTCCTCCCTTTCACCAGGAGCTGGGAGTCAGCAGACTCTCACACTTCTGTATGATCCTGGACGCGCTTCTGAACTTCCTGGAACCTGGTTCCTTACCTCTGAGGACACCTGCTGCCAGTCCCCCATTCAAAGGGCTAAGCTGCGGGAGACAAGAGTAGGAGGGCAAGGTGCTGAGGTCTGTTCCACACAAGTCACAGGCTTTCAGAAACTGCTGACCATCGTAGCCATCACCAGGCTAAAGCTCTGGGCTCTCTCCCCATCTCAGTGCCCTCCCCCTTAACTTTGGGAGCTGGGTTCCCTCTTACTGACTCCCTCCTCCAGCCACAGCAGCTTGGCTCACACAGACTTAGGCGCAAATTCCCTCTCTAGGAATGCAGCCCCCCACCCCGACCACTCGACAAGACTGCCCGACGACTCGGTCCCTGTCAGGTCCAGGCTAGTCCCAAATCTCTGAAGGACAGCAGAGGAATGTGGGCAGAGAGACTGTTCTGTCTCCAGTCAGCCTTGGCGGATGCCCAGGAAGCTGGAATGCTTCTCCTGCAGGGGTGACATTTCCCCACAACTTAAAAACTCTGTCTCTGGACAGCCAAACAGAAGCTTAGACTCCAGGGTCCACTGACTTCTTTAAGAACTGCTACTTTCATTTCTCAGTCACTTTGGCCACAGACAGATTATATACCATCATTTAATTTTGAGAAACTAAACAGGAAAGTAGCACAAAAATAGAGTGTTGCCGTGGAAGGCTGGGGCTCGCCACTGAGAAGCTGAAGCCAGAAGAGGGGGGTGGATTCGGCGAACAAGTATTCTTTAAAGGACAGAGAGAGTAGCCTGGGGAGGGGGGGGCGGGCAGAGAACCAGGAGGGCTGTTCATCGGAGGCCCCCAACACAGAGCTGTTTAGAAGTGCTCCTGCCACACCCCAAACACCAGCGTGAGCGGTGAGGCAATGAAGTCCAGCTGCTTCGGCCAGCGGCATCAGTCCAGCGAGGCGGAACCTGGGAAGGCACATTCGTACATGAAGTGACCACTGGCAGCCCCCCAGGGCTCGTTCCTGCTCACCGCCCTGGCCCGGGGTCCTGGTTTCTGCCAGCAATGGTGCACCTTCCTGTTGCCAACCTGAGGGGGGCCTTTCGCCCCATTATATGACCCTCTCTCCCAGTACCTAATCCCCTAGTTAGGCTACAAAACACCCTCAGCCACATCCCACTCCTCTGGTCGGTGGACTTCTCCTAACGAATGTCCTTTTCTCCTAACGAGTATCTTCAGGGGCTCATTTCCTCCTGCGGCTGACGCTCTTCAGCTCCTCTAATTCCTTCTCCATTAAGTGGGACTCGGCGGTGGTCTCGGACAGCTGAAATGAAGGCAGGAGACTGTAAGAAAGCAGGACCCTGGGCGCCTGGGTGGCTCAGTCGTTAAGCGTCTGCCTTGGGCTCAGGTCATGATCCCAGGGTCCTGGGATCGAGCCCCGCATCTGGCTCCCTGCTCAGCGGGAAGCCTGCTTCTCCCTCTCCCACTCCCCCTGTGTGTGCTCCCTCTCTTGCTGTGTCTCTCTCTGTCAAATAAATAAATAAAATCTTTTAAAAAAAGAAAGAAAGCAGGACCCTTCTGGGCTGTGTCACGTTCGCAAGGGCAGCTCCATGCACTGGGGAAAGACCCCCCAGCCTCTCTCTCACACCACCGATGCCCTCCACCGAGGGAACCCCTTGGGGAACCCCCAGGGCCTCCAGTACATAAAGAACAGCCACGATCCACCCTCGCAACATTCTGGTCACCTAGGATTGCTCGGCACTTGCTGCCTTAAAGACAGCAGGCCTCAGGATGAAAAAGGCAGACAATGGGCCACCCTAAGGCTAAAGAATTAGGGTCTGAATTGTTTCTGAGCCGTAGCTCACATAATGGTGATTAGGGGAAAAAATCCTTGAAAAAGAATGCCACTTTCCTCATTAGGATCTTTCAATGGACTTTAGAGTAGAAAGTGGAAGATACTCAGGACAGGGACAGAAACTTTACTCTCCGAAGTAGAGGTCAGCTTACTGTGGGGGGAAAAAGCTACACTTCTGAGCAATTCTCTATTCCAAGTGCTTTACTTGGACTATTAACTCAGTATGAGGCAGATCCTCTTTTGGTGCCTATTTCACTGATGAAGACACTAAGTTTCGACACATGGAGCCGGGAAGTAATTGGCTGAAGTCACAAAACCAGTGGCGGTGCTGCACAAGGAACCAGGCGGGTTGGCTCCCGAACGCGTGACAGCAAGGGCTCTCCCGTGTCCCAGTCTCCTCTCACCTGCAGCCCCAGGCCCAGCCGCCCGCTGGGTCTTTCGCAGCCACAAGGAACCGAGAGCAGCACAGAGCGTGCTCCTCGGCAGGTCTGGGCCCGCGTGATAAGGGACACCTCCAAGCCATGGGCAGACGGTCCTTCTTCCTGGAATGCCTTCATCCCATCCTCCATTCCTCCCTTTATCCTTCCACATTCAGCTCAAGTATCCCTTCCTCCGACACCCTCCTGACTCGACAGAATGACTTGTTCTCCCTCCTGTGCTGACACCCGGCCCAGTGCAGACTCCAACCATTGCCCTCACCATGAGGCCCTGTCGCTGTGTGTGCCTACTGCCCACCTCCCTGCTAGACTGTGAGCCCTTGAGAGCAGGGGCGCTGTCTGATCTGGATCTTTAGATTCAAAGCACCGTACCCGGGCTTGGATGGAATGACTCGTGATGGAGCCTCCCCACAAGAAAAGCCTAGGCAGGGACGCCTGGGTAGCTCAGTTGGTTAAGCGTCTGCCTTCGGCTCAGGTCACGATCCCAGGGTCCTGGGATCGAGCCCCACATCGGGCTCCCTGCTCAGCGGGGAGTCTGCTTCTCCCTCTCCGGCTCCCCCTGCTTGTGTTCCCTCTCTTGCTGTCTCTCTGTCAAATAAATAAATAAAATCTTAAAAAAAAAAAAAAAAAGCCTAGGCGTCCCTTCCCATTGCCCTCCTCACCATGTCCAGCAGGATGTCCACCTTTAGCCGCAAGAGATTGTTCTCTTCCTCCAACTGCTGGTTCCGCCTGCGGAGGCGCTGGGCCTCCCTCCTGTCCACACCACCACTAATCCCCGCCTCTGGGGGAAGGACAGAATGGGCAGTTACACGGGGGCTTTTGCTTCCACGCTTTCCGTGGACACCACGGCAGGAGATCAGCCCACCTGCTATCCACTGGCCATTTTCAAACTTCAGGCTTTGTCCTGCCAGGTTCATGGTGGGGGTTCCGTAGTCGAGGCCCAGCTCCACCTCCCGGGTTGACCGATCCAGCTGTGGACGAGACAGTCCCACTAACTGTGTGACCCCGGCAACTCATTTCCTTCCTCTAATCATCACCGAGCACATTTTCTCGCTTTTGTTCAAAGTCAGAAAATCAAATAAGGTACAACAAAAACTTTTACACTATAAGAAGAAACCTCCCACTTTATTATACATGTTTTCCAAAAAAACTATATATGCTGAAATTTGAATTATTTGACATCTGCTGGGCACTTCACATCTTTTTTTTTTTAAGATTTTATTTATTTGACAGAGAGAGACACAGCGAGAGAGGGAACACAAGCAGGGGGAGTGGGAGAGGGAGAAGCAGGCTTCCTGCCAAGCAGGGAGCCCGATGCGGGGCTCGATCCCAGGACCCCGGGATCATGACCTGAGCCGAAGGCAGACGCTTAACAACTGAGCCACCCAGGCGCCCCCAGTTTAAGAAATCTTACTACAAATTTTTAATAAAGTAGAAAATCCTTTTTAGAGGTAATAAGCCCCTCCATTATCCGTTGCTTACCACGGAGCTCCACAGGTCAAGGAAAAGGCGTGAAATGCTAACTCCCGATCCGTAGTTGTAGCTGGTCTGTACTGGGTTTGAGTTTCTACAACTCACTCAGCAGCCATGGGGCACCGGGTCTAGGACTGGGCGTTCCGGGATGAGCGCAACCAGCCCTGCGCTCTAGGAGCTGCATCTGGAGCTCCAACACACCCTTGAATGCCATTAATGGTGGCAAAACATCATCCTTTGAGAAGGAATTTGATTCTCAGACACAATTAAAATCAATTCCTGGCCAGGTCTTGGGAATAAAGTGAAAGCTAGCTAGATAATACCATTTGGAGCCAAAAATCATCCTGCGATTGACCGTCTTACTAGGTTCTTGAACATGCTCTGATGATGACTTCCAAACAGGAGCTAAAAATGGTTTTTTGTGGGGGGTGCCTGGGTGGCTCAGTCGGTTAAGCGTCTGCCTTCAGCTCAGGTCATGATCCCAGGGTCCTGGGATCGAGTCCCACGTCAGGCTCCCTGCTCAGCAGGGCAGTCTGCTTCTCCCTCTCCCTCTGCCCCTGCTCGTGTACTCTCTCTTGCTCACTCTCTCAAATAAATAAATAAAATCTTTAAAAAAAAATTTTTTTTAAGTTTACTTAAAGTAATCTCTATACCCAACATGGGGCTCAAACTCATGACCGCAAGATCAAGAGTTGCATGCTTTTCTGACTGAGCCAGCCAGGTGCCCCAGGAGTTAAAAATGTCTTTAGCAATAGCAATAATATGAATTAGAAGGATGTCCTCCTTACAAGGATGTCTCTGGAGAACGACACTTTCCATCAGAGACCAGGCTTGATGCTCCAGTCCCTGCACACTGGGATGGGCCCCAGCAGTGATACTCACATTATGCAGGCTGGAGAGAGAAGCGGACTTCCGAGGGGGCGTCTTCTTGGGACTGAACGTATTCCCAAAGAGAGGCATCTTGGACCTGATGAAGGAAAGGTCGATGCTCCCTTCTCCTACTGTCAGAAAAAGTCACAGATACAAACAGATGGGTCAGTGACCTTACGCCACCATCCTCAAATCATGAAAACATATATCTTACCACGTGGCTCTTAACAATCCTGGTGATGGTGCACATGTGTTGAGAGCTCACTAGGGAGAATGCTCAATGAACCCCTTGCATGAAACACCTCAATTCTCACCACCACGCTTTGTTTACTCCCCTTGTTATCCCCACTGAACAGATGAGGTTTAGAAAGACTAAGGTCCTAAGTGGTCACTAGAATTTCAGTGCAGGACTGTGGGGCTCTACAGTTTAGTCACCACAGGCAAATGCCTAACTTGCCTGTTTCAAGTTTTGTCATGAGGTGACATCACCAGATTTATAGTCTAGCACAAGGAATGCAATCTTGCTCGTTCCTGGACGCTCGTGAGAATCACATGTAGGGCAAGAGCCCCTGCACAGACTCCATTTTTTATTTTTATTTTTTTTAAGATTTTATTTATTTGACAGAGAGAGACACAGCAAGAGAGGGAGCACATGCAGGGGGAGTGGGAGAGGGAGAAGCAGGCTTCTTGCCGAGCAGGGAGCCCGATGTGGGACTCGATCCCAGGACCCTGGGACCATGACCTGAGCTGAAGGCAGACGCTTAACGACTGAGCCATCCAGGCGCCCCACAGAATCCATGAGAATGGTGTCCCTCACTCAGTCCTATGTCAGAAGACCACCTGTCCTGTGTGGCAGGTGAGGTGTCCAATGGAAGGAGGAGGCCCACCACATGGCAGGGCTGACAACACTGCACATTTGCTTTCAGCACATTGCAACCTACTGCAATTCACACAGGCCCAGTGAAGTGGATTTAGTGACACTGCCCCTTTTGGGGGTGGGGAGGTGGGGTAAATATTTTTGTATATTTATGTGTAACACAGAAAAGTATACAGATTGTAAATGTATGGCTTCATGAATTTTTACTACACACACACACCGCCCCGACTCCTATGTAGCCACCCTCCAGATCAGGATACAGAACATTTCATCACCCTGCCTACCTCGCCCAGCAGCTTTATATCCAGGGATTCATGCCCTATGTCTTCTTCTGTGTTTGTTTTTTTTCACTTGATATCATGTTTGTGAGACTTGTCTGTGTTCTGTGTAGTTAAGAGTTTGTTCATTCACATTGCAGCAAAATATTCTGAGTAAGTGGACATTTGGATTGTTTTGTTTTTGTCAATTAGAAACAGTAATGCTAAGAACATACGTGGACATGTACTTCTGTACACGTAAGTATACTTCTCTGATTCTATACCCGGGGGTGGAATTGTGGAGTTGTCGAGTATTCATATATTCAGCTGTAGCAGATACTGCTAAATGGTTTTCCAAAGTGGTTGAGCCAATTTATATGTCCTACCAACAGTGTATGAACTTTTGAACTTTGGGCATTTCCTATCTTTTTCATTTTATCTATTCTGGTAGTTATGTAGTTGTACTGCATTGAGTGCTTAAACTGCTTTTCCCCAATAAGTAATTCAATGGAGCACCTTTTCATATACTCATCGGACATTCAGATACCCTCTTTTGTGACATGCTTGTTCAAGTCTTTTGCCACTTTTCTACTGGGCTTTCTACCATTCTCTTATTGATTTGTAATGGCTCTCTATATATGCTGACTATAAGTCCTTTATTGTAGAGAGAGAATACTGAAAATATCTTCTCCCAATCTGGGACTTGTCTTCCTGCTTTCTTATTGGCTTCTTTTTGATTAAAGAAGTTCTTAACTTTAATGGAATCTATGAATTTATTTATTTATTTATTTATTTTTAAAGATTTATTTATTTATTTATTTGACAGGGAGAGACATAGCGAGAGAGGGAACACAAGCAGGGGGAGTGGGAGAGGGAGAAGCAGGCTTCCCGGTGAGCAGGGAGCCCGATGCGGGGCTGGATCCCAGGACCCCGGGATCATGACCTGAGCAAAAGGCAGACGCTTAACGACTGAGCGAGCCACCCAGGCACCCCTCTATCAATTTTATTTAATGATTAGTGTTTTGTATCCTACTTAAGAAATTTTTGCCTAGGGTGCCTGGGTGGCCCAGTTGGTTAAGTGACTGCCTTCGGCTCAGGTCATGATCCTGGAGTCCTGGGATTGAGTCCCACATGGGGCTCCTCCTTCTCTGTGGGGAGCCTGCTTCTCCCTCTGCCTCTGCCTGCCACTCCCCCTGCTTGTGCTCATTCTCTCTCTTTCTGTCAAATGAATAAATAAAATCTTTAAAAAAAAAAAGAAATTTTTGCCTACTCCAAGGTCATTTTTTTTTTTATTTTACCATTCCAAGGTCATATTTTCATATATATAACCTTCTGCAAATTTTATTGTTTTCGCTTTCACATTTAGGACTATGATTCATCTGGAATTAATTTTTGTACAAGGTGTGAGACAGAGGTCAAGGTTCATTTCTTCCCAGATATTACCCAGTTTTAATTTATAATACACAAATAGTTTAAAAAGATTCCTTCTAAGAAACTGTAGACTGAAAATAACCATAACAAAAGCACAAATGAACAGAAGGAAACAGCTCTTGATTTTCCTACTCCTATGTATAAAATCTTCCTCCGCCACATTATGAGATAAAAAGAGTAATGAATTGAGTGCCTGGGTGGTCCAGTCAGGTAAGCATCTGCCTTCAGCTCAGGTCATGATCTCAGGGTCGGGGGGGATCAAGCCTGGCATCAGGCTCCCTGCTCAGCAGGGAGTCTGCTTCTCCCTCTGCCCCTCCCCCTACTTGTGCGTGTGCACGCACCCTCTCTCTCTCTCAAATAAATAAAATCCTAAAAAAAACCAAAACAGTAATGAATTAATCACATCTGACAAAAAGCTGGCCATAAAAAGAGAGAACTTCTCAAGACCATGTGAAACAAGGTTTATATCAACTATCATTAAAAGATAACTCATTGTATGAATCCATCACAATTACGAAGACATGCCCTCGATGAGAACGTGACGAAAAACTGTGCTATTTTCAGTGATGTAGAAATTAATGTCACTAAGATTAATGATAAAAGTCTAGAAGGTTCTTTGGAGGTATTACTATATAATACAGAAGTTCATGTCTGTATGATTTATAAATAAATAAAAATAAAGATATTTGGAGCAGGTGTACTCATGAGAGTTTCATTTGTAGGTGTGTATTTATAATTAAAAACAGCAGTAGATCCACAACCTAGGGGATGGCATTTGAGCCTGGGCACAATATGAGTACTTGGACAAAGCAGAATGCTTCCAGCTTGGTGGTGGATGGGACAGCAGTGGGGACCAAGATGCTGAGATTGAAGCTGCGCTACCATGTCATCCAAACCAGTGGAAGGCTCTGGCATTGTTTCACTGGAGAAAAGTAAAAGGGTGGAAGAGGGAAGACAATTAATCTGATGTCTATAGAGGGCAGAACAAGAGTGAAACGAGAATATCTGGGAAGAAATTGTTTAACTCCAAAAAGAAAAGAGCACAGTAACATAAACTAGTATCACTTTCTGCCTAGCCACCATGGGTTGGGCCCAGTGCTGAGCACACTTCATACATTTCTTTTATTCCTTGCCGCAACCCCATTAGGTAGGTGTTTTCCTATCCATATCAGAGGTGAGAAGACTAGGGCGTGGAGAAGTTAGCCAATTTTCCCAGGGTCCACAGCCATGGTCAGCTGGCTAAAGGTATATATCCAATTACTCTATATATTTTTTTTAAAGATTTATTTATTTATTTGAGAGAGCGAGAATGAGAGAGAGAGAGAGTACAAGAGAGGGGGGGAGGGTTAGAGGGAGAAGCAGGCTCCTCGCCGAGCAGGGAGCCCGATGCGGGACTCGATCCAGGGACTCCAGGATCATGACCTGAGCCAAAGGCAGTCGCTTAACCAACTGAGCCACCCAGGCGCCCCTCAAATTACTCTCATATTAATAACTAGTGGGGTACATCATAAAAAAGAAGCATTCTCATCCACCATATTAGCAAAACTTAAAAGATGAAAAATATACAATGCTCGTGAGGGTGTGGATAAAAAGACACTTTAGTTTTCTTTAGGTGGAAACATAAGATACTGTAATTTTCCCAGTTAGGCAAAACCTAGCAAAATTTTAAACATGCATACTTGGTGCGCCTGGGTGGCTCAGTCATTAAGCGTCTGCCTTCAGCTCAGGTCATGATCCCAGGGTCCTGGGATTGAGCCCCGCATCCGGCTCCCTGCTCCACAGGAAGCCTGCTTCTCCCTCTCCCACTCCCCCTGCTTGTGTCCCTCTCTTGCTGTGTCTCTGTCAAATAAATAAATAAAATCTTTAAAAAAAATAAAATAAAATAAATGTGCATACTTTTTGGCCGCCAAATCTAAAAATTTATCCTCCAGAAAGAATTAGACATGTACATACATATGTTCCCTACTGTTGGTAACAGTGAAAAATAAAAAACAATCCAAAATGTCTACCAATGGTTGGTATAGCCAAATACATTGTAGCACATTATTATAACGGAATGCAACAGGACAAGTAAAAACAATGAGGCAGCTGTGTATGGACTGACCTGGAAAGACCTCCAACACACTTTAAACATTAAGAAAGCAAGATGCAGAACAATGTGTATACTATAATGCCATAAGAGAAGACAGAAAGAAAAAAAAAGGCAAGAATATAGGTGTGTACATTAAAAAATAGAAAAAAATCTGGAAAGATACACCAAACTGCTCACTGTGGTTAAATGTGGAAGGGGAGTAGGATGTGGCTTTAGTGAAATCATCATTTTATAGGTAAAAAGTGGTGGTCAAGTGGTAGCAATTTCATATGCTATAATAATATTGAATTATACTGGGCGCCTGGGTGGCTCAGTCGGTGAAGCGTCTGCCTTCGGCTCAGGTCATGATCTCAACGTCCTGGGATCGAGCCCCGCATTGGGCTCCCTGCTCCGCGGGGAGCCTGCTTCTCCCTCTCTCTCTGCTCCTCCCCCTGCTCGTGCTCTCTCTGTCTCAAATAAATAAATAAAATCTTTAAAAAAAAAAATTTGTTTTTAATATCGAATTATATTAAATAAATATACTTCTGGGGGCGCCTGGGTGGCTCAGTCAGTTAAGCAGTTGCCTTTGGCTCTGGTCATGATCTCTGGGTCCTGGGATCAAGCCCCATGTCGGGCTCCCTGCTCAGCAGGGACTCTGCTTCTCCCTCTGCCCCTCCCCCTACTCGTGTGAGCGTTCTTTTAAAAAAGAAATATACTGGGATGCCTGGGTGGCTCAGTCAGTAAAGCGGTTGCCTTCCGTTCTGGTCATGATCCCAGAACCCTCCCAGGACCTGGGATCAAGCCCCACATTGGCCTCCTTGCTCAGCAGGGACCTGCTTCTCCCTCTGCCTGCTTCTTCCTCTGCCTGTTGACCCCCTGCTTGTGCTCTCTCTCTCTCAAATAAATAAAGTCATTTAAAAAATTAACAAAAAGAGGGCGCCTGGGTGGCTCAGATGGTTGAGCGTCTGCCTTCGGCTCAGGTCATGATCCCAGGGTCTTGGGATCGAGTCCCGCATCGGGCTCCCTGCTCCTTGGGAGCCTGCTTCTCCCTCTGCCTCTCTCTCTCTGTCTCTAATGAATAAATAAATAAAATCTTTAAAAAAAAATTAACAAAAAGAAATAAACTTTTGGATTTAATAAATTACTACAAAACTTTTGGATTTAATAAATTACTACAATTACTTCTCACCTCTGATATGGATAGTAATTTGAGGGGCGCCTGGGTGGCTCAGTTGGTTAAGCGACTGCCTTTGGCTCAGGTCATGATCCTGGAGTCCCTGGATCGAGTCCCGCATCGGGCTCCCTGCTCGGCGAGGAGCCTGCTTCTCCCTCTAACCCTCCCCCCTCTCTTGTACTCTCTCTCTCTCTCATTCTCGCTCTCTCAAATAAATAAATAAATCTTTAAAAAAAAATATATAGAGTAATTGGATATATACCTTTAGCCAGCTGACCATGGCTGTGGACCCTGGGAAAATTGGCTAACTTCACGCCCTAGTCTTCTCACCTCTGATATGGATAGGAAAACACCTACCTAATGGGGTTGCGGCAAGGAATAAAAGAAATGTATGAAGTGTGCTCAGCACTGGGCCCAACCCATGGTGGCTAGGCAGAAAGTGATACTAGTTTATGTTACTGTGCTCTTTTCTTTTTGGAGTTAAACAATTTCTTCCCAGATATTCTCGTTTCACTCTTGTTCATTATGAAAAAACAAAACAAATGAACAAAAAACAACTAAAAAGCAGCCCCTCCCCTTCCAAAAACCTGGAGACATCTGAAGAAGGAAAAATACTTGGCCAAGTTGTCCTTGCAAAGCCTGCAATTGTGCTAAGAGTACTATGCCTAAGCCTATCACTTGGACACAACAGACCAAGTACCAGGTCTGGCTCTGCCCCTCAATTGCATGCTAAACTCTGGCCAAATTACTTTCTTTCTCAGGGTTTTAACAGGGGCACTTCCCTTGTGACCTCATTAATTCTCATAACCCTTAAGCAGAGAACTATCATCAATATATCACAGGCGAGGAAAAGGAAGTGTCTGGACGAGATGCCTTTTAAGTCATACCCAATAATCCACAAACAACTTTGACTGAGACCCTAAGATCCTGGAACATTAGTGTGGACCCTGAAGCCCCAGCTGAGCCCCTTGGCCCAAGGCAGCTGTCTCTCTAGTGAAACTCCCTGGAGAAGACAGAAAGAAAAAAAGAAAGAAAAGGGAGAGCATCTGGGTTCCAATCATGGCTCTGCCCCGCAGCCCCACTGGGACCCCAGAACTTATCTTCTCTGGGCCTCAGGCTGATTTATAAACTGGGATAACAACAGTACCCACTTACAGGTTATTATAGTGTTTATAAAAATCGGTGGCATTTGATGTTCACAACAACCCTGAGAAATAGATCGAGGTAAGTATGTCCCAGGCAACAGATCAGACAACTGAGGCTTAAAAAAGTTAAGTAACGGGGCGCCTGCGTGGCTCAGTTGGTTAAGCGACTGCCTTCGGCTCAGGTCATGATCCTGGAGTCCCGGGATCGAGTCCCGCATCGGGCTCCCTGCTCGGCAGGGAGTCTGCTTTTCCCTCTGACCCTCCCCACTCTCATGTGCTCTGTCTCTCATTCTCTCTCTCTCAAATAAATAAATAAAATCTTAAAAAAAAAAAAAAAGTTAAGTAACTTGTCCCCAGTCACACGGTGGGAAGGTAGTGGAATTGGGCTTCAAATAAGGTCTACTCCTCTGCGCTGGTAATAATCACTTCATCACTGCGTAGTGCCTTACAGTTTGCAATGGGCCATAAAATACATTATCCTGTTTTAATCTAACAAGAAGGTGAGGGAGTAGTTTTTGGCTTTCACTGGATTCTCAAAAGAGTTCAGAGCTAGCCCAGTACGTGCCGCGCAGATACGCTGCCACCCCGGGCCGCTGGACTCAACTAACGGTAGAGAACAAACGTTCACAAGCACGCCCTTTAAGCCTCTTCGCAGCCGATTTACCCGGAGGAATTACCAGCCCAGTTTATAATCGAGGCGAGAAGGGCGGTGACGGGCCTGGGGTGAACCCAGCCTCCGCCCCCTGTCCCGCGCCCTCGGGCCGCTCCAGCGGCTGGGACGCCCTGGGTCCCCTGGGAAACGCCCGCGCGTCCCACCCCTCCTCCGGCCCTGGGGCGACGCTGTGCTTAGACCTAGCGCAGCCCAGAAGCCCGGGTCCAAACGCACACCAATACTTGCCGGAAACCGCCTGCAGGGGTCCGCGTCACCCGCCTCGACCACGGCTCCGGCGCTGCTCCGCCCCCCCCCGCCTGTGTGCGCATGCGCAACCCCGCCCCGGACTCTACCATCGCGGGAGGCGGGGGTGCCCGGCGCGGTGGGGTGCACAACGGGAGCCTACGCGAGGCACCAGAAACGCTTGAGGACTGCCCTCGGTATATTAAAGAGACTCCGGAGGGGATGTCTCCTGGAGTCACTTACATTCCCCGTGCTATAGACTGGGAAGAGGAACCACAAACCCATTGGTCTGGTCTCCACAGCCACCTGGGGCCGTCACCGTGGTAACGGCGTCTCGCGGGCGCCGCGGTGGCTCACCACTGTTCCATTGTTGTGGGAAAAGTGGAAGTGGTGACAGCGCCTGGCGTTGCCTTGAGAACGCCAGGACTCACAGTAGCAAAATGGGCCTCTCCCCGACGCCCCTCCTCTTCTTCTTCCTCCTCCCCGACCACAAAGCAAAGGGCACCCCTTCCTGGTGCATGTGGGGGCAACAGGTGTCGGATGTCCCATCCAGGACTTTGCGGGGTCCGCTGAAGGACCCGTGGCGGAGACGGCCCCAAGTTCGTCAGATTCCGCCTGTGTCTTCAGGTAAGACGTACAGACAGACGATGACCCTCCCTGCCCTCTTCCGCACACTGCCACCTCCCCACGTCCCGACACTGATCGGCTTTTACAAGCAGGAGAAACTGAGGCCCAGGGACCACTTCAAGTGGCACAGTGAGCAAGGGCAGGGAACTACTCTAGGATCAACGCCAGATCTCCTGAAGTCCTGACTGTGTATTATTGGTTCCATTTGAAAAAATAAGAAACTCAGAGCCATTCAAGGGATGTTTATTGGGTGCCTAGTGAGTGCACCAGGTCATCCACCCACGAGAGCCTGATCCCATGGGTCTCTGGCTGCAAGTGCAATTTTCTTCCAACTACACCTCAGTGCATTGAAAAGGGGAGAATTCTATGTCCTAGAACCAAACTGCACGGTCTAACCCAGCACTATCCAATGGAAACATACAGGGGCCACATGAGTCATTTAGAATTTTCTAGTAGCCATATTTTAAAGATTAAAAAAAATAAGGTTATATTAATTTGAGCCTTTTATTTAACTCATATGTCCCAAATATTATCATTTCAACATATAATCAATGTTAACATATAATTATTTCAACATAATCAACTGCTTCAGTTTTTAAGTTTAAATTAATTAAAATTAAAATTTCAGTTCTTCAGGCACACTAACCAGATTCCCAGGGCTCAATTTCACATGTGGTTAGTGGCTACTGTGACACACAGATCTAGCCTTTTCCTACCTGTCTACACTCGCTCCCCTCTTCTTGGATGGTATTTCCCCCGTCCCCCTTTATCTAGTTAA
The DNA here is from genome assembly GCF_002201575.2 of Neomonachus schauinslandi. Taxonomy (NCBI): domain Eukaryota; kingdom Metazoa; phylum Chordata; class Mammalia; order Carnivora; family Phocidae; genus Neomonachus; species Neomonachus schauinslandi. The sequence goes on from NC_058407.1 coordinate 10,015,533, forward strand.
CTCCTGCTCTTCCTTCAAACCTTGACTAGATCCATACCTAATATCAGCTTATCTCACAGTACTGCATCCTTCCCTTCAAAGCACTGGTTGTAGTTATAATTCACAATTATTTATATAGTCATTTGATTATTGCATGTCTCCCCTGGTAGACATAAGCTCCATTAAGGAAGGGATCAAGTCTGGCTTAGCTCACCACCCTGTTCCCAGTAAGAGCACACTGCTGGCTTGTGTTGGGCACTCAGTAAATCGTCATTGAGTGGCTGAAGTTTAAACTGAACAAAAGTCTGATTCCAAAATCAGCATCGTTTTAACTTATTTAAACATTAAAATTGTTTAACGTGTTAACTTTAAACAGGGGACAATCAAATCCCAGGTGTCAGAATATGTGCAACACGAGGGCGGAATGTTTGTTATTCTTCCACTTGTCTGCCCCGAACACAGCACAGTGAGGCCCACAGGGTAGATAGTCAGTGAAGTTCGTTTTGTCCCCCATCCTTTTTCCCTCCCCAAGGAGTGACGGTAAAGGCTTATCATGTTTCAGAGAATACCTAAAAGGGTATGATGAAAAATTCCGAAGAGAACAGAGTGTGTATTTTAAACATTTCTTTTAAGAACCATAATAATAGCCAATTCTTCCATTCGGCATGAGTAAGAATGTTAAGCTAAAGCAAGAGGCTTCTTGACAGGGGCGCCTGGGTGGCTCAGTCATTAAGCGTCTGCCTTCGGCTCAGGTCATGGTCCCAGGGTCCTCGGGCTCCCTGCTCGGCGGGAAGCCTGCTTCTCCTTCTCTCGATCCCTCTGCTTGTGTTCCCTCTCTCTCTATGTCTCTCTCTGTCAAATAAATAAATAAAAATCTTTAAAAAAAAAGAAAAAGAGGCTTCTTGACAAGAGTCGCCCTAAGCCTGCTTCTCAGAGAACATGCCATAGTCATGCTGGGGAGTGGGTGAGAGGAAAGTGAGAAGCCCTGCAATGCACCTGCCTCCTCCTTACCCTCTCCCCCTTGCCTACATAGCGAAAGGCTAGGAGCTAGAAGGAGGAAATAGTACTGACCTGGGCCTGGGACAGCCTTTCCTGCAATCCAGCTGACTTGGGACAGCCCCAAGCTTCTTCGGACTAGAAAGAAGTACAGTGAGTGAGTCTAAGATGGAATCAAATATTAGTGAGTGTACCTAATCCCTGTGAATTAACTTGCCTAATGGAGAAAGATGTGGAAGCAAATAATTCCAGTTCAGAATTATAAGTGCAGTAATGGAGAGATGAAAGCAGAATCCCGAACTTCCCAGGGGAGGGGCAGTAACTAACGGCCTGGAGTAATTCAAGAAGGTTTTCCAGGGGCGCCTGGGTGGCTCAGTCGGTTAAGCGTCTGCCTTCGGCTCAGGTCATGATCCCGGAGTCCCGGATACGAGCCCTGCATCGGGCTCCCTGCTCTGCGGGAAGCATGCTTCTCCCTCTCCCACTCCCTCTGCTTGTGTTCCCTCTCTCTCTGTCTCTTCTCTGTCAAATAAATAAATAAAATATTAAAAAAAAAAAAAAAAGGTTTTCCAAAAGAGGGGTGTCCGGGTGGCTCAGTTGGTTAAGCGTCTGACTCTTGATCTCAGCTCAGGTCTTGATCTTGGGGGCCCGAGTTCAAGCCCTGGGTTGGGTTCCATGCTAGACGTGGTACCTACTTAAAAACAAAAAAACTGTTTATAAAAGAAGGTTTTCCCCAAAAGATATATCACGTGGGATGAGCGTGGAATAGAGGGAACAGCATGTGAAAAGGCATAGAGGCACCGAGAGCATAGCAGAGCAAGGACCAGGAGGAAGTTCAGGCGGGCAGGCCTACAGGATGTATGGCCGGGGAGAAGAGCCAGAGCAGAAGGCACGAGCACGAGGAGAGGAAAAGACAATGTGGTGAGCCCCTGGAGTAATTTTCCCACTAAACTACCTTTTCCCTCTCCTTCCATTACATATGAGCTTATTGAGGGCCGATCTGAGTCTTACTTCATTAGAACCAGGCCTGTGCCCCCGGGCTCCATCCATGGAAGAGCCACAGATGGTAGTATGAACTCCTGGCCAATAAGCAAGGACCCATGGAGAGCAGTCCAGCCAGAGTGTTCCGAAGCCAGGAGGAAGAGGAGTGAGGAGGCCAGTTTTCTGGGAGGGAGCAGGAAGCCTCAGGTAGATCAGGAGCCTCATGCTGAGGAGATAGATCCAGAGTCGCAGAGTCCTAGCATCTGAGAGCTGAAAAGGGTGTTAGGAATCTAATCCAGATCTCTGACTTGGCAGATGAGTCTCAGAGAGATGGGGATTTGGTTTCCTTTCTAACTTGGAAACTGGTTTGCTGGGCGGCCTGGAGCCCTGGCCTTTTCATCACTCTCGTCTCCTTATTTTAAAAACTAGAACAATTTTCATGGGAAACAGGGCAGGGCAGGGGGAGCATCAACAGGAAAGGAAAAGTGTTTATGTCTGAAATCCCTCAGAAGGGCTTGTCAGACGATGACCTCCATTCCCCACGGGGCACACAGCATGTGCCTTGCCATCAGCCCCGCTTTACCAGGTGAACGTGGTTGTGTTTTCTTTTCTTTTCTTTTTTTTTTTTTTAAGATTTTATTTATTTATTTGACAGAGACACAGCGAGAGAAGGAACACAAGCAGGGGGAGTGGGAGAGGGAGAAGCAGGCTCCCCGCTGAGCAGGGAGCCCGATGCGGGGCTCGACCCCAGAACCCTGGGATCAGGACCTGAGCCGAAGGCAGATGCTTAACGACTGAGCCACCCAGGCACCCCGTGTTTGTGTTTTCTTTTTTCTTTTTTTTTTTTTTTAATTTTTTTTTAAAGATTTTATTTATTTATCTGAGAGAGAGCATGAGATAGAGAGAGAGAGCATGAGAGGGGGGAGGGTCAGAGGGAGAAGCAGACTCCCCGCTGAGCAGGGAGTCCGATGCGGGACTGTGGTTGTGTTTTCTAAGACGTTCTATGTTATCTGTGATTTCCAGGAGGCTGGTGGAACAGAGAACAAGATTGGAGTAGGAAATGGGAGGCTCTTAAGTGGAAACTTACTGTTTTGTCCTTTTACAAGAAACTGGACAATGGCTTATTTCAGGAACATGGATGTCATCAATGTCACTGCCTTGCCAGTGGTGCCCGTGGATGAGCACCTGACCGTCTCCCTCGGGACACGGGATGCGGTGAAAAATGCCCTGAGGAAGAGTCTGGAGCACAACCCACCCTGTATCCTTCTTTGGTGCCGTCTACAATCCAGGCCAAATGCACCTGCCACAGAGGGGTAACCAGCGCCTGCGTCTGTGACTCGCACGATCAGCTCCTTTCCTTCTGTGCTCATTAAGTTTTTTCAGTTCGTTAAGCCCTACCTATCCTCTAAAAGAACCTTTGAGACTGTGACGGATTGTTTGATTTGAGTTTATTTTTCTAGGATAATCAGGGCCCCAGAGGAAGAAGTACGGGAAACATTTGTTGAAAGAATGGGGAAGAAGATGAAAAAAAAAGCTCATTTTTTTTTTCCATCGTCTCATTCTTTCTCTTCTGTCTTCCAAAGAATTATAGATAGCAACTAAGAAGTCCCGGTGTAGCCCTCTGCCCCCAGATAGGTGAGCTGAAGACCCAACTTTGTTGTTGGTGTTCTCACTCCAGTTGACCTCGCCTCATCATCTGCCCCACCTTCTGCTTGGGCTCCGAGTTTGCCCTTTCTGGCATCCCCCCACCCCACCCCCGCCCCCACCCCGGGCTCTTCCAGCATCTGACTTCTCTAGCCCTGCCTTCATTGATCCACATCTCACTTCTGACTCTGAACTCTCTGCCAGGGACCCTCAGAAGCCCATCTCTGGAGGACCTTAGAGCTCATCCGGCAAATAACCCTCTCGGGTTATAAATAACCCCAGGTCGTCTCATCTCATCAAGAGCTCATTGACCTTCGAGTCCTGCTGCTGCATGTGTCCCTCTACATCCCCTCCCCTTCTGCACCTCTCAGGGACCCCTCTCGAGATGAGCACAAGCGATCCCATCAGGGTCTGCTTCAGGGACTCACTTTCCCAGGCCTTTTTCTAATGTCCCCTCTTTCTTCTTAATCCCTCACTCATCTCAACCTAACTAACCCGTTTCACTTCCTGTGATTTGTCATGTCCCTCCTTGGCATCTTCACTTGTCAAGTATCCTCCATCTGTAAGAACCCTTGAGGGTAATGGAAATAAGAGTGAACCCTGCTTTATGTGGAGGCGGTGAGGAGTGATAGGATTATGGGGCTTCTACAGAAGATATATCCTAGACCAATTGAGGCCAAGACAGAAAGAAACGCAAGCACAGAGAGGGTAACAAGAGGGGCCCTTGAGCTGGGCAGAGATTTCAACAGTGATACACAAGGTCAAGATACCCTCTGACCCAGTCATCCCTCACCTGAAAATCTCCCTTGAAGGAATAATCCAAAATACAGAAACAGCTCTCTGACTATGTGCATCACGGCATTATTTTTAACTGTAAGAAATTATGAACAACTTAAATATTCAATAGCCATGAACAGTTAAGTGCGTTAAGGTGCATTCTCTAAATGGATTCATAATGCCATTTAAAATATTAGGAGGATTGGGGCGCCTGGGTGGCTCAGTAGTTAAGCGTCTGCCTTCGGCTCAGGTCATGATCCCAGGGTCCTGGGATCGAGCCCCACATCGGGCTCCCTGCTCGGCGGGAAGCCTGCTTCTCCCTCTCCCACTCCCCCTGCTTGTGTTCCCTCTCTCGTGTGTCTCTCTGTCAGATAAATAAATACAATCTTTAAAAAAAAATAAATATATAAAATATTATTAGGATTATTTAGCTTTATGGAAAATGATCATAGTAACGAGTGGAAGAGAAGTCAGAGTCCTAAAGTAGGCATTCACTGAGACGATAATTATGTAAAAAGGTATGTATATAAAAAATACTGGAAGGAAATCTCCCCAAATCCTAACAGAAGTTGTTAGTGTGGTAGCATAATGGATGATTCCTTTTATATTTTCTAAGGTGTCTAGGATATGGTTAATTTTCATCTAGAATTCATAAAGCAACTCCTTTAAAATGCTAAAAGAAGTGTGAATGTTTGTAAAGAAAATAGTTAAGTAGAGAGACAGCTCAGAAAGAGAGTGAGCTAGGCTAGCCTGCCCCATGCCTGTGTGATCAGTACCCAGAGTGTTTCCTTAGCAGACCCCCCTCCCAGGCTGCCTTATTGGCTCCATACACCGGGTGAACCAAAGGATTGCTGAGCTCGATCTGAGTCCCAGCCTGTTGGCCAACAGCCTGGTGAGTTATGGGTGCTGAGATGAGGCTTCCCGGCAAGAAGGGCTCTGGGGGCTCCCCCATTTATTGGAAAGCACATTTGCACAATAGAGATCTCAAAGATATTTTATTACTTAGCAAACTTAATTTTTTTGGAGCAGTTTTAGGTCCACAGCAAAATTGAGCTGAAAGTACAGAGTTCCCACATACCCCTGTCCCAACGCATGGGCAAGATCCCCATCACCACAGTGATGTACCACAGTGGTACATTTGTTACAATTGATGAACCTGCATGGACACATCATTATCACCCCAAAGTCGTCATTTACATTAGGGTTCTCTCTTGGTGCTGTACATTCTGTGTGGAGAAATGTGTAATGACATATATTCACCTTTGTAGTATCGTACAGAAGAGTCTCACTGCCCTAAAAATCCTCTGTGCTCCTCCTCTTCACCCCCGCTGACTCCTCACCACACCTGAACTTTCTGCTCTCTCCATAGTTTTACCTTTTCAGAATGACCTAGAGTTAGAACCCTACAGTACTCTGGCTTCTTTCACTTAGTAATAGGCATTTAAGGTTCCGCCATGTCTTTTCATGGCTTGATAGCTCATTTCTTTTTGGCACTGAATAATATTCTTTTCTCTGGATGCACCACAGTTTATTTACCTGTTCACCTCTTGTTTGCTTCCAAGTTTTGGCAATTACACACAAGGCTGCTGTGAACATCTATGTGCAGGGTTTTGTGTGGACATATATTTTCAGTTCATTTGGGTAAATAATGAGGAGCGCGATTCCCAGACCATCTGGTAAGAGTATGTTGAGTTTTGTAGGAAACCACCAAACTGTCTCCCAAAGTGGCTGCACCACTTTGCATTCCCAGCAGCCACAAATAAGAGCTCCTGTTGCTCCCCATCCTCACCAGCATTTGGTGTTGTCAGCAGGCTGGATCTTGGCCATTCTAATCAGTATATAGCTATATCTCCTTGGTGTTTGAATTTGCAATTCTCTAATGACATGTGCTATTGAACATCTTTTCATATGCCTGCTTACCATCTGTCAGTCTTCTTAGGTGGGGTGCAAGTCTTTGCCCCATTTTTTGATTGAGTTGTTTGTTTTCTTATGGGTGGGTTTTAAGAATTGTTTGCATATTTTGGGGAACAGCCCTTTACCAGATGTGTCTTTTGCAAATATTTTCTGCCAGTTCACTCCGATTAAAGCTCCTAACCCCACCCCCCTTGGCAGCTTGCTTTCCACCAAGTCCCTCTGTCCCCGGGGCCCTGAGCTGGTGATTGTCTCCACAGGTTTCAGCTTCACCCTCTCCCCCAACTTTTCTAGCGCTGACTTTAGGAGTCAGTTCATCTCTTGAGTCCATCTTTTTGTTTTGTTTTGTTTTAAATGGCAAGGGATGTATGTTTATTCTAAAATACTCAAACTGGGGCTCCTGGATGGCTCACTTGGTTGAATGTCCAAGGTCCAGGTCATGACCTCAGGGTCGTGTGATCGAGCCCCACATTAAGCTTGGCGCTCAGCGTGGAGTCTGTTTGGGATTCTCTCTCTCCCCCTCTTCCTGCACCCCTACCCCCTGCTCACACACTCTCTTTCTCTAAAAAATAAAAAATAATTTTTATTTATTTATTTTTAAAGATTTTTATTTATTTCTTTGACACAGAGAGATACAGCGAGAGAGGGAACACAAGCAGGGGGAGTGGGAGAGGGAGAAGCAGGCTTCCCGCTGAGCAGGGAGCCCGATGCGGGGCTCGATCCCAGGACCCTGGGATCATGACCCGAGCCGAAGGCAGACGCTTAACGACTGAGCCACCCAGGCACCCCCAAAAAATTAATACTTTTTAAATAAATAAATAGATAAATAAATAACTCAAAGCATCTACGAGTATATAAGTAAACTGTGAAAGTCATTTCACTCCCAGCCCTATTTTCCTCCTTAGAGGTGACCATAATTAATTGTTTGGTATGTATCCTTCCAGAAGTTTTCTTATACATTTAAAAATGTAGAACACATATATTTAGGGTTATTGTTTTCTTTTTTTAATGTGAGTAGGGTCATACCATAAATACTGTTTTTTAACCTGCTTTGGTTTTTTTTTTTTCTTATTCATTTACTTTTAGTTACTTTTAGCATAAATATCTCTTGGAGATTCTTCAAAGTCAGTACTGTTGACCTGCCCCATTCTTTTTGTGGCTGCATGATATTCTATACGTGGGATGTGGCATAATTAATTCAACTATTCCATTTTGCTAAATATTTGCGTGGTATTTTCATCAGAGTGAACATGTGAATATTTCTGTATATGTATCTTGGGGTTCATTTGCAAGTATTTCTGCAGGGAGAGTCCTAGAATTGAAAGTTCAGATTTTGGTAAATAGTCAAATTGTCTTTCACAGAGGTTAAGCTGTTGTTTACTCCTGCAGCAATGAGACCACTAGTTTCAGTCGCCCTCCCCCAGCAATTGAATTGTGACTAAAGGCAAAACACACACACGCACACACATACACACGCTATTTGGAGGGATTGCATGGACATTAAGCAACCTTGTGTGTGCATGTGCGCGTATCTGCGTGATTGCGTGGACATTAAGCAACCTGTGACGTATCTGTGGGAGAGGGCAGAGCCCTAGAGGCACAGGATCCAGAGTGAGGTTGTCCAGCTTTAAATTCCTGCTCTGTTGTTTTCTCGCCTTGTGACATTAGGCAAATTATTTAACCTTTGTGAATCTCTGTTTTCTAGAAAATGAGGATAACAGTCATAAAGTATCTCCCTCACGGGGCTGTTGCGAGAACTAGAGGAGTTAAAACTCACAAAGACCCTTAAATCAGGGCAGAGAAGAGTGCCTGGCTCACAGGAGGGACATTCTATATGTACAAACGTGTAGGAGAAAAGTCTGGAAGGATACACACAGTCAATGGGGTCAGTTCTGGAAAGGGGGGTGGGATGGAAGGCAAGTAAAACCGTTTTTTACTCTAAATACTTCTGTAGTGTTTGGGTATTTTACAACAGAAATGTATTTGTATGTCAATTCTGTGTTTTTTGGGGTTTTTTTAATGATAATTTTAAAAAGCAGGAAAGAGAATGTTTTGCTCCCAGAAGCAGGATCCGGTGGCTTTTCAAGATTGCCCAGCCTTGGCATATCTCCTCAGGTGCTCTCTGTTGCTAGTCAGAACCAGGAAGGGACTGGCCCGAGCAACCTCGGGTCCTCCTATGACCTGGAGGAAGGGACCCCTTGCCTGTCCTTCCTGTTCTCTGCCCAAGCCGCTGGTCAGCTCTGTCAGGTCTGCCTTCTGCCCCCGGAGCCCATCCCAGGCTACCCTGCCCAACCCCTGTTGGCTACAGTTCACCCTGCCCTCTATTCACCAGGCGTGACCACTTCTCCTGAGTCAGCACCTTGGCCAGACTGGTTTCTCCAGCCTCCATGCTGCCCTGCCGGCCAGCATCTAGCACGGAGCCTGGTGCATAAGAAGTGCTTTATAGATGCATACTAATAAATGAGTAAGCCCCAGATCCTCCTCCCTGCATCCCACGTGACCATGTCCTATTCCTGTTCCCTCTTCCATGCCCTAAGTGTGGGTTTCCCTCATCTCTGGCCATGAACCTTGCTTAGCTCTCCTTTCCAGCCTTCCTCCCTTCTGCTCTCTGCCTGTAGCTCATTACTCTGGAAAGGCCTTCCCCGCATCCTCCACCCCAGGACTAGCGTAGGTGCTCCTCCTGGGCACACGTCTGGCATCCTGTCCCTCCCCACGGCAGCACCCATCACCTCATAATCACTGGCTTCTCCCCACTAATCCTCGAGCCCTTGGAAGGCAGGGATGGCAGTCACTGCTCACCGCTGCATCCTTGACATGGGCATGGCGTTGGCCTTTAGCAGGTGCTCAGGAAATATTTGTGGAATGAATGATAATGGTTGCAAATTCTAGCTTCTCTCCTGTACTTCAGCCTCATATCCCCAGCTACCTGGAGCAATGACACTGAGACCTAACTGATCATCAGACTCCCCTGGGAGGTTTTTAAAAACTAAAAGTGACGGGTGCCTGGGTGGCTCAGTCGGTTAAGCATCTGCCTTTAGCTCGGGTCATGATCTTGGGGTCCTGGGATCAAGTCCTGCGTTGGGCTCCCTGCTCAGCCGGGGAGTCTGCTTCTCCCTCTTCCTCTGCCCTCCGCCCTACTCATGCTCCCTCTCTCTCTCTCTCATTCTCTCAAATAAATAAAATTAAAAAAAAAAAAGACTAAAAGTGGGGCGCCTGGGTGGCTCAGTCGGTTAAGCGTCTGCCTTCAGCTCAGGTCATAATCCCAGGGTCCTGGGATCGAGCCCCACATCGGGCTCCTGGCTCAGCAAGGAGCCTGCTTCTCCCTCTCCCTCTGCCTCTCTCCCTGCTCATGCTCTCTCTCTGTCTCTGTATCTCCGTGTCTCAAATGAATAAATAAAATCTTTAAAAAAACAAACAAACAAGAAACTAAAAGTGAAAAGAGCATCACACAGGACTATGTGTTTTGTGCGCTCTCATTTGAACAGGATTTTTCTGGAAGGCTATGCAAGAACTAAGGGTGTTGGGGGGCCAGGGGGGTTAGGCGGGAGACTTTTGACTCTACTATTTGATTTTGTACCTTGTAAAACATTTACTTGTTTTTAAAATTTAAATAGAGAACTATTCAGGAGCCTTGGTAAATAAACAGTTCATGACCCAAGGCAGATGTCAGGAGTGAGCTTCTCTAATGAACTGGTCTGTTTGAATAATTCCCCAGCCATGCTGGTCATCAGCCAGGTTTGGGAGTTGACTTCCCACTTGTAGGTATTACTGTCATCGCAAACGCAAACAGCCCCATGCTGGTCTCCTCATTTCCCCCTAAAACTTGCTTTTCTTCCGGTGTTCATCTATCCTGCCTGCTCTGTGTGCAAATCTTGTCCATCCTTCCAAGGCCCACACAATATTGGCCACGGTGGCATCCTGATAAGGCTCAGAGACATTGCTGTTTGCTACATTGGCGTATATCCATCCAATTCATTCATCATGCTTTCTCTTGAACTACTTTTTTTGGAGTAACAGCGTTGACAGCCTTACCAATGTGACCCCTTTCCCCATCTACATACACCCGCACACATGCCGATTTTGGATACGGTGATGGGAAGCTGGAGGGGCATTTCACAGTGTATCAAGTGAAACAGATGCCTCATCATGTCCCCCAACACTCATGTCCCACCTCTTCTAGACAGTCCTCTGTGACTGCTCCAACTTACACTACTCTCATTTGTTCGAATCCCAAATGCAGCAGTTTAGGACTTAATTAGCCCATGTATGCTGATGTGACTGTCCAAATAGATTGTAAATTCCTAACGGCAAGAGCACAGAGTCCTAATTCTTCGTTAACTTTATTATCCAAGAACAGTGCTGGGCTTATGGTTGACAATCAGTATAACTTGTTGGGTCACTGACATTCATTTTTTTTTCCTTGTCTTTCCTCAAGAAGGGATTAGGGGTTGGGGGGAGTCAGATCAAGAGAAATCTCTTGAGAAGTCAAGGGTATGGTGATTAATAATAATAATAATTACCCTTTATTGAGCAGCTCCTATCTGATAGTAGCCTCTGTGCTAGAGTTTTAAGATGCATTCAACACTTTATATCTGATCCTTACAAGGACCCGAGAAGGTAGGTATCATTGCCCCCCTACAGAGAGTCTGAACAATAGCTTTTAACCTGCGGAGCTTGATTGGAACCCCATTCCAAATCCTGTACCCCTCAGAGGTGTAGATAAGAGGAGGCATAGCCAGGAGGAGGGGCAGTGTGAGAGAGGGCAGGGGTGGGGGAGTGTATTGGTGGTGACACTGCGGGGGTGAGGTCAGTGACACCAATGATCACTGAGGCTCTAGCACCTACGGGGAAGACAGCAAGATGTGCCACCAACTTTTCTCCAGGCCTTTTGCACACCAACAGGAGAAATGGCCTGGTCTCTGACCCTCATTCCCCTCCAAGATCTAATGAATCCTTAATGCCCCTTTTCTTTTTGGTTTTTGAAGGCAATTGAGAGATTCGAGTTGGAGAAGAAGGCTTTGAGAGAGAAAAGTCACGACGACCCAGGAGACAGAGGCAAAAATCCTTTCTCATAGCCTTGCTGGTGTTTTTGTGGGGTTTGGCTTTCGTTAGTTTCTCAAATGCAGTTAAGCAGGAATCCAGCGTTTCAGCTGGGGATGTTTTTGTCCTCCTCTGAAGGAGCCTCACGTCTGAGTTGCTGGCATTGGGCAACTTAGGAGGAAAGGACAGCACACTTAGGGACGGCCTGCTATGTGGCGCACTGCTCCACAGCTCTTACTCGGACTCCCTTGTTAAATCTTCCTAATGTCCCCACCTGTGGGCTACGTGCCACTGAACCCAGTTTACAGATGAAGGAACAGCTTGTCTGCAGTGGGTCCTGGATTCGGGTCCCAGCCTGCCTTCACAGCCCATGCTCTGTCTGCTCCTCCTGGGGCAAGGAGTCTAACCCATCAGGAGGGGAATCTTAGTGAGTCAGCAGTGCAGGTGGGGTCCGGTGAGCCTACCAGTGTGGCCGGCATCTGGCAGCTCAGGCCCAGTGAAAAATCACAGCTATCATTACCGCACAGCAGGGGACAGACCCCACGGTTACTCACATCCTGTTTCTCTTCCATTCTTCGGCAGACAAGAGTCAAAGCAAATCAGAGTATACTTGCAGAGGCTCAGAATCCAGGAATGTCAGATCTTTCATTTTTAAAAGGGTAAGGGATCTATTGCTGGGTCTCTTTCTGACTGGTTTCTGCTGGGCACGAAATTATATTTTAGTCCTGGGGAGGGCACGCTTGGCACCTGCCTGGTGATGGTGCAGGAAAACCTCAGGGTGCCCCTTTTTAGAGGATCTTAAGGTATCTTAATAACGCAGGAATTTCTCATACCACCCTCAAAAGGGTAGAATGAGGGGTGTTCCAGAGGTCATTTGTCTGTTTATTTGTAGAGCGTTCAAAGGTGATTCCTCTTAGAAACAGTAAGTTCAGAGTGGGCTCATGTGAGCCCTGGTGCTGCCCCACTCCAAGAGACCCGTTCACACCATGGTGCACTTATGTCCTTCACTTGGATGCCGCAGGAAGCTGACAGTCAGGAGTAGGTCAATGGCCTGTCCAGCATCGTGCACCTGGCTGATGGGCAGAGCCCCCGCCAGCCGCCCATGGCCGGGCTGGCTTCTGCCTCTGCAGCAGCAATCTGGCCCCACCTCGAAGCCACCCCAGTGAAGATTCTCCCAAGCTGGCTCTTTCAACTACCCAGGTCATATATATTCAAACCTTTAAATGCCAGAGCACACAAAACCATCTGTTATTGTTACGTTTTCACTTCTCAGCCTAGGAAATTTCCACGCAGCAGAAAGCCCGATGCTCGAGAGTGGGTCAGAAGTGCCAGACTACCTCTGATGGGGGCTGAGCAGATGTGAATGCCCTGCCCAAGGTGGCCCAGCTAGTCAGTGGTGGCGCTGACCTCGGGCCCAGGCTGTCTGAGTCAGGGTCAGAGCAGTTCATCAGGGAGTTCTGCCGATGCCAAGGCCATAGCCCTGTTAGAAAGTCGCTCAGTCCCTCAGAACCTTTCCAGTAGGTGCCTTGGGTGATGGTGATCGGTTTCCTCTTTCCAATTTTCTGTATTTTCACTTTTTTTTTTTTAAAGATTTTATTTATTTATTTGACAGAGAGAGACACAGCAAGAGAGGGAACACAAGCAGGGGGAGTGGGAGAGGGAAAAGCAGGCTCTCCGCTGAGCAGGGAGCCCGATGCCTGGCTCGATCCCAGGACCCTGGGATCATGACCCGAGCCGAAGGCAGACGCTTAACGACTGAGCCACCCAGGCGCCCCTTCACATTTTTGATAGTTATTATATTGCCTCTTTCTGAAATTATTTCTAAATAAATAAGCCTAAAAGGGAAGAAACTATATGCTCCAAATCATTAATAGTGGTAATATTATTTGGAGGTCATCAGTTAGTAGTTAATTAAATGATAGCACATCTCCTTAACAGGCTCTATTATCCAAAGCGATAAATTTGAAGACAGTGTAGCAATGTGGAAAATCTAAAGTGGAGAAAGCAGGGCCTAAAGAGTGTGTGTGTGTTTATGTTTTGTAAAGTGAGTGAAGTTACACATACATATTTGTATACAGGTGCTCAGAGCCTAAAAGGGAGGATAGAAATAACACAAACAGGAATTTGGGAAGAGGTGCTGGGGTCATGAATGCACCCCCATTTTTTTTCTTCAGTGTTTTCAAAGATGGTTATATTGTCTTCGTGACGGAAAAGGGAAGATATCCTAGTATTAGTTTTAAACTGTCAAATGACGGACCTCATTTCCATACTCTGCTTTTGTTTCAGAAAATAGCCCATAAAGATCTGCTGGCGGAGCTCTACCAGTACACACCGTCTAACAGCCCTGCACCAAACAGGCTTCCAAACGGGGTGAACTTCTGTGACATGGTGGGCAACGTGGTCCGGGCTGAGAGAAACCCCCTTAGTGGCAAGGTAAGGAAAGACAGTGGGCAGTTCACTGGTATGCCCAGCTCCATGAGGCCCGCTGTTGGCCCGGCTTTATAGCAACCCGTGTGGCAGGCACACGCACTGTCCCTGTTTTATACCCCAAGAAACAGAGTCAGCGTCACTACGTACGTCACCCAAGGCCACACAGTTTGCAAGTGACTGAACCGAGATTAGAACCCAAGCCCACACGTTACCTCCAAAACCTAGATTCTTCCTCCCAGAGGACTGGTTTCCAGACTGTCTTGATCAGGTATCCTAGCAGCAAGAAATTTTGAGCATGCGCCCTGAGGATGTATGTTTCTTTATATATGATATACATGCTCTGTTGTCAATAGCTACGTTGTATGTTAGTAATCTTAATTTCTTGGTTTTTTAAAATTAGACATTAATTAGGGGCGCCTGGGTGGCTCAGTCGGTTAAGCATCTGCCTTCGGCTCAGGTCATGATCCCGGGATCCTGGGATCAAGTCCCACATCGGGCTCCCTGCTCAGCGGGGAGCCTGCTTCTCCCTCTCCCTCTGCCTGCCGCTCCCCCATGCTTGTGTTCTCTATCTCTGTGTGTCAAATAAATAAATAAAATCTTTATAAAAAAAAGAAAGTAAATAAAATAGACATTAATTAGAATTTTCCTCCCACACCCCTTGGTACCCCTTGGGGTGAATTACCACTTGGAGCGCAGTGCACTGGGTTCCTTAGGAAGCAGGGTAGGGGCATTCAGAGGCCCAGAACAGGTGTGAGACAGCACTGTCCACTCAGGGGGTGGGGAAGAGTGTAAGGAGGTGTGGGGAGGGGAGGAAGCCCAGGAAATGGTATCTGTAGCCCTACAGCTGTGCCTCAGTGCCCTTCACGATTGTTCACTAACTGGTGTGTCCCCTTGGCTCCTAACTAGTCACCCCACTGTTCCCGGGACCCAGCTTCTTAGTCTTAACTACCTGCGCTTCCCACTGCTGCTTCAAACCCCTCACTCCCCCATCTCTCTCTCTCTCCTCCTCTCCCTCCCTCTGTCCCTCTGTCCCTTTCCCTCCCTCCTTTTCTCTCCCCGCCCTTCCTTCACCCCCTCCTCTCTTCTTCACCTGTTCTCCCTGCTGCCTTCTCTCCAGCGCTGCCTCTAAGTCAGTCCCATCTGTCTCCTTCCTCAGTGTCTGGCATTCAGACTTCCTAAGAGTGATGATCTGTTCAGGCCAGTCACTGCCCAGCATGGTGATGGTGTTTGCTGGAGTTCCAGTGCCTGGGTCCAGCGTGGGCTGCAGTCAGCAAGTGGACAGCTGCCTTTGACCAGGCAGTGGTGGCTCTGGGGTCCGGTACCTGATCCCCTGCTGTCCTCAGCCAGCGTGGAGGTGGAGGAGTGGCCGGCACTCAGAGCATCACATTTGCCCCAGACAATGTAAAAAGATGTTCCTTGCATGGTCATGTATGATAGCAAGGACCTGGAAAGTAGCTCTCTGGGCTCTAGTTTCTTCTATAAAATACGGATTGGAGCAGTCTCTACCTAGAGGTGTCATTGTAAAATTAAATACCATAAGGATCTTATTTAAGGGTATAAAAAGCGCTTAGTGGGCGCCGGGGTGGCTCAGTCGATTAATCGTCCGACTCTTGGTTTCGGCTCAGGTCTTGATCTCTGGGTCCTGGGATGGAGCCCCTTGTCGGGCTCCACGCTCAGCGTGAGTCTGCTTGTCCCTCTGCATGCCTCACCCCCCACCCCGCTCACAAGCGCACACACACACACTCTCTCTAAAATAAATAAATAAATCCTTTTAAAAAATGAAAAGCACTTGGCACAGTGCTTAGTAAGTCATGAGTTCTCAAAAAATGGTAGTGTCTATTATCAGCATTTTTAGAAATAGTTTAAGGATGATTAACAGAAGGCCAGCTCAGTCATTTTGGGTACATATATCGTGGACTACTTAGCCATTGAAACGAGTGTTTATAAAAAGTGCATTTTGCTATGCTGTGATGTTAAATGAAAAATATCAGTATATAAAACTCTACAATATGATGTTCCATAAGTACACACACGGGAAAATCTGGGGATGAAACCATACATAGATATTACCAATGTTCGCTGAGTGATAAGGCTATAGCTTTTTCTTCCTCCCTTTTCTGTACTTTAAAAAGAAGAAAGGGGCGCCCGGCTGGCTCAGTCAGAAGAGCATGCGAGTCTTGATCTTGGGGTCGTGAGTTCAAATCCCACAAGGGGCGTAGAGATTACTTAAATAAATAACAAACTTTTAAAATAAAGAAATAAATAGAAGAAAGACTTGAGAACAAATAGATTGTATGTTTCATGGATCTGCTGTCCCTGCATGACCTTCCTGCCCCCCGGCACAACCACACGCACTCATGTTCCATCTGCAAGGTGGCTAGCCCCAAGGACAGTGACCACTGTTATTTAATGTCCCATTTTGGAGGGCCCATGGGGAATGTTCTCCTTAGACCGTAATCCCCCAGAAAACCTGTGCATCTCCTGGCATGCTTTTCGTCTTATAACTAATGCTTCTAACTAATGCTTTTCTTTTTTTTTTTTTTTAAGATTTTATTTATTTATTTGACAGAGAGAGACACAGCGAGAGAGGGAACACAAGCAGGGGGAGTGGGAGAGGGAGAAGCAGGCTCCTCGCAGAGCAGGGAGCCCGATGCAGGACTCGATCCCAGGACCCTGGGATCATGACCTGAGCCGAAGGCAGTTGCTTAACCGACTGAGCCACCCAGGCGCCCCTAACTAATGCTTTTCTTTAGCTCCCAGGAAACTCAAGGCAATTTGTGTCTTACAGTTATTTTTATTTTAATTTTTTAAAGATTTTATCTTATTGTTTCTTTAAAGTTTTATTTATTGAAGGAATCTCCCTTCCTTCACCCAATACACCCAACACGGGGCTCCAACTCACAACCCCAAGACCAAGAGTCTCATGCTCCACCAACTGAGCCAGCCGGGCGCCCCTGTGTCATACCTTTAAAAGGACCCTCTTCCATCCTGCTCAGGGCCATCACAAGCCCTTCCCTGCCTCCTCACACCCTCTCCTCCGTCACTTCTCCCCCTCTCTTGGCAGCCCAAGTTGCCTCTGCTTCAGAGAATCTGGAGGCCATCGCTAGACGATGAGCTCCACGAGGATCAAAGGCCTGTCTCTATTGTTCATTGGTGGGCGCCAGCCTGGCACTGAGCCTCACCTGGGACGCGAAGAGCTGCCCACGCTTGCTGCCCTCACTTCTCACTGCCGCCCTCTTTCAGTGCTGCTGCAGCCTGCCCCGTTCTTGTCCCTGACGTGGCCCGAGTCCATCCACCCTTCGCTCTCACAGGGCCAAGTCCAAAGGGTGTGTTCTGTTGTTACTTTAGACGACCTCTCTGTGGAACTGACCCAGAGGACGACTCCCTGCACTCAGAAGTTCTGTCCTTCCTTGGTTTCTGTGGTAGCTTCTCCATCTACTCAAGCAGCACACTTGGGTCTTCCAAGCCCACGTTCTTTAGGACCCCTGCCTCTGCTCTGTCTTCTCCCTCTGCACAGACTCATGGGGACAGTGGAGGGTGGACAGGAGTCATCTTCTCCCCACACAAGGCTCCCCACCGTGCTCCCAACTCCCATATTCCGAGCTGTGCTCCCGACTCCCATATTCCTCCACCACCAGCCCTGCTGGCTCTGACTTCTCAGACTCATCAGACCTGCTTCTCCTCCTGTCTTGAAAACCAGAGCCTTCCGCCCGAGCATCAGCCAGTCTCCTCCCTGGCCCGCGCCCCTGCATCCGATCCGTCACTGAGACTCAGCTACTATCTTTACTCTATCTCCTCCTCCTTCCTACTGCCACTGCCAAGTTCAGGCCCCACACTTTCCCGTCTGGATCACTGCACCTACTGCTCAGCATGCCGTCGACCTTACCATCTCAATCCCCTCTGATGCACCTTCTGTGCGGCCTCCAGGGATCTTTCTAGAGCAACAGCTTCATGGTGGTCATGCCCTGTTGAAAATTCTTCAGTGCTGGCTGTCCCCCTGCCCCCTGTCCGGTGGCAGAACAAACCCTTGGTCCCAGCCCCCAGGTGCCTCATAGCCTGACTCCTGCCTGGCCTCCCAGCGCCCACACCCAGCACCTTCCACGGCACAGAAACCCCTTGAAGTTCCCCAAATGTGTCCTGTTGTTTCCCAACTCAGCACATGCTTTCTCCTGTCTGTGCAGCTCTCAGCTCTCCCTTCTTCAGCAGTCATTCTTACTCTCAGAGCCTCTCCCGGTACCCCAAGCACAGGTTAGCTGCCCTGCTGGGCTCCTTATCCCCCTGGATTCCTTCTCTCAGGGCCCCCATCACACTAGATTATAAATGTCTGCTCACCTGGGAACATCTCCAGGGCAAGGACTCTCCCATCACCATCCAAGCACCTAGTAGGTGTTCAGTAAATAACTATTGAAGGGCTGAAATGAAATCCTTTTTGAAAGGAAACAGGAGGGGCGCCTGGGTGGCTCAGTCATTAAGCATCTGCCTTCGGCTTGGGTCATGATTCCAGGGTCCGGGGATCAAGCCCCACATCAGGCTCCCTGCTCAGCGGGAAGCCTGCTTCTCCCTCTCCCACTCCCCCTGCTTGTGTTGCCTCTCTTTCTGTCTCTCTCTCTGTCAAATAAATAAATAAAATCTTAAAAAAAACCCAGGAGTATGAGTAAATAAATAAATAAGAACTAGCACGCCCTTAGCGAGTGTTTCCGGGCCTGGCACTGTTCCAAGCACTTTGTATGTGTCACTTGCTCATTGAATCATCTTATCAGTCCTTGAGGTGGGGACTATCACTCTCCATTCCCTGTGATGTCGGCAGGCCGCCTCCCAGGACCCAGAGGGGGTCCCACGGGTCCAGCCAAGAGGGGCCCTGGCTGCTCACAGGCTAGAAATCAAACCCAAGCCAGCAGGAAGTGAAAGCAGAGTTTGTTGAAGGTATTAAGAGAGTGCAGGTGGAGACAGAGTGCCTGGGAGACTCAGAAAGGAAAGGGGGTATG
The DNA here is from genome assembly GCF_002201575.2 of Neomonachus schauinslandi. NCBI lineage: Eukaryota > Metazoa > Chordata > Mammalia > Carnivora > Phocidae > Neomonachus > Neomonachus schauinslandi. The sequence continues at coordinate 10,034,273 of NC_058407.1, forward strand.
AGTCTTGTCTATGTTGAGGGTCTGGGGTTTTTGTTGAAGGTGGTGGTCTGGTGTGTGTGTCCTTCCAGGCAGCCAGGAACTGGTTTGAACAATGACAAAGGCCCAGATGTTATTCCTTGGAGCCGGGAATTCCAGTGGTCTGGAACACGCATATAATGGCACGTCCAGTCATTCTTACCTGGTCCTTCTTTAGATGTCGTCTGTTCTAGAGAAATCATCAACTCCTTGTCTTTGCAAGGAGGACACTGTTTGTGTTATGAGGCTTGTGTAAAGTGGGCAGTGCATGTCCTAGCAAGAATAGAAGCAGGAAAAGGAGCAAAAAGCAGATTTTCTATGGAGTCTCAGTTTCTCTATCTCATCTGGATGGGGAAACTGAGCATATACAGGTTCAAGAACGTTGCTCAAGGTCACACAGCTTTTAAGTGTAAGAGCTGGATTTGAATCCAGGCAGTCTGGTACCAGAGTCGGTGCTCTTTAACTGCTCCAACTCTACTTTTTCTCTAAGGAACAGGAGGAATGGTGAAAAAGACAAAGCAAAGAGCAGGGCTCAGAGAGCTCCCTGCTAATGAGGGAGGCTTGCTTATCAATGCACCATGCCCTCCGTTTCCGTGGGCCCAAAGGGAGACCAGGGGTCTCTCCCTTTGCATCCAGGAGGGGGGCAGGAGTGGGATCTCTTTGCTCTTCATAATGCTAAGGGGCAGCCTGTGTGGTGTTTCTGGGGTCAGGCTGCCTGCTTCAGAGCCTCCCAGGCCATGTGAGCTTAGGCAAGAATCTTAACCTTTCGATCCAAAATCCCTCTTCTATAAACCGGGGATACCTGTGGTATCTACCACATAGATTGTGGAAAATGAAGTGAGATAAGGAGGGAATGTGCATAGCCCAATGCCCAACACACGGTAAGCATTCAACAAATATACGAATATATATATATTCATTCATATATATGAATGATGTGGTTTTGGGATATCGGTGAGGTAAGGTCTGGAACCGAAGACCAAGAAGGAATTCTTGATAGTTTCTTCACCAGTTCCTTGGTGGTTTATTAAAGCACGGGGACAGGACCCGTGGGCAGAAAGAGCTGCTGCACAGGGTTGTGAGGGGTAGCTGATTATATATACTCAGGAGTTGGGAGAGGTAAGGAAAAGGGAGGTTTTCAAAAGGATTTTCATATGTTAAAGAGGACCTACAAGATACTGGCGGCCTTGCCATTGGCAAGTTAAGGCATTAACATTAAGATAGTTGGGAACTTCCCGGAGGAACATTACATTTTGCCATCAGTGGGTTTCAGGTATAAGGGCATTTAATTGTATCTACATTTCCTTCTGGAAGCTAGGTTATTGATAGAAATGCTTTGTTCTTGTAGATCACTAAGCCATTTGTAAACTGAGTGAGGCTCAAGTCTTGCAGGATTGTGATCTCTGTAAGTTGTTTTTCCTTTCCTTAGCTTTAAGGCAGCCAGGAGTGCCTGAGGAATGTCACAAATATCCCATGGGGGAGTGAGGTGTCAGCTTCTGCTTTGTCCTCAGCTTGCCTTCTGTTCCCTCATCATATATATATTTTTTAAAGATCTTATTTGAGAGAGAGACAGAGACAGCACAAGCAGGGAGGAGAGGGAGAAGCAGGCTCCCAGCTGAGCAGGGAGCCTGATGTGGGGCTCCATCCCAGGACCCCGGTATCATACCTAAGCTGAAAGCAGCCGCTTAACATATTATTATATTATTAAGACAGTAGCTTTGGAATCAGAGTAAGGTTCAAGACCATGTTGCATCACAATGAAGTCTGAATTTTCTGCCCCTCTGAGTTCACTGATAATTCTATTCTAATTTTAGGCTTACTAGGAACCCAGCAGAATCTCTTGGTCCAGTGATTTGCATTTGTATAGTATCTGTATTTGCTGATCGCTGCTGATTGAAGTAGGTGAGAGCTTGGGGCAGGGGCCTGGAGTTAGAGGTTTCAATCCTAGCTCTGCCACTTCCTGGCTGTATTACTTTGAGCAAGTGACTTCAGCTCTTTGGCCCTCAGTATCCTCATCTGTAAAATGGAGATTATCATAGTGGTTAAATGAGAGCATGTAAAAACAGCTGGAAAGGCAAATAGTCTGCACTCTATTTTATTTTATTTTTTAAGATTTTATTTATTTATTTGACAGAGACACAGTGAGAGAGGGAACGCAAGCAGGGGGAGTGGGAGAGGGAGAAGCAGGCCTCCCGCGGAGCAGGGAGTCTGCTTCTCCCTCTGACCCTCTTCCCTCTCATGCTCTCTGTCTCTCATTCTCTCTCTCGCAAATAAATAAAAATCTTAAAAAGAAAATAAATAAAAATAAAGGGTAAGTGTTGTTTTTAAGCTGACGCCAAAGTCTGTTAATTCCAAAGGTGACTGGCGGGAAGATGGTGTGATTAGTAATAGTAACAAGCTGTGGAACGTAGGAGGAAAGGAGGGTCTTGGACGGAGAGGATTATGAATCGGCCTGTGGCTCCAGGTGGAAAATTTTTTTTTTTTTTTTTCAAAAACAACAGCAATAATAATGTGAATTTTTTTTTCTTCAAGTCTTTCTGTTCAGATAGAGAATTAGAGAAGTTTCTCTCTTCTCCTTCTCCAAGAGCCATATGGCTGGATAGCTTCTGGTGGATCTTTCATGAGAGGTACCAGGTAAATGCAAATCTGATCACTTCTCTCCCTTGCTCAAGTTATTTTTCTGTGGAACAAACCCTAACCTCTTTAATGTGGGCTAGAAGCCTCTCTGATTCTGTGGACCCCCGCACTGGAGCCCCATCTGCCTCCTCCCTCCCCCGCCTGGCCCATATATCCTGTGCTTCAGCCACTGCACAATGTTTTGTAGCCCCGGAGTGTCAGGAACTGGTCCCTGTCACGTGGCTGGTCAACCACAAGGCCGGGAGCAGAGTCAGGACCTCCCTGCCCAGAGTTTGGGCGCTTGCTTCAACAGTCTGCTCTACGCATAAATCTATTTTATAAATCTAAAAATTAGTGTACTATTTCATAAATAACATGAGGTTAAACATCTCAAGAATAGTATTCCTAAACACGAGAGAAGTAGCTATTTCAGCATCTCAGCCGTTGCCCGTTAAAACCAGGGGCTCTAGTAACTCCTTCTGCACTTTTATTCCTGGTAGCCCAACAAGGAGATCCAGAATAAGCTGTTTGACCGGATAGCCCAAAACTACGCCTTTCTCTTGTTGAATGAATCCAAGTCCCACTATGAAGAGGCGCTCTTAAAAGTGAGCATCAAGCACCATTTGGAGGAAAAAAAATCACACTGGGTATCTCTTCACTTCAAATGCCAATAGAATGCCCTTAACGTTCTTTCTGTGAGGCAGTAAGTAGTAAGTTGTGCTATATCCATACACTGACTTGTAATGCAGCAGTCACAATAAATAAAGTAGATCTGTATATGGTATATTTTAAGTGAAAAGCAGAGCAATTTATAGAACTCTGTGTTTAAAAATGTGTATGTGTATGTATATATGTGTGCCTATGAATAGAAAAAAAAAAATCTGGAAAAATACATACCAAACTCTTAGCAATGGTTATCTCTGGGGAATGAGGTTATAAGAGACTTCTGTTTTATATATTTCTTTGGTATTTAAATAAGCATGTAATTTTAAAAGTATGAATATATATATATTCACAAAGACCGATTTAACTACATAAATTATTTAAATTACCACAGTCAGACTTAAAAGGCAAAGGAGAAACCGCAGAAATCACGTGGCACGTACATCACACAATGTAAAGAACTCTTACAAATTGGTGTGCCTGGCTGGCTCAGTCAGCGGCGCATTCGACTCTTGATATCGGGGATGTGAGTTCGAGCCCCACGTTGGGTGTGGAGATTACTTAAGTAAATACAAACTTAAAAAAAAAAAAAAAAGAACTTATACAAATCAATAAGAAAAAAATGCAACAACCCATAGACCAATTGACAAAGTACATAAACCAGAAATTCACCAGGGAAGAAATACAGATGGGGAAAAAGTGTTCACCCTTAACAATAGTCAAACGTACCAATTAAAACAATAATCATTTGGTACCCCTTTTTACCTGCTAGATTGCATGGATTAAAAAGAGTGATTCCCGGGGTTGTGAAGGATCTAGGGAAATGGCACTCTGACAGTCTGAGAAGTGACTTGATACATTTTTGCTACCAGGTGCTTACACTAGTTAAGTGTCCGCCTACCAAGTCAATTAGATTTTCCATGCCTCAGTTTCATCAACCATAAAATGGGGATAATACTGCCTCGCTCACTGAGTTGTCCTAAGGATTAAATGAGATGATGTTTGTAAGGCACTGACATATCCCCAGCACCTGAGAAGCCCCCAGCGCATCATAGCCACTATAGTTACTATCATGATTCCATCTTCTGGAGGTCATAATCGAATACTCAGGAAAAGCTGCTTTCCCTCATGCTTTACACAAATTTTTGACTGCCTGCTATGTGCCACAGAGTTAGGTTAAAAAATAAAAGTAATTAGGGCACCTGGGTGGCTCAGTTGGTTAGGCGACTGCCTTCGGCTCAGGTCATGATCCTGGAGTCCCGGGATCGAGTCCCGCATCGGGCTCCCTGCTCAGCAGGGAGTCTGCTTCTCCCTCTGACCCTCCCCCCTCTCATGCTCTCTCTATCTCATTCTCTCTCTCAAATAAATAAATAAAATCTTAAAAAATAATAATAATAAAAGTAATTATTCCACATAATTTGTAATGTAAAGTCTTAGAAACGAGACAACATCCATTGATGGGGGATGTAGAAGGAAATTTTGGTATGCCTACTCAGCCCAATATTATGAAGGTCATTCTTGGGGAAAAAAAATTCCCAAGAGTTGATAACAACCCGAGGAAGTGCTTATACTATATTGTTAAATGAATAAGGCTGGATATAAATGTATAATTTGCGATCAACCATAGTTAAGAAGGAACAACAGTACCACCTATGCATAGGGGAAAAAATAACAGTAGTAGTACTTCCTGTTATCTCTGGGAGGTAGCAAGATGGGCAGGTCAAATGTATCTTGTCCTCTGGGCTACTCTTTGGCTGGGTGGCAGAAGGGGCTGAGCCACCGACCACGAGCAGAGGGGCGGGGGGTGGGGGAGGGAGGTTGGTGGTCAAGCATCTCATGAGGTTTGAGGTGTGGTTCTCAGATAGGGTAAGGAGTCCACCAAGATGTGGGCCAGCAGCAGATGGAAATTGCGTCCCCCCGTGAATGGAAGGCAGTGCGATATCAGGCAGAGTGTTTTATCACAGATCCTTTCTGCAGTCAGGAGCTCTTTTCTGGGTGTGGAGATGTCCAGAATGTTGCCTGAGCTCTGCTCCCCCTCTCCCCCCTCACCCCCAGAAGTTGCCAACGCTGCTGAGTAAAGCTGTGTACACCAGCTTCTGTTGCTGCTTCCCGCAATCCTGGTTCAACACGCACGAATTCAAATCGAGCATCTGTAACACGATGAGCCTGTGGATTTCAGGTAAGAGGGGGCTGCTTTGTCCTGGGGAAAGTGATTCTGGAAACACTTTTCTGCCTGAGCCTAGGTGTGTGGTTTGCCATCACATCCTTCACTGAGGCATTTGTCCTTTTTTCTTGCTGACATCAAAGAAGGGAAGGTGTGCGGTTAGAGCCTCCAGGAGTACTGATTACCCTGCTTCCACAAAACAAAAACAAAAACAAAAACAGTTCTGAGACATTCCTAGCCCCCCCTTTGTGTCCAGTGATCTGCAGGAAGCAGGTTTCAGCAGAGGTTAGTTGGCCATGTGCTGTGGACTGATGGACCTAGAGGCTCAGGAGCCCAAAAGCAGATGCTAGTTGGATGATTCCACCCTTCTACTCCCCAGTAACCCCATGTGGCCTAACCGTGGTCCCCTTGTCCCCTTGTCCTTGCCACACACTGTGCCAGGCTGATGTTTGCTTTTAACTACTTTTCACTCCTGTTCCCTACTCCCCTCTTCTCGACCTAGCTATTTTCTAAGGTTGTTAACATCTACTGCCTATTGAGAGGTTCCTGTGTACTAAGTACTGTGCTAAGTAAGCACTTCTTTACATTTCCTACTGTCTTGGGGGTCTCCAGGTTCATCCCGCATTAGGATATTTGCTGGGAGAACTCACAGTCTCAGCATGTAGTTATATTCACGGCTAAGATTACAGCAGTGTAGTGAGGATACCCAGCCAGGGAATACTCTTAGGGGAAAAGACAAGAGTCTGGAGGAACTCATGTGCAGGCTTCCTTCTGCTCTCTCCCTTCCATGAGGACTTGGGCAGAGCACTCTCATCCCTCTGCAGCAAAGATGTAGCAACACGTGTGATGTTTCTGCCCGGGGAAGCCTACCTACTAGAGACACAGCACCCAAGGTTTATATTGGGGGCCAGTCACGTAGACACCTCTGTCTATCATATACCAAAATTCCAGGAAAGCAGGTGTTCAGCCGAAGCCACATCGTTTTACAGATAGTCTAGGCCCAGTGAGCCATTCTAATCAGTTAGGGAAAAATTTCCTCCCAGCTATATTGTTATAATTGACATATAACATTGTGTAAGTCTAAGATGCACAAAGTGATGATTCGATGCACGTACATATTGGGGAATATTAACCATAATAAGGTTAGTTAGCACATCCTTCACGCATAATTACCATTTTGTTGTTATGGTGAGAAGACTTAAGGTCTACTCTCAATAAGCTTTGCTTATTTTCAAGATTGCTTTGGCTTTCAGGGTCTTTTGTGGATCCACACAAATTTTAAGATGGTTTTCTCTACTTCTGTGAAAAATACCATTGGAATTTTTCCCTTTTTTTTTTTTTGAATTTTGATAGAGATTGCATTGAATCTATAGATGGCTTTGGTAATATGGATATTTTCACAATATTAATTCTTTTGATCCATTACACAGCATATCTTTCCATTGATTTGTGTCTTCCTCAATTTCTTTCATCAGTGTCTTATAGTTTTCAATGTATAGATTTTCCACTTCCTTGGTTAAATTTATTCCCAAGTATTTTATTGTTTTCAATGTTATTGTGAGTGGGTTGTTTTCTTTATTTTTTTTCATGTAGCTCTTTGTCAATGTATAGAAACCCAACTGACTTTCATATGTTGATTTTGTATCCTGACAATTTACTGATATTGTTTATTAATTCTAACAGTTTTTTTGGTGGACTCTAGGTTTTTCTGTATACAAGATCATGTCATCAGCAAACGGAGACAAATTTACTTCTTCCATTCTGATTTGGATGCCATTTTTTTCTTTCTTTTTTTTCTTTCTTTCTCTTTTTCCTTTCTCTCCCCCTCTCTCTTATTTATTTATTTTTTTTATGTCTAATTATTCTGGGTGGTGAGAGTGGTTAGAGTGGATATTCTCGTCTCATTCCCGGTCTTAGAAGAAAAACTTTTTTCATCATTGAGTATGATATTAGCTGTGGGCTTGTTATATGTGGCCCTTATTACATTGAAGTGTGTTCCCTTTGTACTCACTTTGTTGAGAGTTTTTACCATGAAAGGATGTTGAATTGTGTCAAATGCTTTTCCTACATCTACTGAGATGAGCATGTGATTTTTATCTTTCCTTTTATTAATATGGTGTATCACATTGATTTGTGGATGTTTATCCATCTTTGCATCCCAGGGATCCATCCCACTTGATCATGGTGTGCGATCCTCCTAATGTGCTCTTGAATTCAGTTCGCTAGTATTTTCCTGAGAATTTTTATGTCTGTATTCACCGGGGATATTGGCCTGTAGTGCCCTTACCTGGCTTTGGTATCAGGGTAAAGCTGGCCTCATGAGTTTGGAAGTGTTCCCTCCTCTTCAGTGTTTTGAAAGAGTTTGAGAAAGATTGGAGTTCATTCTTTAAATATTTGGTAGAATTTGCCTGTGAAGCCATCTGGTCCTGAGCTATTCTTTGTTTGGGAGGTTTTTGATCACTGATTCAACCCCCTAACTCATTATTGGTCTGTTCAGATTTTATATGTCTTCATGATTCGGTCTTGATAGTTTGTACGCTTCCAGGAATGTATCCACTTCTTCTAGGTATTAGGGAAAGCGATATCAGTGTAAGGAAATGTTTACCAGCCAACTTGCAGATGCTGGCTAAAGGCCAACCTCGAAAGCAAGATTTTCCAAGGATAGCAACCTGGGTCTGCTAAGTCTTTTTGGCACACCCATTTAATCCTCTTAACATACGCAGAATCAAAGAGGTCCAGCAGCAAACAAATGGGAGAGCAGGCATTCAGATCCAGGCTGTCCCACTGCAAAATTAGGTCTTTGACCACTGTGCCATCCTGCCTCTCATTCTCTGACACTTTTCTTTCTGTTCCTCCTTCCTATTCCCCTTTTTGTCCAAGGCTGAACCTCCTTCCCTAAACTTCCTGTCCACTTACTTTGTCCAATGGAGACAGCATCTTTGCATAAGAGTTCAAAATTTCTCAAGTAATCCTTGGTCTTTTCCTTTCTAAACCAAAGAACTGAGGGAGACAGTGGAGTCCTTCTAACGTCTGAGGATTCGGTTCCAAGAAGCCAAGACTCTGAAACGCATGGTTTGCTTTACAAGGAAAGCATTAGCCCCATTAACATCACCATCAAATATTTAGGGAGAGGGCGCCTGGGTGGCTCAGTCGGTTAAGCGACTGCCTTCGGCTCAGGTCATGATCCTGGAGTCCCTGGATCGAGTCCCGCATCGGGCTCCCAGCTCGGCAGGGAGTCTGCTTCTCCCTCTGACCCTCCTCCCTCTCATGTTCTCTGTCTCTCATTCTCTCTCTCTCAAATAAATAAATAAAATCTTTAAAAAAAAAAAAATTTAGGGAGAGCCAGTTTCTGGTTCTAAGTGTGATAACATGTTGAGCAAATACTTACTAAGCTCCTATTTATCACGTGCTGGGTCCAGTGCTAAGGCCCCGAGGTGCAAAAGTGAGTATGATCCAGGTTCTGCGGTCAGGGAGCTCACAGTTCAGTGACAGCAGAGGAGATAAGCAGGAAAAGGAATGATTACAATGCCTTCATATCTGTACAGCACAGGGTCAGGTGCCCTGGTGTGATCCAGTCGTCAGACCCATGCTGTTGGGGGGCAGGGCGAACCTCACCGTCTCTTCTGCAGAGGAAGGCACCAAAGCCTCCCACAGGGGAAGTGGCTCCATCAAGGCCACAGGGCCACCGTAGGGTGAGGCAAATGCTAGAAGCTCCCCCCGCCCCAGGACCAGCAGGGGGGGGCAGGGGGCGGGGCTCTGTCTTCTGTTTTCTGCCTCCTTTCTCTTTCATGGAAGTTTTCATGAACACTCTTCACTCTCTGTTAGGTATCTACCCTTGCCTACAGAGCTATAACAGCTGGGACTATTCAGAACTGGATCCAGAGAGATTCCGCAGAGAAAAATTAATTTTGCAAAGAAGACTGTTAAAGAGTAAGCTACCCCTTGTGCACTTGGCCCCCCTGCGCCCCTGCCACACCCAGCCGCCATCCAGCTGGGACAGGGCAGAGCCTTGGTATTGAAGTACTCAGGCCAGGTTCCCTCTCACGCTCCCCCACACTAGCCACCAAAATGACTGAAATGCTATTGCTTAGAAATTATAGTTAAGAGTCAGCACAACATAATTGCTGGGATGTAGGGGTGGAACCTGATATTATACCCATGGACGCCAGAGACTAGGTATCTGCTCTGGGCCAGGCTCCATGCTGGCCTCTTCATCTTTTTATTTAATCCTCACAACAACCAGCTCAAAGACACACTAAATCCATTTCACAGATAAGGAGAGTAGAGTTCAGAGAAGCAAGTTGCCCAAGGCCTACTTTCTTATTGCGGCAACAGACACATAAAGGGCTCTGAGCACCAGGCAGCCACGCTCCTGTGGATTAGGTGCAGTGGTGGGGCATACAGGCTGAGGGGGCGTGGCGGGAGGTCCTCAGTCCAGCCCTGAGAGGGTCAGTAAGTGGCACGTAAGCTGAGATTTGAAGGATGTGTATTTTAGGCAAGTGAAGGGAAGAATTACTGTTCCAGGTGGAGGGAACAGAGTGTGATAAGACCCAGAGGCATTCCTCATGGCAGCCGGGAGAGGACTGTAATGGGTAACCAGCCCATGGGTGACCAAGCCCAGATCAAACTCAGGACTGCAAAGCCAGAGAGACACAATGCTGGGTTAGGCGGATGTTTCCTCCAGGGGGTGATGTCTACCCTTTTCATGGGGGCACCCCAGGGATGCAGTGAAGCCCCATCTTTAATAGGTCAATAGGACCCAGGAGGCAGACAACATTCACTAATGAAGTCCTTTAACAACCCAGGACCCTTTGGAAGTGGAAGACAGGAGTGAGAAAATTATTTTTTTCTTAAATGTGCTGAAAACAGCCCGTGCTGTGAAGAATGAGTCTGAGCACAAAGCTCTACCCTGGTTAGCAATAAAAATAATGCTATTGCACACTGACTCCCATTCTTTGCACCAGCCACAGTTTGGGTTCTTTTGTGTCCTCCCCACCCAAACCTTATGAGCGAGGCTGTTACCCTGATCTTATAGCAGGATAAGGTGCAGAGAGGTTCCTGTGCCCAGGGTTTCCCGGCACAGTTGGGGGCTAGGATTTTGCTCAGACGTGCTAATCAACCTACTCTTGTTAGCTGGTGGCCTCTCTGGCCAGTGACAGGGGTCTCCCCCCTCAGTCTACCTCCCTTAGGGAAAGTGAGGCCACTCAGCAGGATGGGGGGCGCCTCCCGAGAGGCGGTACAGTCCACACCATGGTGAGCTTACTGACCCTGGAGGGGCGCTGGCAGAGCCTCCCACATGCTGCCTAGAACGAGCAGCATCAGCATCTCTGGATGGGCTGACCACCCCCTGATCTATGAGCGCCGTCCAGTTTGCAAAGCACTGGCCCAGGGCACAGGGAAGGCAGTCCTCAGAGAAGAGCATGATTGTACTTATTGGGTGGATATGCTCATAGCTATACTTCCTCAGAGCCAGGCACTTTCATTGCTGCTTTTCTAAGCATTTACGTTCACTGACCCACTCAATACGTTTGCTTTCCCAGTGATCACCATGTACACACAGAAGTTTCAAAGGGAAAAAAACTAGAACCTGTAAACTGTCTTCAACTTTAATGACACTCCCTGAGGCTGATAGATTGTTACTTTAAGTGTTTAATCCAACATTTATTCATTTTGATGTTTCAGGGTTTTGAGTTTTTTGTTTTTCTTTTGAAGCCAGTACTTTTTTTTTTCATATGGGTTGAGTGCTTGCCCTGTATACTGTCCTCTGCATACATTATTTACTTTAATTGGTTCAGCAGCCCCGCAAGGTAGTTTAGTATTCAAACCTTTAACAGGATCAGAGAGGTTAGGTGACCTGCCCAAGGTCACTCAGCAGAGGGAATGACAGAGGGGCTCTGGTTTGCCTAAGGTCCATTGTCCTACTGTTGCTGTTGCCTCCAGGGAGGGGGCTGTGTCAGAACTCCTGGTGTGCAGCGTCACCTCCGGACAAGAAGGGACTGAAGCCCATTTTTCTCTTCCCTAGAAAGAGAGTTTTCTTTGTTCACTTCTAAGAGATGTATCTCCCAGGGGCCTCGCCAGAACAAGAAAGTTCCCTGCCCTAAGGTGAGTAGAGGGGCACAGACCCAGACCCCCTTGCATCCCCAGACGCTTCAATGACTTCTAGTTGGTTCCACATCTCTGCACTCCCTGTCCATCATCTTGGGAGGGGTCCTGGTGGTCCTCTAGATCTGCAGGCATGAGCAGAGCACCAAAGGGTCACCACAGAAATGCAGTGATTGGGGGGTAGAGGGGATGGAAGCAGTTTCTCAGTGTAGGCTCAGCTCCAAAGTGTTTTCATAGCTTTTCCTCCCTACCACTTCATCATAAACCCACACCTGGCTGTCATATCTGAAGCAGGAATGATGTTAGGGTTCAAAGCCGCCGGCTTTCTTGTGAAAGAATTCTTGAGACATCTTTGGTGCAAAAAGGCACAGGGACAGGGCCCGAGGGCAGAAAGAGGAGGGGTCGTGAGGAGTGGCCCATGATATACTTTCAAGTTGGGAGGGTTAGGGATAGCTAAGTCTCTAAGGAATTTTGGAAGCAAGGTTTCCAGGACCTTGAGAGGGCTAGCTATTGTTGGGAAAAGGTCATTTTACTGTCTAGTAAAACCTTAGTCACGAGGCCCTTCAGAGGTGTATCAGTGGGTGTTATGCTGGAGGGGATGATTGCCAACATGTATCTTGGAGGAGTAGAGATAAAGGAAGTTTCCAAAGGAATTTTTATATGTTAAAGTAGACTCATAGGATCCTGGGGGTCGGGCTAAGATTGCCTTTTGCCGTTCGCAAAGTATTAACATGGAGGAAGGTCAACTGCCTGCTTCAAGTCAGTGGGCTGTAGGTAGTCAGGAAATTTAATTTTTCTTCTGCCTTTGTTTCTCACATCACTCTCACACCAGCTTGCCCCTCTCTGCCTTGCCCTGTGATGTTCCTCCTAGGTACCTCCAACACCACCCCACTTCACCTCTCCCCTCCCCTCCCTACAGTCCAGTTTGAGCCCCTTCACCTTGCAGTAGGCTCCTGGCTCCCTCAGGCTCCCCAGAACCCCTGCAATCTTTTCAAAATGCAGATCTAATTATGTTATAATGTCACCCCCGGGCCCCAGCCTACTCCCCTATCCCAAACACCCTCCCCCAGCCCAAATGAAAAATACCTCCCAAACTTCACCTTGGCCTCTGTACCTACCATCCCTCTGGTCCCAAATAAGCTCCCTCCCCCCACTGCCACCCACATGGTCAGCATCTCCTCCCATTGGTAACATGAAACCTGCCAAACACTCACCAGCAAGGCATACTTTTTACAGACAGCTGGAAAAAAAATAAATGCCTGGGAAAACCATGAATGAGGACTTCTGCTGCCCGTTTTTTATAAGTAATACGTCACTGGCACCCAGCCGAGGTCACTCGTTGACTACCACCTTTGACTATCTTTGTAGAGTTGAGTAGTTGTGATGCAGACTTTACGGCCTGCAAAGCTGAAAACATTTACCCTCTGGCTCTTTGCAGAAGGAGCAGCATTCATCCTTCTGTCTCAGCTGAAGGGGTCCTCAGGGTCCTCAGTCTCCACCCAGGTCCGCATTCTTGTTCTACCCACTCAGAGCCCTCTCCTTCCGAGCTAGGGAATTACTGGGTCATTCACTGATCATGGTGGTCTCTCCCACTAACCTTTAAGCTGTAGACCGCCGTCCTCATTTCTAATACCCTGTTTCGTCCTTATTAAGTAGCCTATGAGGCTTGATTCATTGTCAGACCAGCCTTTCCCCTTTGTTTGGTGCAGAGTTGGGGGTGTTTCCACCCTGAAACGTTCACCCAGTGTTTGGAATGGGTGAAAGTTGTGCCTTTCTTTTGTAAAGTGGGATAAAGGCTGCAGGATGACCACTTTCAAGAAAACAGGATGTGAGGACACTTGGGGATCTGGAAATGGATGTTCTTCCAACTGACCATCCCAGTATTCCTTGGAAAGTCTCTGTGGCCCCACAGAGGTTGAAGGTCTCTGGTTAAAACCCTGCTGTCTGTTCTGAAGAAAAGATTCATGGCATACCCCATCCTCTTCAGTTTCAAAGGGGAAAAAAACACTTTACTGATATTATAAAAATCTAATGGAAACAGAAAGAAAAGGGAAATCCATGCATAGGTGAGGACAATAGTAAGCAGTAAAGGAGAATAAGACAAAGTTCAATCAAATCGGGTACTTAAAACATCCAGCCTCTCACCGGCTGCCTGCGGTGGAGACAGCCCCGGCTGGAGTCCCCATAGAGAGGCCTGGGTGGAGCATCCTCCCTTCAGGCGAAGACTTCCAACTGACCATCCCCATAAGGGCCGTATTTATAGGGCAAATGACTATTTATAGTACACATGAGGGGGGTCTGAAGTTAAATGTTGCTTGCCTACCTGCAGTTTGGAGAGCTGCATTTCTATGTTATCATGGCTTTCCGTCTTCAGGGAGCCTGGGTTAGATGTGCTCGCCTCCCCTCCGGATTCCGTTCCAGGGGCCCAGCCCAGCCTGGAGCTGGAGGCGATGCAAGGCAAAATGGATAGCTCTTGGCATCCAAACCAGGAGGGCCCGTTGTGACCTGGAGGTCAGCTAATGTCAACGAATCAGGCTCCCACGGTCACTCATCCAGCACGGGTCTCGCAAACCCGCCTTAGCCTGCCTGCAGATATGCGGGACACATCCCAGAAACCTCCGTGCACACAGTACACTCTCCCGGGTTCAGACCGCAGCCGCGCGGCCTCCGACAAGCTCCTTAAGCTCCCCAGGACTTGCTTTCTACAGGTGTGAGATGAGTACAGCTGCAGCAGGGCCTTCTCCCTGAGCTGCTGAAGACTGCAGCACACGCACCGGGGTGGCCGGGCTCCCTGTCACTCCGCGGCCACACGTCCCAGCTGGGCCCTCCGCACGTCCGGGCTCCCCTCCCCCAACCCTTATTTCACTTGGTCTCCCTTTCCAGAAGTCTCGCACCGCGAGCAGGCTTTCCCACTGGCCCTCCGCTAGAAGCAGCCAGCTGGAAAGCCCTCACCTTCCTACCCCGAGGCGATTGCCCCCATCTGTACCCTCACCGTCCGCCAGCCCCCTGTGCCTACGGAGGAGGGGCCCTGCCGCACTTGGATCTGGACCTCGCCCCCTGCGGCGGGCACAACCCCCCCCCCCCCCCGGGCCATCTAGCATCATCTTCTGCTCTGTTGGGTCGTGCCATCGTGGAACAGTCCTGCTCTGGCACCTCAAAACTTTGCCTCTGCACCCCCATTTCCTGCCACCCTTCCCAAAGCCTCATCCGCACCCACGGATCCTGCCTTCAGTGCGGCCAAGCAGCTGCTCCTGCCTCCGGGGCCCCAACCCTAATCTGCTCACGCTCTAGTCCACGTCACGTGGTTGGCTGCTCCCACCTTCTTGAGAGGCTTTTTTCTTTTGGCTTCTATGTTGCCAGAGTTTTGCGAGTGCCTTCCTTCCGTCAGGCAGTCTGTCCTGGCCCCTTCCCCTCTACCTACATACTCTTCCTGAGTGGTCTCATCTGGTCCTCTTTTGTGGTTCTGGAATATAGGTGAGGTTTGGTGGGGTGAGGTTTGGTGGGGTGAGGTTTGGAGCTGATGACCAAGAAAATTCTTGAGACGTCTTTGGTGCAAAATGGTGGTTTTATTAAAGCACAGGGACAGGACCAGTGGACAGGAAGAGCTGCTGCCCTGGGGGGTCTTGAGTGGCTGGTTATATACTGGGGAGTTGGGGGAAGTGGGGAAGTAAGGAAAAGGGAGGTCTCAAAATTACTTTCATATGGGGCGCCTGGGTGGCTCAGATGGTTAAGCGTCTGCCTTTGGCTCGGGTCATGATCCCAGGGTCCTGGGATCGAGTCCCGCATCGGGCTCCCGGCTCAGTGGGGAGCCTGCTTCTCCCTCTGACCCTCTCCCCTCTCATGCTGTTTCTCTCTCGCTCGCTCTCTAAAAAATAAATAAAATCTTTTAAAAAAAAATTACTTTCATATGCTAAGGAGGACCTACAGGATAATGGAGGCCTTGCCATTGTCAAGTTAAGGATGTTTATACCTCCTAGCAAGGCATTAACATTAAGATAGTTGGGAGCGTCCTGGAAGAATGTTACACCTGTCCCACCCAGGAGTGGGGGTTGGGGGGAGGTTGCAGGGTGTCACCTTGTGCTTTGTCTTCATCGAGCCTTCTGCTCCCTCATCACTCTGACTTTAAATGCCACCCATATGCCAGTAATGCCCAGATCGCCCTCCTCACCAGGGGGCTATCTCAATGATGACGTTTTGGAATATTGGTGAGGTTCGGTGGGGTGGGGTGTGGAGCCTCCGGCCAAGAAAGAATTCTTGAGACGTCTTTGGTACAAAAAGGTGGCTTTATTAAAGCACGGGGACAGGACCCGGGGGCAGAAAGAGCTGCTCCAGGGTTATGAGGAGCAATTGGTTATATACTATGGGGTTGGGGGAGGTAAGGATTAAGGGAGGTTTTCAAAAGAACTTTCATATGCTAACAAGGACCTACCAGATACTGGAGGCTTTGCCATTGTCAAATTAAGGTTGTTTTCCCTTCCAGCAAGGCATTAACCTTTAGATAGTTCGAAGTTTCCTGGAGGAATGTCACACATGTCCCGCCCAGGAGTTGGGGGCGTTGGTTTGCAGGGTGTCAGCTTGTGCTTTGTCGTCAGCTAGCTTTCTTCCTGATCATCGGCATGGTAGGGGGGAGGAGGTTGCTGATTTCCAGCAACCAGTATGAGGGCTGCGGCCTCCTCCTGGGCTCCTCCCTTTTACCCTTGGCCCCAGCCCAGAGTGACCTTGTCACACACGTACACCAGATGAGACTCTTCTCCGCTTAAAACCTCCGGCGGCTTCTCCAGTGCACTTGGTAGCCAGTCCAGCCTCCTTAGCCTGCCACGGACTGCCCTGCAGAATCCGGCTGCCACCTCTCTGCCCAGACTCCTCGCATCCTTTCACTCCCTCGGAGTGACCTCATCTCAGTGAAGCCGGTCCTGACCGCCCAGCTACTCTCTCATCACGGGGCTGCTTTAATGCTCTGCATGGCGATTCTCAGGGGCTGCTCTCTTCCCCGGGGACTTAGGATTGTTCACTGTCTGGCTCCCTCTAGTAGAATGTCAACTCCAGGAGGCCAGGGCCCCTTTTCTCACTCTTCTCTCTCCAGCTCCTAGGAACGGGGCCATGTGTGTGACGTCTTGGTCCCGCGCTTAGCAAATAATGGTGCTCTCTCTGCAAGTGTCCGTCCCCAAGAAGTGGAGACAAGCGGGCCTTGTAGACGGATAGCGGTCCCTCGTAGACGGAGAGCGGTCCCTTGGAGGCCAAGATCACATTATTTAATGTTTCTGCACTGCCTGTCACTGTGTAAAACAAAATGTATTTTCTTTGTACCGAAATACATAAAATCTCCTGACAGTTATTTCAGAAACCCAGCTAAAGATTCCATTTTCTGCCCCAGAAATAGAAATAATCAAATGCTTTCCAACAGTGAAAGCAGCTGAAGTCTTACTGGGTGAACCAGGATGGACTGGTGGAATTCCATGGTGAGGACAGAGCCTCTCCCTTGTTTTTAGCAGACACACTTTCCCATTTGCTCACAGAAATAGCTGTGTGTTTTCAAAATATGTTTTTCAATGGCAACAATCTGTCTAAGAGTCCACAGTTAAGTGGCTTTAAGTCTGTGGTCTGCCCTTCTCTTCCCTAGTGTTAGGGGTTTGCCCCAGTGGGAATGAAAAAGCATCTATCGGGATATCTGCTTCTGCTTTGAGGCTCAGCTATAAATAAGGGCTCCTATCTTTTAAAGGCGGGGTCATTCATTCATTTAACAAATAGTAGAGAAGATATCAAAGGTCTTTATAAGGAGGAATCATTGGGGCGCCTGGGTGGCTCAGTCAGTTGAGCGACTGCCTTTGGCTCAGGTCACCACCTCAGGGTCCTGGGATCGAGCCCTGCATCGGGCTCCCTGCTCAGTGGGGAGTCTGCGTCTCCCCCTCCCTCTGCCCCTCCCACTTCTTGTGCTCTCTCTCTCTCTCACATAAATAAAATCTTTAAAATGTGTATATATATATATATATATATATATATATATGAATCATCATCAAAATTCTTACCTGCAAACAATGGAATCTGCTCCAGGAAGAAACGTATTCAGGGAAAACAGTGGTGCACCACTCCCCAGGGAGGGCCGGCTTGTTAGTTTCAGAGGCCATGCCACCAAGAACAATGCCCAGGCCATCCCACCTCTGCAAAGGGACACGGCTGTGCCCTGACCAGCGTTCCTGGGGATTGGGAGGTCCGCTTTGCTTTCCTGTCAGCAGTCTTCCTGAAACTGGAGTCTGCGTGGCGCTGCCTCATCATGTTGGTCATTTACACTTCGAAGTGTTGGGCAGGTGCAGCGCATCTAAAGGGTAGACTGTAGGTGAAATGTCTGCATCCCAGCCACAAAAGAAGCTGGGGGGAGCAGCTTAAGTCTTTCACATTGGGGCATGGGTCTTGTGTATATGGAGAAGGAAGGGTACACATGTGACAGATAACACCACCAGAAAGAGCCATTTGGGCTGAGAACCAAAGGCTGAGGAGTCAGCCATTAAAAGAGTGAATGGAAGAACCTTCCAGAAAAAGGGAACAGTGTGTGCAAAGGCCCTGAGGCAAAAAAAACAAAAACAAAAAAATGAGATATTCAAGGAACAGAGAGAAGGCCAATGATACTGTCACCCAGCCCATGTGGGAAAGAGGGGCAGGAGTCAAGGCTGGGGAAGTAGCAGGGGCCAGGTCCTGTACAGTTGGGAGGGTCACAGTAAGGAATATAGATATAATTTAAGTGCTGCGGGAATCCATTAAAACAGGGAGATGACACTCTCTGATTTATATTTTTACAAGAGCCCACTGTCTTCTGAATATGGAGAATGTAACGGAAGGGGACAGACGACCAGTTAGGAGGCTTTTGTGGTTGTCTCAGGAAGAGAAAGTGACAGCAGGTGGTGGGAGGTGGAGACCTGAAGTGTGTTTTGGAGCCAGATCTTTCAGCAGGTGCTAACCCACTGGCTTTGGGAATGGGGAAGGGGGTAGGGAAAGGAAGGAAGGAGCCAAGGAGGCTTACCTGCTGTGTGGCTTAAGCATCTGAATGGTACCATTTATTCAGAGGAAGAGTGGAACCTTTTGAGGTAGGGGAAAGATACCAAGAGTTCAGCTTTGAACTTGTTACCTTTAATATACCTGTGAGAAGTATGGAGGCAGATGTCACCTAGGTAGTTCCATCTACAGGACTAGGCTTTGGAGGAGAGGTCTGGGTTAAAGAAAGAACAAGTCCTACCCAAGTTGTCCATATCTGTGACACAATATGGGATCTAGGAGTGAAAAACCACCATGGACCCATAGGTAAAGGCAGGAAAACACATTAGCTTGGTTCTGGAAGATCTAAAGTTCCCTCCAGGTGATGCCACCTCTCAACTGCACAGCTTTCATCAAAACTGAGCCTCTCTGTTCTTACCTGCAAAATGAACATCACAAATGATACTCATTCTTGCAGATTCAGTCCAAGGACAGGAAATGCCCGAGATTGTTCAGTTGGGTCCTATTGGAATATCTACTCATTTTAACCAGAGATTTCCCAAGTTCCAGAGCATGGGTACAGTAACGGTCATTAACAGTAATGACCCCAACTCCTCTAGCTAATGCCCGTACCTGCTAATACCAGATCTGCAAAGCCCAATGCCCTCCCAGACACTTCTGGGCAGCCCCAGATTGCATCCCACGTTGGCTCAAAAAAGGCTCCCTAGGCTCCCTGGCCTCCCTGGCCGTCCTGTCCCATCACAGCTGAACCCTCAGCACGGGGAATCTGAGCAACAGGGTGAGCACGTGGGGCAGAAGGGTTCCATCTCTTCTGGGCCATGGTGGGGAGGGGATCCCAGAGCAGTCTTAGCTTACCCCCCACCCGCACGATAGTCGCCTTGCCTCACAGCTCGGACGTGGTCACTGGTCACAACCCAAGAGACTAAATGGGGATGTGTCCTCTCTAGGCCTTCCAACACCCTTGCAAGGCAGGTGTTGAAATTATCTTTATTTGACAAAGGAAGCAATAGACTTAAGAGGCGAACAACGTAACCCAGGCCACACAGCTGACCTCAGCTGACATCGGACCTGGTCAGTCTGAGCTCCTTCTACACCGCCCAGGACTTACGCCCAGGATTGGAGTCTAGTGAAGTGCATTTATTCTCTGCTAGACTACAGATCTCTGTGAGGCCGGTTAACAAGGAGCTGTGATGCTTCATTGAGCCGGGAGCGTTTTCTCTCTAACACATCCCAGGACCCATTTCTACGCTATGAAGATCAGTAGCTGTTGGACAGCCAGCTGCACAGGACACGAGAAGTCCTTTCATTGCGCTTCCCATTCCAATATCGTATTTATATAAAAGCGAAGTAGTTGTTGCGGCTGGTGGACTGCTTGTCTGCCGCGTGGTGGGCCATCTGTTCAACATTGCGCAACTCCTCCTCATCCTTAAAGACAGAACAGAAGTGTCTTCTCTCCTTGGAAGCCCTCCAGCTCTCCCCCAGACAGAATCAGGCGTTCCCCACCCTGGCTTCCGATGCTACTCTGCTTTCACAGCTTGTGGCAGACTAGTAGTTGTCCCCCAATATCTGAGAACTCTAGCTGCCATCTTGGACCCTAAGAACAAGGCTCCTGTTTTAAGAATGTTGTAATCACGAGCTGGAAGAAGTCAGAGTCCCTAAGGATTTATCACAGCAGAAATACCATATTAGCCCTAGAGTGCCCAACTTCAGACTATTACGTGGGAGGGAAATTTCTACCTAATTTGAACCACTGTCATTCTGAGTCGCTGTCACTCACCCCAACTTACATTACCTCTCTAAGAAATAGGTGAGACTTTCCACCCCTTAGCGTAACTGTCTATTTCCTGCTCTCTCCCGCAGCTCGACTGGGAGCTCCTCTGGTTAGGGCCTAGGTTCCAGGGTGTGCCCACTGGTAGACACCGAGGTAGCTGCTCAGGGAGATGTCCCCTGAGGGGGGTTCGGTGAGTGAGTGTGTGAACAATGGCAGTGATGCTCACAGAACACTTTCCATGAGCTGCCACGCATGCGATTTGCATGCACGTGCTGACTTAATCCTCCTAAGGACCTAGGAGGAAACCAAGACCACCAAGAGGTTCAGGGACTTGTCCAAGATTAGCAGCTATTTTGAGGGACACGACTGGGACTGGCCCCCTGGCCTGCTCCATCCCCAGCACCTACATTTTCCACATCTGCCACCTCTTGGCCATGCTCCTGGGTTGGAGGGCTGAGTGCTCAGGCTGTACTGAACGGTCTCCCTCCACATGTTCTGTCTCTAAGAACAATGAGAAATGTCTAGGGAATGTCATGTACGCTGTTCGTATTCCTCTCACAACCACTTTTACTAAATTTATTCTTTTTTTTTTTTTCATCCCCTGTAGTCTCCTGGTAAAAATTCAACCACTGAGAAAGACTCTTCGGCCAAGAAGAATTCAGCAGATAGATCACAAACACAGAATGCCCCAAAAGGTACATTAACTACCTAAAAGGGACATGTAGGCATTTGACTTCATTATGATCTCCCAAGCGCTAGTTGATTGGGTTTGTTCAAACATAATTTGCCACCCTAGTTTACACCTGTAGTTCTAGCCTGGGCCTTGGCACCAAGTAATAATTGAGGAGAGGACAGAATTATTTTTCAGGAGGCGCCTGGGTGGCTCAGTCAGTTGAGCATCTGCCTTCGGCTCAGGTCCTGATCCCAGAGTCCTGGGATCGAGTCCCACGTTGGGGCTCCCTGCTCTGTGGGGAGCCTTCTTCTCCCTCTCCCTCTGCCTGCCGCTCTCTCTGTCTCTTATGAATAGGTAAATAAATAAAATCTTAAAAAAAAAAAGAATTATTTTTCAGCTCAACAAGCACTGATTAAGTTCCACTTTGATGATGATGAGTTCAGCACAGTGCTAATATCTGTGGGGAAGAGAGATTGTTAGCAATGGAAGAAAAAAGCTAAGACATGATTATGGCCTGCTCCACCCCACCCCCCGCAGCCCCATCAGAAACCAGCATTTATTGAGGTAGGAGTTGATTTCTGTCTAGGTGTTAATTTATGAAGGAGACTGAGTGACTACACAGAGAGGCCAATGCCTTTGAAATAAAGGTTTGCTACTCACAGTTCTCCTAGAAACAGAGGCCCAGTGTGTCATGCAGGGCCATGGGAGGAAGCACCAGGGTCTGTCAGGAGGCAGAACGGAGCAAGGGGAAGGCATAGGCCATGGCCTTTACCGGGATTTCTTTACAAAAGATTAGGCATGTAAGGGTAAACAGGTTAGGGTTAGCTAGTTTGAATGATTCTGGTGGTCTCTGGGGCATAGGGACTATCCCTAGTTGTCCGGCACCTGGCCTCAGGGTGATTTAGGGCAGGGGAAAAACTGCCTTGGTGTGGGAGAGTTAGAGAAGTGGGTGGCTCAGAGCATGGGCTCTGGGTCATAGGGGAGACGTGAACAACTCTGGTCATTAGTTTTGCCCTGTAACTACTGAACGCCAAATAGGCAAATACAGAACATAAGAAAACAAAGAACAGGAACTCTTAAATCATTCTAGACAATTGCATACATGTCATCATTATTCCAAAAAATTAAACAATCCATTTTCTTGATGGAGAAATGAAGGCTCAGAATATGTGAATTATATTTCAATCAAACTGTTATTAAAACAACAACAACAACAACTTGGGAACCACCAGAGAGATATAGCCAGATTCCAAATAGAGGTATATTTGTAGGAGACCTTGCAAAACATAAACATGCAGTTGACTCTTGAACAACACAGGGGTTAGGGATGCTGATCCTACCACTCAGTCAAAAATCCATGTATAACTTTTGACTCCCTGCAAAACTTAACCACTAATAGCTTACTGTTGACTAGAAGCCTCACCAACCACATACACAGTTGATTAACACATATTTTGTATGTTACATGTATTGTATGCTGTGTTCTTATAATAATGTAAGCTAGAAAAAAAGAAAATGCTATTAAGGAAGTTATAAGGAGGGGACCTGGGTGGCTCAGTCAGTTAAGCATCCAACTCTCAATCTTAGCTCAGCTCTTGATCTCAGGGCTGTGAGTTCAAGCCCCACATTGGCCTTCATGCTGGATGTGGAGCCTACTTAAAAAAAACAAAAAAACGACAAAGGCCAATTATATAATCAATTCATGAAGACCCATGAGTCAAAGAGGTATCAAAGAGACTTAGAAAATATTTTGAACTGAATGAAAACGAGACCTTTTTTCTAACATGAGCAGTTAATGCTATAGCTTTCTCTCTGAGGCGTTTCACAAATGTTCTGGATATGGTCTTTTAATTTTTATTCAGTTCAGATTGTTTCCACTTTGTAGCTATTATGAAGAATGCTGCTGTGGGCATCCATGTACAAGATTTTGTGTGCCATATGTTTTCATTTCTCTTGGGTATATGTGAACCAAGGGGTGCAATTGCCAGGTCATATGATGACATTTTGAGGAACTCAAACTATCCTCCAAAGTGATCATCATACACGGTTTTAACCATGTAAGAGGAGAAAAATAGTCTATTATATGTACCGTATATAACCACATATATATATATATATACACACACACTATATATATTATATATTTACCATGTATATTATATATTTATGTAACTAAATATTTGTAATTTCTATTTTTTTCCCATTCTTTTTTTTTTCCTTAAGATTTTTATTTTTAAGTAATCTCGACCCCCCAATGTGGGGCTCAAACTCATAACCCTGAGATCAGGAGTCACATGCTCTACCAACTGACCCAGCCAGGCACGCATTTTTTTCTTTTCTTTTTTTTTTTTAAAGAAATTACTGTCTATGTTTTCTTCTGGGAGTTTTTTTTTTTTTTTTTTTAAAGATTTTATTTATTTATGTGACAGAGAGACACAGCGAGAGCAGGAACACAAGCAGGGGGAGTGCGAGAGGGAGAAGCAGGCCTCCCGCCGAGCAGGGAGCCCGATGCGGGGCTCGATTGCAGGACCCTGGGGTCATGACCTGAGCCGAAGGCAGACGCTTAACCGACTGAGCCACCCAGGAGCCCTCGCATTTTTTTCATTATTCTTGAAGTTCCAAGTTTTCCTTTGGGACCATTTTCCTTCTATGTGAAAAAAAAAAACCAAAAAACAAAAGCGCTTACGATAGGCCTGTTGGCAGTGAATCCCCTTTGTTTTCTTTCATCTGAGAATGTCTTTATTTCACCATCATTCTTTTTTTTTTTAAGGTTTTATTATTTTTTTAAATTTATTTATTTGTCAGAGAGAGTGAGCACAAGCAGAGGGAGAAGCAAGCTCCCTGCCTCATGCGTATCTCCATCCCAGGACCCTGGGATCATGACCTGAGCTGAAGGCAGACGCTTAACCGACTGAGCCACCCAGGTTTCCCTTCACCTTCATTCTTGAAGGGTATTTTTTCTGGATATTCTGGGTCGGCAGTTCTTTTCTTTCAGCCCTTTAAAATGTTCCACAGCCATCTGGCCTTAATGGTCTGATGAGAGGATCCAGGCATTTACATAGTCCTCCTTTTGTGTAATGCATTTTTCTCTGGCTGCCCTCAAGATACTTTGTCTTGGTCTTTCAGCTGGTTGATTACAATGTGTGTGGGCGTGGGTTTCTTTCTATTTAACTTGTTTGGGGTTTGTAGAGCTTCTTGAACCTCTAAGTTTCTGTCTTTTGCCAAATTTGGAAAAGTTTTCAGACATTATTTCTTGGAATAATTTTTTTTGCACCATACTCTTCGTCCTTCCTTTATGGGACTTTGATGACACAGATGTTACACCTGTTGATATTGTCCCATAGGTCCCTGAGGCCCTGTTCATTTTTTCCAGTCTTTTGTCTCCACATTGTTCAGAATGTGTGGTATAATAAAAATATAGGTTTGGTCTTTATCCCCAGATCCTGACACAGAGTTCCTAAAACTCTTAGAGTTTCCCAAGTGATGGGAGTGTCTTTTGTTATTCGTAATGAACATCTTTTCAACCACACCTGAGTATATGCTAATAAAATGACTCAGTTTGGGGGGCGCCTGAGTGGCTCAGTCATTAAGCGTCTGCCTTCGGCTCAGGTCATGATCCCAGGGTCCTGGGATCGAGCCCCGCATCCGGCTCCCTGCTCTGCGGGAAGCCTGCTTCTCCCTCTCCCACTCCCTCTGCTTGTGTTCCCTCTTTCACTGTGTCTCTCTCTGTCAAATAAATAAATAAAATCTTAAAAAAAAAAAAAAGACTCAGTTTGGGGCTCCAGCGGGCTTCAGGATGGCCTCTCATTACCAGAAAGACCAAACATGAGTAGAGGATGGGAACTTTCAGCCCCACCCTCTCCAACCTCCAGGGAAAAGAGAAGGACTGGAGATTGAGTTATAAAAACTCTTGAACAGTGTTGTTTGGTGAACTTCCAGGTTGCTGGGCACATCAGTGTGCTGGGAATGTGGTATGCTGAAGAGAGTATAGAACTTCCACACCCATACCTTGTCCTATGTATCTCTTCCATCTTTCTGAGCTGCCTTTTTTAAAAAAAGATTTTATTTATTTATTTATTTGAGAGAGAGAAAGAGCACAAGCAGGAGGAGTGGCAGAGGGTGAGGGAGAAGCAGGCTCCGCAGGGAGCCTGACGTGGGGGCTTAATCCCAGGACCCCACCAGGATCATGACCTGAGCCAAAGGCAGATGCTTAACCAACTGAGCCACCCAGGCATCCCTCTGAGCTGCACTTTTTATAATAAATCTGTAATAGTAAATATAGTACTTTCCTGAGTTCTGTGAGTCATCCTAGTGAATTATCAAACTTGAGAGTGGGTCATATGAACCCTGAAATTTGTAATAGACTGGATAGAAATGTGGGTAACTGGGCATCCCATTTGAGACTGGTGCCTGAAGTGGAGACAGTTTTGTCAGACTGAGTTCTTTAACTTGTCGGATCTGAGACTAACTCTGGGTAGATTTGGAACTTGGTTGAATTGTTGGAGACCCAGTTTATATCAGAGAATTGGAGAATTGGTGTGGAAGAACCACACATGTGGTATCTGAAAATACAACACAAATTGGATAATTTCTTTTTTTTTTAATTTTTAAAGTTAAAATTCAATTAATTAACATATAATATTAGTTTCAGAGGTAGAGGTCAGTGATACATCAGTCTTATATAATACCCAGTGCTCATTACATCATGTGCCCTCCTTAATGTCCATCACCCAATTACCACATCCCCCCCCACCCCTTTCTCCTCCAGCAACCCTCAGTTTGTTTCCTATATATATATTTTTTTTCTTTTTAAAGATTTTATTTATTTATTTGAGAGACAGAGAATGAGAGACAGAGAGCACGAGAGGGAAGGGGATCAGAGGGAGAAGCAGACCCCCTGCTGAGCAGGGAGCCCGATGCGGGACTCGATCCCGGGACTCCAGGATCATGACCTGAGCTGAAGGCAGTCGCTTAACCAACTGAGCCACCCAGGCGCCCAGTTTGTTTCCTATATTAAGAGTCTCTTATGGTTTGGGGCGCCTGGGTGGCTCAGTTGTTAAGTGTCTGCCTTCGGCTCGGGTCATGATCCCAGGGTCCTGGGATAGAGCCCCACATCAGGCTCTCTGCTCCGCGGGAAGCCTGCTTCTCCCTCTCCCACTCCCCCTGCTTGTGTTCCCTCTCTGGCTGTGTCTCTCTCTGTCAAATAAATAAAATCTTTAAAAAAAAAAAAAAAGAGTCTCTTATGGTTTGTCTCTCTCTCTGATTTCTTCTTTTTTATTTTTTCCTCTCTTCCCCTATGATCCTCCCTTTGTTTCTTAAATCCCACATATCAGTGAGATCATATAATTGTCTTTCTCTGATTGACTTATTTCGTTTAGCACAATACCCTCTAGTTCCATTCATGTCGTTGCAAATGGCAAGATTTCATTTTTTTGATGGCTGAGTAGTATTCCATTGTACATATATATACCACATCTTCTGCAATACACACTTTCTCATCACAGCTGAACAGCTCTAATGATCCTCTTCTTGTTAACATTGCATTGACAGAGCATCATGGTCAGACTCTGGTCTTTAGGAAAGCTGCAAAACTAGTCAAGAGGATATCAGAAGCAAGAGAACTTGAGAATATGCTTCCCAAGCAGGTGAGCACATGATTGGAAATTTAATAGTAGAGATGATTTAAGAGGGGCTAGGAGATCTAAGAGCGGCTAGGAGATCTGGTGAGAAAAGCCAGCACCATGAAGATGTCAGGGTAAGAAATGGGGTATTTCTGATTATAGACTAGGGTGATACAGTCAGGAAATCTCCCAAGGGTAATTCCTGGGTGAGGTAGGTACCATTTAGTTGAGTGAGCGTTTCATCTGGATTTCTCCAGGGATTTAAGTTAACTGCTTGGAATTCAGGAGCTTTGGCATAATGGAAAGAGAGCACTGAGCCTCAGTTTTCTACTCTAGAAAATGGGGATGACAATTCCTAGGTCATGGTGTCCTTATGAGGTTTACTTGAGGTAGTGATGATAGTGTTCATGTAATGAACACTTACTATATGTCAGATATTAAACTAAACCTGTACGTATATTTTTTTACTTTCACGGTTCTCTGAGATAATTACTCCTGCTCTTCTTTAGTTTATTAGTGAGGGAAGTGATGCTCAGAGTATTGTCCAAATTCACAAAGCAAGTAAATAGATAAAGCCAAGTCTTGCATGCAGATCTGTCTGACTCTGAGCCTGAGCTTTTCATCTGTGAGCTTTGCCATTAGCAAAGTCCCCAGAACTTGAAAGGCCCTGGATTAATGTGTGTTCTTTCCTCTTCTCCTCCCCTCCCCTAACACTTCCCCACAAAACTCTTCAAATGGTCGTTTACATCAATGGCACCTTTGGAGTTCTTGAACCTTCCTCATGTCTCCATATTTTACTGCTGCCTATTTCCCCTCAATATTTAGGAATGAAATTTTGAGAAGTAGCAGGACATGATAAAAAAGACAGACAGACATGGGTTCAAATCTCAGTGCTGCATCTCATCAACTGTGTTACTTAAGCGGGTTGTTTAACTTTTCTGACCTTATTCTATAAAATGGGGAAAATAAGGGCACCTGGGTGGCTCAGTCGTTAAGTGTCTGCCTTCGGCTCAGGTCATGATCCCAGGGTCCTGGGATCGAGCCCCGCATCGGGCTCCCTGCTCAGCGGGAAACCTGCTTCTCCCTCTCCCACTCCCCCTGCTTGTGTTCCCTCTCTCGCTGTGTCTCTGTCAAATAAATTAATAAAATCTTAAAAAAAAAAAAAAAGAAGTATCTCATTGTGGTTTTGACTTCCATTTCCCTAATGACTAGTGATATTGAGCATCTTTTCATGTGTTTATTGGCAGTTGTGTATCTTCCTTGGAGAAATGTTTATTCCAATCTATTGCCCATTTTTAGATTGAGTTGTTCTTATTTTTGTTGTTGAGTTGTCACAGTAGGGCCAGGACTTTAGCTTGAGCAGTCTGACTCTAGATCCTAAGCTCTAAATCGGACTCCATACTGACTTCAGTGTATCTTACATAATGTTCTGTATGAGAGCACCTGGAGGTCCATCACAGTCTGTTTTCACATTTACACCTGTGTTCCATAGTTCCTTAACCATTTTCCTATCAGTAGACACATGGGTTCTTCCAGTCTTTGCTGTTATAAATACTGCTGCCTTGAACATCTTAGTTTTTATGTGTTTCTTGGCTCACATGTACAAATACACATGTAGGGGGGGGCGCCTGGGTGGCTCAGTCATTAAGTGTCTGACTTCAGCTCAGGTCGTGATCCCAGGGTCCTGGAATTGAGCCCCACATCGGGCTCTCTGCTCAAGCAGGAAGCCTGCTTCTCCCTCTCCCACTCCCCCTGCTTGTGCTCCCTTTCTTGCTGTGTCTCTCTCTGTCAAATAAATAAATAAAATCTTAAAAAAAAAAAAAAAACATGTAGGAAACATTCCTAGGCTCACATGTACAAATACACATGTAGGAAACATTTGTACTCCTAAAAATACACATGTAGGAAGCAGAATTGCTAAATCAAAATACATCTTAAATTGCTCTCCAGTGAAGTCGTGCCAATTTATATTCCCACCAGCAGCATATGAGAGACCTTCCATGTACCTTTGCCAATGTCATGCATTATCAAATTGCTTGTTGCTGTTCTCATGAGGGGGAAGTGGTACCTTTTATTGTTTCAACATTAATGCTTTAATTATGAGTGAAGTTAAGTCTATTTTTTTTAAAATGTTTTATTTATTTATTCATGAGAGTCAGAGAGAGAGAGAGAGGCAGAGGCAGAGGGAGAAGCAGGCTCCCCACCTAGCAGGGAGCCCGATGCGGGACTCGATCCAGGACCCCGGGATCATGACCTGAGCCGAAGGCAGACGCTTAACCATCTGAGCCACCCAGGCGCCCCGTTAAGTCTATTTTTTAAAAGATTTTATTTATTTGAGAGAGAGAGCACAAGCGGGGGAGGTAGGGCCGGGAGCCTGCAGGGCTCAATCCCAGGACCCTGAGATCACTACCTGAGCTGAAGGCGCCATTTAATCAACTGAGCCACCCTCCCATTTTTCTATGTATATAATACTTTGGAACTTATATTTCTGTGAAATGCCTTAGTCTTTTGTTTTTAGTTTTTTTCTAAGTAGAAATATTTCTACTTCTGAGGTTAAGGTTTTTAGGCTTTTGCTCATTATTCATTTGTAGAAGCTCCATTCTTAGTCATATGTTTGGCAAAAACGTTTACTATTTAATCGTTTTACTTTATGGTATTTTCTGTGAGAAAATTGTAATTTTTTTTACAGCCACATTGATTGGTCTTCTCTCTTATGGCTTCTCAATTTCATTTCTTACTAAGAAAGATCTTTACCACTCTAATTCTCCCAACTTTTTCCGCAGTATTTTTATATTTATATATTTTTTAAATGTTTTATTTATTTATTCATGAGAGTCAGAGAGACAGAGAGAGAGAGAGGCAGAGGCACAGGGAGAAGCAGGCTCCACGCCTAGCAGGGAGCCTGATGCAGGACTCGATCCCAAGACCCTGGGATCATGACCTGAGCCGAAGGCAGATGCTTAACCATCTGAGACACCCAGGCGCCCTGCAGTATTTTTCTATTATCACCTATTCACAATGCAAATCTTTACTCACATAACCAGATGTCACCAGGGGGTCACTCTGCTCCTTTGAATTTAGCTAAAGATTGGCTCAAGTATTTGCTATATGATATGTTTGAAGCCCAGTCCTCTCCCCACGTGTCTGTGAACTCTGGGGGTTTATGTTTTTCCTGGCACCGAGCTCCTCTTCTGTCCCAGATGTGCTCTGCACATACCACAGCAGCCCAAATATGGAACTCAACTCTTCCCTTCATTTTTGCAAAACTACCCACACACACCCTGTGTGTGTGTGTGTGTGTGTTATATGGATAGAAGGTATTATTACTAGGTTTAAAGAGGTGGGAAGAAGGCGGACCCTATTATGGGGGTGCTTAGAACAGTCATGTGAGTTACCCTTCTTACAAACCCTATAGTTGCTCCACCTGTTAGACCCTATCCCCAGCCCTCTCCTCTTTCCTCTTTTCTGTTTCTCCCATCTCCAGCTCCTGCTCATTTCTGATGCAGAGCAGCATAACCCTCACTCTGCCTTTGGCTCTAAGCTTCTCACCAAGTAGCTAATTGCTGTGTGTTCCTGAGCAAGGACAGTCCCCTTGATGTGGGAAACAAAGGCAAAAGAACAAAATTAAATTTCCTTACTGCTTACAGTCCACTGACCAATCCTTGAGACAGGCAGAGTGATCTTCCTCTGGGAGCTCAGCTACCTCGATGTCGACACTTTGCTAAGGGCAGAGGCAATCTTAGGATCCTGTGAGTCTACTTTAACATATAAAAATTCCTTTGGAGGGGCGCCTGGGTGGCTCAGTGCATTGAGCGTCTGCCTTCGGCTCAGGTCATGATCCCAGGGTCCTGGGATCAAGCCCCGCATCGGGCTCCCTGCTCCGCGGGAAGCCTGCTTCTCCCTCTCCCACTCCCCCTTGCTTGTGTTCCCTCTCTCACTGTGTCTCTCTCTGTCAAATAAATAAATAAAATCTTTAAAAAAAAAAAAATTCCTTTGGAAACTTCCTTTATCTCTAAACCTCCCAAGATAGATGTTAGCAATCATCCTCCAAGCATATGGCCCACTGTCTGAAGGGTCTCATGACTAGGGTTTTACTAGACAGTAATAAATGGCCTTTTCCTAACAACAGCTAGCCCCTTAAGGTCCTGGAAACCTTTCTTCCAAAATTCCTTAGAGACTTACACTATCCCTAACCCCCTCCCAACTTGAAAGTCTATAATGGGCCACTCCTCATGACCCCAGTACACCTTTTCCTGACCACAGGTCCCGTCCCCCTGCTTTCATAAAACCACCTTTTTGCACCCAAAGATGTCCCAAGAATTCTTTCTTGGCTGTAGGCTCCGAACCCCAACATTTTCTACATCACCCTCCCCGTGGTAAATTCTGGTACCAGCAAAGACAATTTTTTTACATCCCACTACAGGAGGAATGGAAGTGGGCCTCAGTAACTGGATAGAGACATTAGTATAAAAAAACCTGCAGAACAATGAACAGTAGAGCCTTTGGCTTAACACCAAGAA
Organism: Neomonachus schauinslandi; assembly: GCF_002201575.2. NCBI lineage: Eukaryota > Metazoa > Chordata > Mammalia > Carnivora > Phocidae > Neomonachus > Neomonachus schauinslandi. The sequence goes on from NC_058407.1 coordinate 10,065,405, forward strand.
CAAGGAAATGACTCTCATTTCTAACTCCCTTTGAAGTTGTTCTCAACCCAGACATCCAACTTCAGGGCTCCCTCACTTCCCTAGACCTCAAAGGATTTTCCTTACTTTCTTGCAAGCTCCTCCATTCATTGAAAAGGATTTTAAGGGGCGCCTGTGTGGTTCAGTCGGTTGGGCGTCTGTCTTTGGCTCAGGTCATGATCCCAGGGTCCTGGGATTGAGCCCCGCATTGGGCTCTCTGCTCGGCAGGGTGTCGCTTCTCCCTCTCCCACTCCCCCTGCTTGTGTTCCCTCTCTCGCTGTGTGTGTCTCTGTCAAATAAATAAATAAAATCTTAAAAAAAAAAAAATCAAATGCATCAGTCTCTCTGCTCAGCAGGGAATCTGCGTCTCCCTCTCCCTCTGCTTGCGCTCTGCCTACTTGTGCTTGCTCTCTCTCTCTCCCTGTCAAATAAATAAATAAATAAAATCTTTTTAAAATAAGAAAAGGATTTTGAAAATATTTACTAGCATTTTTTAGATGTTTTATCATGAGTTTAGAGTGTCCCATTAAAATTTAAATGTATATACCTATGACCTAGCAATTCCATTTCAGATAATTTATCCTGTAGAAAGGTTCATACATGGCCATCCATTACATTAACCTGGACTAGAAAAAAAAATGAGGAAAACTTAAATTTCCATAGATAGAAAAATAAATTGTGAAATGTCCATAATATGGATGCTGCTGCTATTAAAAATAATGAAACAGTATGGTGATTAACATAACATAATAATAAAAGAAAAAAACAATGAAACAGGTTTTTCTGTTTGTTTGCTTTTTTGCTTTTTTTTTTTTTAAGATTCTACTTATTTACTTGACAGAGAGGGAGAAAGGGAACACAAGCAGGGGGAGTGGGAGAGGGAGAAGCAGGCCTCCCGCTGAGCAGGGAGCCTGATGTGGGGCTCGATCCCAGGAACCTGGGATCATGACCTGAGCCCAAGGCAGATGCTTAATGACTGAGCCACCCAGGTGCCCCACTTTTTTTTTAAGGTACAAAGGGCTTTTTTTTTTTTTAAGATTTTATTTATTTATTTGACAGAGAGAGACACAGTGAGAGAGGGAACACAAGCAGGGGGAGTGGGAGAGGGAGAAGCAGGCTTCCCGCGGAGCAGGGAGCCCGATGCGGGGCTCGATCCCAGGACCCTGGGATCATGACCTGAGCTGAAGGCAGACGTTTAACGACTGAGCCACCCAGGCGCCCCAGAAAAAACTTCTAAAAAGGAAGTTCTGTTGGTCCAGAACGAGAAAGAGGACAGTCCCATTTCAAAACATTTCATTGAACAAACGTGCAGAGGGAGGGGCCTGGCTGGAGTCTGTCCAGGAATTACTGAAAGCACTAGGGATGTTTAGGTTGGAGAAGACAAGATATAGAGAAGATCAAGGGCTCTCCTCCAATATTTTAAGGACCATTCTGTAACACATGGTTCTGGAGGAAGATGGGTTTGAATTAGAGAGTCAGATTTTTATCTAGGCTAAGAAGGAACTTCCTAAGGGTCCAAGTTGCCATTTTAAACCAGCTTTACCCCCTGGCTCTGCTGCAGACCATCTGCTGGTCTTGTTCCGTCTCTGGATCTCAAACCAACTCCTTCCTCCTGCCAGGTCTCTGATGCCAACCCTTCACTCTAGCTCCTACTCTGCTTTCCTCCTGCCCCTTGGATCTGATGTTTCAGAACTTCTCGTCTTGCACACTGGCCAGCCTTGGCCCAGTGCTGTGGTTAGCAGCCAGCCCTTTCCACTCCTATCCCCAGGTCCCGGTACCCAAGGCCCCGTCCCTGACTCCCACCTGTGAGGAGAAGTCAGATGCTTACCAACATGGATGTTTCTGAAGGTAGTATGTTTCTTATTTCAAAGTTAGGGAAGCAAAATGGACAATTACCTGTTGAGAATATTATCAAAAGAAGTGTATTAGCTGGAATTCTTTGCTTATAAATAACAAAATCTGTCCTTGGCCAACTTTTTTTTTTTTTGTCCTGCAAAATCATTTTATTTTCTACTGCACAAACATCTTTCTCAGGTAATGTTACTAGAAGAACCTGTTTATGAGGTTTTTATAATTTGGGATAAATATAGTTTTTTTTTTTTTTTTTTTTAAGATTTTATTTATTTGACAGAGAGAGATACAGCGAGAGAGGGAACACAAGCAGGGGGAGTGGGAGAGGGAGAAGCAGGCTTCCCGCCGAGCGGGGAGCCCGATGTGGGGCTCGATCCCAGGACCCCGGGATCATGACCTGAGCCGAAGGCAGACGCTTAACGACTGAGCCACCCAGGCGCCCCTGGGATAAATATAGTTTTAAAAAAACTTCTATTATATGGAGTTGTGATATAAAAATGATTTATAGGCTATATTTTTCAGAAAGCATTTAGCTAGACTGTAATCCTGCTGAGAAAACTTTCCTGTTTAAGTCTATGATATAGAATGAAATGATATGATTAAAAAGTCTTCTGATCAAGAAGCTTGCGATCACTAAAGGAATGTTAGTCTCCACAGAGAGCCACCAGGATTTTTTCATAATCTCCCTTGGTTTCATCTAAGATGGCTTGGCAGAGAGAGAGACCATACAATTTCTGGTAGCATGCTTTGATGTCATTCATGTAGATTTCAGAGCAGGAAACCATAATTCTGAGGTCCAGAACCCTTCATGGCCTGATGAAGCTTCTTGGCAAAGAACATCGGTTTGCTTGTGGTACACTTCACGGTAGTCGTGAGGCATTTGTCAATGTCACCTTTCATCTCCTGGTCCAGAACTTTGTTCATGTCATGCTTACTGTACTTGCTGTACTTCTGAAACACTTGGCGAAGATGGGGATAGGTTCTGGTGGTAAGGATGGTAATGAACACATTCACATCTGTCCCTTTTCTCTTTTCTTCTGCTTCATATAAAGCCCTAGCATCCATATCAGCCAAGTCGTCATTCAAGCCAAAATCCTCAGATAGGTCACCCTTAGCCAGAGAAAGCAGAGCGTTCCAATAATCTCCAGATGTGTCCGAGGTGGTATCTTTAGCCAGATCTCTCTTTAGTTCTTCTCTATAGACTCTGTTAATTTCTCTGATTTCTTTGTTAGCTCTCAATACCAAAATTTCATCCAGAGTGTCTTCATCAGTTCCAAGGCCCTTCATGGCAGCACGAAGTTCACCAGCATCGAACTGGGCTGGAGTTTTTAATAGAGCCAAAACAACTTCCTCGAGGTGACCAGAAGGGGCTTTCTTCAGAGCTTCATCCAGGGGCTTTCCTTTTTCCTGGAGATATGCTGCTTTGATCTGCCAAGGACTGTGCATTGTTCCTCTTAGTTAGAATGTCAATGATGGTTGCTTCATCCACACCTTTAACTGTTACCACATTATGCAAACAGCAACATCCGAGGATGGATTGAAGCTAGGATAGGGGCTCACTGCTGACCCAGGACCGCCTTTGGATCGCTTCACAGTTTCAATGTGTTCCTGTTCTTCATTTTCACTAAATCAGGCCTGTTTGAGGAATTGTCAAAGAAGTATCTTTTTTCCCCACCTTCTTCCAAAGCACTAAAGAGAGATTCTCCTCTGAACGTTTCCCACTCTGTCCTTGGCCAACTTGAACAAAAACTGGAAGAACACTGAGTAAGCTAGAAAGTCTGAAATTGAGTCCAGGCACGAGGAGAAGAATCATGGCAGTTTCAACCCTCAAACCATCTCTTCAAGGTGACATGCCTGGGATGGGTGAACCCCCATGTGTTTGCAGTCTATATTTTACCCCACTCAAGATTCAAAATCCCAGGAGCAGGAGTTTTGACTGACCAAAGCTGATTCCATGAGCCCTGGCTCTAGCTGGGTAGGTGGAGGTAGGCCCTGGCAGAGTCTGTGAAGGCCTCTGAGGACCCCTCCAGTGCCCTCATGGGGGAGCAGGACTTTTGACTTCACAGTTCCCTTAAACCCAAATGCAGTAGAGGGCAGGTAAACTCCCCCAAGCACAAGAATCAGGGCCTGTCAGGAAAGGAGGATGGATTCTGGGCAGCCAAAAGAATAACTCTAGGATAAATGTAGAACTAAATCAGTGGATCCTGGATTCACTTTGGAATTTTCTAGACTTTGAAAAAAAAATTTTAACTAAAGTTCATTAAAGCAAAATGACTGCTTATCTACCATCACCATTGTTTCATAGAAGAAAGGTCATTAGCACAAAAAAGGAGAAAAGGTAATCTCAGAATAAAAGAAAGGCCTTAAAGTGAATAAGCGTACTCTATATCAGATTTATTGCAATATTTTTTTTCCTTGTTGCCCGCATTTCACTGGAGACCAGTGGACACAGATCCAGTTTGGCGGTAGGGTTCCTTATTAGCCTCAAATTTCTGTGAACCCAGTGGGATCTTGCTGTTAAATAGTAGTTCTCCACTGCAGGTGAGTTTGCCTGCTAGGAAACTTGGCCACACCTAGAGACAATTCAGGTTGTCACAACTGGGGGTGAAGGAGGAGACAGAGTTCTACTAGCATCTAGAGACCAGGGATGCTGCTCAACATCCTACTATGCACAGGACAGCTCCTGCCACAAAGAATTATCTGGCCCAACATGTCAAAGTGATGAGGTTTAAGAGATGGTGCTATAGATAGAAAAAAAAAAAACTCATGAAGCAATTAAAATGGAAAGTACTAGAGAATAGTGCACTCAGGTGTTGTCACAGCCCTTATTCATGGGGCAGACTTTTTTAGTTAAATTATATCTGCTTCTTTAAAATGTATTGTTTCTTTAAATACAAAAGTAGTACATACTCATTATTGACATTGTTGGAAAAAGGCAGAGGAATAATAAGCAAGGAAAACAAGTCACTCTTGGCCCCAGCCCGTTCTCTTTCCTGAGATACTTCCTCTCAACTATAGCACGACCGAAGCAGACTTTTTGATTTTCCTGCCCCACCAACCTGTTCCTTCCTGGATCCTCCCACCCGAACAACTGGCACCTACATCTTTAGAGTCATCCTTGACTTCTCTCCTCACACTCAACGTCAAGTCCTCCAGCAAATCCTGCCAATTCTGCTTTCACAGCAGATTGCCAATTCCATCACTTTTTTTTTTTTAAAGATTTTTATTTATTCGTTTGACAGAGAAAGAGATAGCGAGAGAGGGAACACAAGCAGGGGGAGTGGGAGACGGAGAAGCAGGCTTCCCGCAGAGCAGGGAGCCCGATGCGGGGCTTGATCCCAGGACCCTGAGATCATGACCTGAGCCGAAGGCAGATGCTTAACGACTGAGCCACCCAGGCGCCCCCCAATTCCATCACTTCTAACCCCTCTCTGCAACTGCTCAGCTCAGCCCCAGCCCAGCACCCCCCACCCCTGCAGAGACCTCTTGACCACTCTTCACGGCCGCTTTCTCTACACACCAGTCAAAAGGAGTGGGAGAGAAATTAATCCAATCTGTTGAACCCCAGCTCAAACCTTCCAGTGGCTTCCATCACACTTAGAAAAGATCCTCATTCCTTACCTTCTCATGGCCCTCCCTGACCACCCCATGGAAAGGGTTCCTCTCCTCCCCAGTCTCCCTTCCCACCACCCTCCACCCCTTGCCCTGCTTGATTCTTTTTTTTTTTTTTGAAGATTTTATTTATTTATTTGACAGAGAGACAGCAAGAGGGGGAACACAAGCAGGGGGAGTGGGAAAGGGAGAAGCAGGCTTCCCGCCGAGCAGGGAGCCCGATGTGGGGCTCGATCCCAGGACCCCGGGATCATGACCTGAGCCGAAAGGCAGTCGCTTAACCGACTGAGCCACCCAGGCGCCCCACCCTGCTTGATTCTTATTTGAAGCACCTATTATTCCATAATGTTACGCTATTCCTCTATTTGTTGAATTGTTTATTGTCTTTTCTCAAGTGTAATGCAAGCTGCATGAGGGCTGGAATTTATCCTCTTCTTGGTTAAATCTCTAGCACCTAGAACAGTGTTTATACATGATAGTGACCCAATAAATATTTGCTGAATGAATCATTAACATTTTGGTAACTATGCTTCCAGTCTCCTATCTTTCTTTTTAACTGTTTCATAGAGAATATATAATGCTATCTACCTGACTTTGCATCTCAATTTTTTTCATTTTTTCATTTATTTTTAATATTTTACTTATTTGAGAGAGAGAGTGAGAGAGGAGTGGGGGGCAGGGGCAGAGGGAGAAGCAGGCTCTCTGCTGAGCAGGGAGCCCGATGCGGGGCTCGATCCCAGGACTCCGGGATCATGACCTGAGCAGAAGGCAGACCTTAACCGACTGAGCCACTCAGGTGCCCTATTTGGTTTTTTTTGTTTTGTTTTGTTTTTTAAGATTTTATTTATTTATTTATTTGAGAGAGAGAGAGCATGAGGGTGGGGAGGGTCAGAGAGAGAAGCAGACTCATTGCTCACCGGGGAGGCAGACATGGGGCTCAATCCCGGGCCCCTGAGATCATGATCTGAGCCGAAGGCAGATGCCTAACTGACTGAGCCACCCAGGTGCCCCTGCGTCTCAATTTTTAAATCTACTATTAGATCTGAAGCTATTTCTTAGGACCAACTCTTCATAAACATTTTAATAGCAGCATAACTATTCCTTGGGATAGAAATATCAGTATCTTCTTGAACATTCAGGTTATTCTAATCTTTTGCTATAGTCAGTATCTCTGCAGCAAGCATCTTAGTACTTAAATCTTTTTTCTTTAATTTGGGTAATTTCCTTAGGGTAGTATCCTAAAATTGGAGTTACTGGACAAAGAACATTATTAGCTTTATGTTTCTTTTTTTTTTTTTTTAAAGATTTTGTTTATTTTTATTTATTTGACAGAGAGAGAGAAACAGCATGAGAGGGGATAGGGTCAGAGGGAGAAGCAGGCTCCCCGCTGAGCCGGGAGCCCAATGTGGGACTCGATCCCAGGACTCCGGGATCATGACCTGAGCCGAAGGCAGTCGCTTAACAAACTGAGCCACCCAGGCGCCCTACCTTTACGTTTCTTAATCCATGCTGTAACAATGACAATCTGTAATTTTTTCCACTCTCTTTCCTACTCAGTCTCACCCAGCCTGCAAAAGCCCTGAGCTGATTTCAAACTTCTTCAACCTTTATGGGAAGAGCCCTCTGATTGTGTACTTCCTCCAGAATTACGCCTGTCTGCAGCATTGTGGCAAAGACGTGTTGATAGTCAGGAGGGAAAGAACCAAGAGCATCCCATATCCTTTCCACCATGGGCAGGGCACATATTATTCCAGGCCTCTGCTTCCTCCTCCCAGAAGCAAGGATGTGGAAAGGCACCCCAGTCCTTAACCCAGTGCCTGGCACATAGCGCGTGCCTGTCAAGGGTAGCCATTGATATGAGCCTAAGGCTCAGAATCTTGCGCGTTTTAGTTCCAAGTCGGCCTCATGAACTGGCTGCATGGGATCTTGGGCATGTCAAATTCCCCTGGGTGCAAAATCTCTTCCTGTCTACCAGAGAGAATGCTAACTAGGTACTCGAACATGCTTTGCAGCTCAGTAATGACTCCCAGATGCTCATTGACCCCAGAGTATGTATTGATCAGGATTTGGGGTCCAGACGTGTGTTTCTTCTACCATCCTCCACACACACACACCCCTCCTCCAGATCCATCAGCAGATCTCTGGCCCTCCTGGCATTTATTTTAAAGATTTGGTAACCAGCGCAGATCTTAAGAAAACAGATGTGACATGTTGGTGTCCTAAGTCCTAGCACTTTACTGTAGGGGGTCAGAATATGGAATCAAGTCCTCCTGGACTCAAGAACCAACTCAACTGTTGACCAGCTGAGTGATCTTAGACAAATTTCAGCTTCTCTCTGAGCCTCATTTTTTTCATCTACAAAATGGGATAGCAACACCTGCCTTCTAGGGCTGTTATTGCAGAGTACTGGCGCAGGAACAATAAAGGCTTGGCCTAGAGCCTGAGAAGTAACAAGTGCTTGAAATGTTACCTGTCTGCACATAGCTCCCCATCAGGAGGAGCTTTCCCAGTGAACTAGGTAGCATTTGTCTGTAGAGCTCATATCCCCAAACTTACTTATAAGCCAAACAGCTCACATTTCATAGCACTTTATTAGTATATAAAGCACTTTCCCGTATATCACCTCAGTGCTCTGTAGACTGTGTAGTATAGTGGAAGGAGCCTGGGTTGGGAATACACAGCCCCAGATTTGAGTCCAGCTCAGCAACCCACTGACCTTAAGATCTCATGTGCACCGCTTAACCTCGGAGCTCAATATCTTTTATCAACTTCCATGATGTTGGGAATGAGGCTTGAGACTGACAGTTGAAATCCATTCCTCTTCACCACTGTAATAATAGAGTAAGAATTGTATTTATTTGCTTATTTTTTTTATTGAAGTATAGTTGACTCACAACTTATTAGTTTCAGGTGTACGACATAGTGATATGACAACTCTATACATTACGAAGTGCTTCCCATGATAAGTGGAGTGAGAATTTTAGACAGCAGTCTGAAAAGAGCATTTCCTAGCCCTTCCATCAGCAGGAGAGAAGGGCTTTGTTAAAAGACCGGGAATGGCCTGGCCATTGGGGAGGATATCCGCTTGCCTTTCCCAGTAGGCCATGGCCAGAGAGCAGGAGTCCTTTCCTGCCCAGATTTCAGTGATCTGGTCCAGGAAGAGGTCATTTCCCCCACTCTGCCATCTCCCCCCCCCCAGCCCCCGCCCCATGCAGTAGGCTGTTCTGCTGGTAACGCTCAGTCAATACCAACTGAGAGTATGGGTTTTTCCTTGATGGCTGATGCCACTGAGTCCGTCCTGACGTATGCTAAGGTCATCAATCTGACCCTGAGCAACATGAAGAAGCGGAGGGACAACCTCCACCAACTGAGCTGGCTCCACAGGAATGAATGGAATTATTTTGATGAGTACCTAAAGGGACTGCAAGAAAACTTCCTCAGGTATTTAAGGGGCATTAGGGAAGGGGCATCGTTTGAGTGTCTGTCTATGGTTGCACATGACAATTAAAAAAAAAATTTTTTTTAAGATTTTTAAGTAATCTCTACACCTAATGTGGGGCTCGAACTCACAACCTTAAGATCAAGAGTTGCACGCTCCACTTACCAGGCCGACCAGGCGCCCCTGCACATGACAGTTTCATTTTTATGTGCATTTTATTATTTATTTATTTATTTATTTTTAAAAGATTTTATTTATTTATTTGATAGAGAGATAGCAAGAGAGGGAACACAAGCAGGGGGAATGGGAGAGGGAGAAGCAGGCTTCCCGCTGAGTGGGGAACCTGATGTGGGGCTCGATCCCAGGACCTTGGGATCATGACCTGAGCCGAAGGCAGACACTTAACGACTGAGCCACCCAGGTGCCCCTAATTTTTTTTTAATTTTTAAGATTTTATTATTTTAGAGAGATAGAGCATGAGCAGGAGGTGCAGATGGAGAGGGGGAGAGAGAATCTTGAACAGACTCCCCGCTGTGTGGAGCCCGATGATGTGGGCGGGTCTCACGACATTGAGATCACGACCTGAGCCGAAACCAAGAGTATCTGAGCCAAAACCGAGAGTCGGACACTTAACCGACTGCACCACCGTGGCACCCCTGCACATGACAATTTTTAATTGGGGGCCTGGCCCTGGGACTATCTTAAGCACATTTCTTGTGGTCAGAATGTAAACTCCACAATAACAGAGACCAGATCTTTCTTTTAAAGTTATTTTTTTCTAACTACAAAAACATTTATGTTCAGTGAAGACAAACAAACCAACCTGGAAAAGCACCTGTAGGTATACATTGCCAACATTTTTCTTTCTTTTTTTTTTTAAAGATTTATTTATTTATTTATTTATTTGACAGAGCGAGAGATAGCCAGAGCAGGAACACAAGCAGGGGGAGTGGGAGAGGGAGAAGCAGGCTTCCCGCCGAGCAGGGAGCCCGATGTGGGGCTCGATCCCAGGACCCTGGGACCATGACCTGAGCCGAAGGCAGACGCTTAACGACTGAGCCACCCAGGCGCCCCACCAACATTTTTCTATAAATCCTTGCAGTCTTTACTCCTGGGCCCACAGAGGTGTATCTTTAAACAAAAGTAGTAGAGTCATACTGTCAATCTGGTTTTTAGACTTTGTTTCCCCACTTAGCATATTATGGATATTTTCCTGTGCCTTCTGACTTTTTCAATATTTTTATTTTATTTCGAAAATTTTCAGACCTTCCAGAAATGTTGAAAGAATGGTGCAGTGAACACCATATGCCCGCACTGCGTTTACCAATTATCCACATTTTGCCATATTTTCTTTCTCTCCCTAGTAATTAGGTCAAATTCGTATTTCCCCAGTGGTGCCCAAAATATCCTTTTTGGTTTTACTTGCTGCTCCAGGATCCAATGAAGGATTGGGAATTAGATTTTGTTGTTATATCTCTTTGGTGTCCTTTCGTCGATAACAGTGCCCTGCCCCCACCTTTGTTATTACGCCCTGATGCAATGATTACATTATTAATTTTTTTTAAATGACATAGACTTTTTTTTTTTAAGATTTTGTTTATTTATTTGAGAGAGAGAATGAGATAGAGAGAGCATGAGAGGGGAGATGGTCAGAGGGAGAAGCAGACTCCCTGCTGAGCAGGGAGCCTGATGCGGGACTCGATCCTGGGACTCCAGGATCACAACCTGAGCCGAAGGCAGTCGCTTAACCAACTGCACCACCCAGGTGCCCTGACATAGACTTTTTTGAAACGCTCAAGCCATATTCTGGATTTTTCTGACTATTTCTTCAGGGTATCATTTAACTTATTTCAAAATATCCTATATTTCTTGTAAACTGGACATTGGGGTGATACTAGATGCTTGATAAGTTTCAGGGAAGATCCTTTCGCCAAGAACACCTCATAGATGATGTTGTGTGTGCACACTGCACTGCATCAGGAGACACTCAGTGTTGGATCAGCCAGACAGATGGTCTCTGCCAGACCTCTCCACTGTAAGACCCCTGTTTTATGTAGTTAGTCTGTAATAAGTGGTGTGATTCTCTGAGACTGAATGAATCTGCTGTCCCCAAACCTTTGTCCAGCGGTTTTAGCATCACTTTGATGGTCTTTGCCTGAACCAATGATAATAGTTGGGGTTGCAAATCGTGATTTTCTACTTCCATCATCCATTCTCCCTTTATTAGCTGGCACTTTTTTCTCCAGAGAAGAGCTCACCTTCGTCGTTTGCTCCTTATCTCTCTCATGTCTTCTCTGCCTGCTCCCGTAAATCTCTTACATGGACATCCGGGCTGCAAAAGAAGCTCGGGAAATATCTGGCAAAGAGAAATGAGATTTCCGTGCCTGGACCAGAGCAGAACTGGCTGGGCACTTCATTACCCAAAATAGCACTGGATTCGGTTAGCAGGGGAGAAAGGGTGAATAGCTGTTGGCTAGATAGCCATTGGCATCTGCCATCATAGGAGAGAGAAAGGAAACAATGAACACATAGGTAACTGATTTATTTTGCGAAGTGATACAGTTGAGTTATTTCCAAATGATGATACACACACATACACACACGCACAAAAACAAGCCCCACAAAAATGCAGTTTAGCCTAAATGTTCATCAAAAAGTGAGGGGCGCCTGGGTGACTCAGTTGGTTAAGCGACTGCCTTCGGCTCAGGTCCATGATCCTGGAGTCCTGGGATCGAGTCCCGCATCGGGCTCCCTGCTCAGCAGGGAGTCTGCTTCTCCCTCTGACCTTCCCCCGTCTTGTGCTCTCTCTCTCTCATTCTGTCTCTCTTAAATAAATAAACTTTTTAAAAAATGTTAAAAAAAAAAAGGTGATTGGTTTAATAAGCTCTTGTATGTGCATGCTCTGCAGCCAAGAAAAATGGCCATGTTGATCTAGTATTCTTATTTTATAAGGAGGGATGGTCACAACATATTACTGGACCAAAACAAAAAAAATCAGGGTATAAAATAGTGTGTGTAAGAGGCACAGTCATTTATCGCCATTTACCGAAGTCAAGGTCAAGGACAGAAACTTAGAGGGCCACCACATATGTGGGGAGGACAAATGGGGCCAAGGAGAGAGAGTGGCCAGAAGGAAAGGAGAGCCTGCATGTAAAGGCACACCAACCATGAAGCTGAGGGAAGAAAGGGCTAAGGGAAGGAAGGATCAGCAGCGGGGGTGCCAGATGCAGAAGCCTGGGGCTGAGACAGGTTTGGTGAGTTGGTAGAGAACGGTCTTAACAGGGCTGAGGTCAGACACCAGAGCCTGGGACACTAGGGGGAAGCTGTGGCTCCCCATGGGTGAATGAGACTACTAGGAAGCAGAAGGAGCAAAATTCTGAACTAAAAAAGGCAAGATTGGATGGTGAGTAACAGGGCCGTTTCAATGTAAAGTGGAAGACCCAAGCCTGTGTGAAGCGGGAGAGGTCAGAGAGATGCAGGTGAGGGAGGAGAGGGTCAAGACTGGGGAAGGGAGAGGACCCAGGAACCGTTCTTTTTCTTTTTTTTTTTTAATTTATTTATTTGGGAGAGAGAGAGAGCACAAGCAGGGTGAAGGGCAGAGGGAGAGGGAGAAGCGGGCTCCACTGAGAAGGGAGCCTGACGTGGGGAGCCTGATCCCAGGACCCTGAGATCATGACCTGAGCCAAACGTAGATGCTTAACTGACTGAGCCACCCAGGCGCCCTTGCAGGAATTGTTCTTTAGGGCTCTTTGTTTCTGCCTCTGTTACTGTGGCTCATTATGCTTTGTTTTTTCTATATTTCACTCATTGTTCCAACAAATGTTTTCAGCAACTTCTAGGCACCAGGTATTATGTTCTGTTTATAACATAGATGTTTTGTAATGTCTGTCTCTCCCAATAGTTGTAGCAATTCTTGAAGGTGGGATCCTTGGAATGGCAGAGGCTTAGGGTTTTTTACTTACTGGCTCTATGACATTGGACCAGTCACGTATATTGCTGAGCTTCCATTTCTTTGTTGCTTAAATGAAGATAATATTTCCTACTTTGGAGAGTTGTATCAATCAAGTAAAAGAAGGCACATAAAGCCTGTTTATAAGACCAAGCCCATAGTAGGTAATTCTATCACTTGGAATTAGGTTTAGCTTCGAGTGACAGAAGAACTCAAAATAGTGGCTAAAACAAGGTGCAAATCTATTTTTATTATTTAAAAAGGAGTCCAAGAGATATGGCAGGTCAGTGTCAGGGACCCAAGCCCCTTTTGTCTTATTTCTCCATAATCCTTCGCCCATGATTCCACCTCATGATCTAAGATAGCTGGTCAAGCTCCAGCCATCAGGTCCATATTCCAGCCAATAGAAAGGAAGATGAAGGGGCGCCTGGGTGGCTCAGTCGTTAAGCGTCTACCTTCAGCTCAGGTCATGATCTCAGGGTCCTGAGATCGAGCCCCACATCGGGCTCCCTGCTCGGCAGGAAGCCTGCTTCTCCCTTTCCCTCTGCTTGTGTTCCCTCTCTTGCTGAGTCTCTCTCTGTCAAATAAATAAAAATCTTAAAAAAAAAAAGAAAAGAAAAGAAAAAGGAAGGTGAAGTCCAAAGAAATGCATACCTCTTGTGAGTCACAAGTGAAACTTCCATTTTTCATTCCATTGGCCAGAACTTAGCCCCCATAGTTATACCTAGCTGTGGCATGAGCAAGGCAGAAATAATTTAGGGCTAATATTAAATTTATTCAAGATTAAGTCTACCACGTATATATTTCAGAAATATATAAGGACATCCTTGTTTAATAAAGGCATCCTTATCAGGTGAATTATAGTATAGGTATTTTAAGTCAGTAGAAACTATAATTATGTGTTAGCAGTCTCATTGCTAAATATATCCACTTTTTGTTGGATAAAGCATTATCAAGAAGCTCAGGATGCCTTCTGTTAACAAAGTGATTCTCAAAATTTTGTCTACGAAAGAAAATGGTGTCCTTGAAACACATCTGTGCTGATAGGGGCACCTGCATAGCTCAGTGGGTAAAGCATCTGACTCTTGATTTTGGCTTAGGGCATGATCTCAGGGGCCTGGGATGGGGCCCTGCATCGTCGGGCTCCAAGCTCAGTGGGAAGTCTGCTTGAGATTCTCTCTCTCTCCCTCTCCCCTGCCCCTCCCCCGACCCCCTGCCCTCTCACTGTCCCTCTCTCTCTAAAGTAAATAATCTAAAAAAAACCCAAACCTACATCTGTGCTGTTAGACATCAGACACCAGAGCCTGGGACACTAGGGGGAAGCTGTGGCTCCCCATGGGTGAATGAGACTACTAGGAAGCAGAAGGAGCAAAATTAGGGCTACCCTTAGGGAAGTAGGGTTTGAGTAGGGTACGGATGAGGGGGCTTCTGGGGAGTGGGCAATGTTCCATTTCTTGATCTGGGTGCTGGTTACATGGGTGTGCTCAGTCCACAAAAACTCCTTGAGCTGCACATTTAGAGTCTATGAACTCTTTGGTATCTATGTTCCAAAGGAACATATTAAAGAACTCCTTATATTGGTGTATTCCTTTTCTTTGTAGATATTATAATGGTTTTGTAGTTACCTCATTTTTTAAGGGTCAGGTCTGGAGTGCCTGGGTGTCTCAGTTCGTTGAATGTCTACCTTTGGCTCAGGTCATGATCCCAGGGTCCTGGGATCGAGTCCCACATTGGGCTCCCTGCTCAGCGGGGAGCCTGCTTCTCCCTCTGCCTCTGCCTCTCCCCCTGCTTGTGTTCTCTCTTGCTCACTCTTCCTCCCTCTCAAATAAATAAATAAATAAAATCTTTAAAAAAAGAAAAGAAAATGTGATCATAACAAGAACAAATGCAATCTGCTGCTGTTCTTTGCCTCTTTGTTGCAAGCAGAAGCAGGCTCCCCAGGGTTAAGAAAAAGTTGTGGCAGAAGATCCCAAAGTAAGAACATTGTGTCAACAGAATTTCTTCCTTTGACTTGGGAGAAGTTGCCCATTGTTAGAATAACCATGGGTTTTGATACAGCCTGGTTGAGTCTGAGGATCCAGAGGAGGCTCCCCCAGGACCAGCCAAGAGGGTCCTTGGCTTTAGGCAGGATAGAAATCAAATGCAAGGGGCGCCTGGGTGGCTCAGTTGTTGGGCGTCTGCCTTCGGCTTAGGACATGGTCCCAGGGTCCTGGAATCGAGCCCCTCATTGGGCTCCCTGCTCAGCGGGAGGCCTGCTTCTCCCTCTCCCGCTCCCCCTGTTTGTGTTCCCTCTCTCAGTGTGTCTCTCTCTGTCAAATAAATAAATAAAATCTTTTAAAAAAAGAAAAAGAAATCAAATGCAAGAGAGAAAGTGAAAACAGTTTATTAAAGAGTATAAATGACAGGTAGAGAATAGCAGACAGAATGTCTGGGAGACTTGGAAAGGAAAGGAGAAGGAGTCTTGTCATTGCCTGAGGTTAGGGGTTTATGTTGGAAAGGGGTCTAGGGTATTTGTTCCTTCAGGAGTCCAGGGTAGGGCCCAATCAGAGGTAAGTGTTCGGTGAACAACGGATGTTATTCCGTAAATTACCGAAGGTAGAGATATTGATGCCAGTGTCAGCTTGGAACATGTTTGGGATCTGGCTCTTCTTAGACATTATTAGGTGTTTGGGGCCTAGGACAAAATTCAGAGAATGATTAACTATCTTGATTCCCCCTCAAAGTGGGAACATAGCTTCTTTGACTTATTCTGAAATGGGGCCTAGCAGAAAAATAGCAGAGATGGAGTCTTTCTAAAATGGTATCCCTTCAGGGCCGCCTGGGTGGCTCAGTCTGTTGTCCGTCTGTCAGGTCATGATTTTGGGGTCATGGGATCGAGTCCTGCGTTGCGCTCCATGCTCAGCATGGAGTCTGCTTGTCCCTCTCTCTACTCTTCCCCCCACTTGTACATGTGCTCACACTCTCTCAAATAAATAAATAAATAAAATCTTTAAAAGAAATATATAGGGACACCTGGGTGGCTCAGTTGGTTAAGCATCTGCCTTCGGTCCAGGTCATGATCCCAGGGTCCTGGGATTGAGTCCCATATTGGGCTCCCTGCTCAGCGGGGAGCCTGCTTCACCTTCTCCTGCTCCCCCTGCTTGTGCTCTCTCTCCCTCTCTTTCTCTGTCAAATAAATAAATAAAATCTTAAAAAAAAGCAAAACGAAATAAAATAAATATATAAAATAAAATAAAATAAAATGGAGTCCCTTCAGCTTCCCTACCTCAGTTCAATGCTGGTTTTTTGGTTTTTTTTTTAAAGATTTTATTTATTTATTTGACAGAGAGAGAGGGAACACAAGCAGGGGGAGAGGGAGAGGGAGAAGCAGGCCTCCTGCAGAGCAGGGAGCCCGATGCGGGGCTCGATCCCAGGACCGTGGGATCATGACCTGAGCCAAAGACAGACGCTTAACGACCGAGCCACCCAGGCGCCCCAATGCTGGTCTTTTAATACCAGTCTTTTTGCATCTCTCCTCCATCAGCAGAGAAGTATATGACAGAATCTTAATTCACACAAATACATTTTTATTGCTATTTTGTTTACCTTGAGTGTCCGTAACCTGCTTCTTCATCAAGTAAATGTCTACTTACATTTCAAAAGTCTGCTGGTATATCACCCAGTTCGGCATTCCCATTGTGTACCCCATGCTTATCTGAGCACACTCCGCTGAAAAGTGTCTTCTATAAGAACAGCAGCAGCTGCTGACATTTCTAGAGCGCTTCCTTTATTTATTGTGTACCAGACACTGCACTAAGCACCTGACCTGTGGTAACTCAGTGAATCCTCACTGCAACCCTAGGTTCTATTATCACCAAGTTGGTGGTGATACACTGGCAGGGAGAGGTTAAGTAATTTGCCCAAAGTCAGACAGCAAGCGGCAGATCCCCAACTTGAATTCAGCTTGCCTTCAAAATTCAGCTTTTTTTCAGATTGTTTTTTTGTTTGTTTTTAAGATTGATTGATTGACTGATTTGTCAGAGAGCGAGCGCACAAGCAGAGGGAGCGGCAGGCAGAGGGAGAAGCGGACTGCCCTGCTGAGCAGGGAGCCCGATGCGGGACTCGATCTCAGGACCCTGGGATTGTGACCTGAGCCGAAGGCAGACGCTGAACTGACTGAGCCACCCAGGCGCCCCTCTTTCAGATTGTTGATTTCTTCTCCTGTCCTCCTAATCTGAGTGCATGTTCCTTGAATTCAGGGACCACGTCTTATTCCTCTCTGTGTCTCCAAGGACTGATATGCCCCCTAGCACACAGCAGGGGCTCCGGACTGAGTAGCTGCTGTGTAGTCAGCTCTCTACTTCAGTCACTTGCTCTTGAATGAATAACTTTGTAAATATTTGTCTCTCTTTACATATGAAAATAGGAGTGAAAAGATCCTGCTGACTTTTCAGTATTTTTCCATACGTGCCTTTGTGATTTCTCCACAGAGAGGTGAAGAATATCGATCAAAGAGCATTAGATAAAAAGAAGGCAAACCACATGTTCATCCCACCTTCAACTTTCATCGAGGAATTCCCTGACAAGAAATCTGGAGGAAGTCTTGAGAGGGAGACTGCGTTTCTTTTAAGGTTTGTTCTGACAAAGACCATGGAAAACTGGAAATATGAACACTGTCAGAATTTTTTTTTTTTTTTTTTTTAGGTAGGCTCCACACTGGGTGTGGAGCACAACATGGGGCTTGAACTCACAACCCTGGGATCAAGACCTGAGCTGAGATCAAGAGTCAGATGCTTAACTGACTGAGCCACCCATGCGCCCCAGTCAGAATTCTTAATTTATATTTTATTAACATATAATGTACTATTTGTTTTAGGGGCACAGGTCTGTGATTCATCAGCCTTTTTTTTTTTAAGATTTTTATTTATTTGACAGAGAGAGAGACAGCAAGAGTGGGAACACAAGCAGGGGGAGTGGGAGAGGGAGAAGCAGACTTCCCGCTGAACAGGGAGCCCGATGCACTCTGTTATCATCAGTCTTATACAACACCCAGCACTCACCACAACACATACTTCCCCAATGTCCATCACCCAGCCACCCTCTTTTTTTTTTTTTTAAAGATTATATTTATTGGGGAGCCTGGGTGGCTCAATCAGTTAAGTGTCTGCCTTCGGCTCAGGTCAGAATCCCAGGATCCTGGGATCATGACCTGAGCTGAAGGCAGACGCTTAACGACTGAGCCACCCAGGCGCCCCAATAAGTAAAATCTTAAAAAAAAAATAAAAATAAACACATTCCTTTAAAAAAACCCCAAAAGGGGCGCCTGGGTGGCTCAGTCGGTTAAGCGACTGCCTTCGGCTCAGGTTATGATCCTGGAGTCCCGGGATCGAGTCCCACATCGGGCTCCCTGCTCGGTAGGGAGTCTGCTTCTCCCTCTGACCCTCCTCCCTCTCATGCTCTATCTCATTCTCTCTGTCTCAAATAAATAAATAAAATCTTAAAAAAAAAAATTTAAAAATAAATAAATAAATAAATAAAAAAAATAAAAAAATAAAAAAACCCCAAAAAACCCATTTTAAATGATGTTTTATAATAATTATTATTACTTTATAACATTATTGAGGTGTAATTTACCATAAAATTTGCTCATTTTAAGTATACAATTCAATTAATTTTAGCAAATTTATAGAGTTTCGCAACAATTGCTGCAATCCA
Organism: Neomonachus schauinslandi; assembly: GCF_002201575.2. Taxonomy (NCBI): domain Eukaryota; kingdom Metazoa; phylum Chordata; class Mammalia; order Carnivora; family Phocidae; genus Neomonachus; species Neomonachus schauinslandi. The sequence continues at coordinate 10,083,968 of NC_058407.1, forward strand.
GTTTTAGAACTTTTTCATCACCCCAGAAAGATCCCTCATGCTCAGTTGTAGTCAATCCCTGTTACCCTCTCCCTTTTTAATAACCTCCCTGGAAATACCATTTCATGTTGCCACTTTATTTCAAGGGTTGGATATTAGTCACATGGTGATGTTAGTTTCAAAGGAGGCTGGGAAATGTAATTAAAAAAAACTCTGGGCACATTGCCATCTTAACCAAAAACTGGCTCCATTGCTAAAGAAAAAGGGAGAGCAGATGATGGGTTGGTAACTAACCATCTCATCATAGATAGATGGTGTTACAGTCTCCATTTTAGAGAAGAAGAAAAGCTTAATGAGTTGAGAAATTTACCCAAGGAAACCTTCCAATCTTAAGTCTTCCAATTTTAATTTTCCTTTGATCGAGAAGACCACAATTTTTTTATAATCGCAGTTTAGCTTAAGACCCACCTGTTTGAGCCATGGAATCTTATAGGATCAGTGGTGACTCAACTGATCTATCAGAAACAATCTTTCTGATATCCACCTTAGATTCTCAGAAATCTAAGCCAACGCAGTTTAATTTATCAATATTATTGTTGTTCCCTCAGACTTGACTGTCTTCCAAATACCTCTTAATCTTACTAACTCCTTGCTGACCTTTAAAACCCAGCTCAGGCATCACCTCCTGGAAGTCTCCCCTGACTTGCTTACTCAGGGTACCCATTATGTGCCCTGTGCTTTCCTGATCGTGCTCCACAGATCTTAGCCTACTCAATCATAGACGTGCTTGTCCATCTCCCTAGATTGAATGAAGATTTGGCCTCAAGGAATCTTGCCCTGGGTGATCTTGTTTTCTCGGGGCCAAGTCCAGTGCTGGCATCCAACAGTACTTAGAAGACAGATGAGGGGATCGTGCAGTGTGTTCAGCATTCTGTTCTGGTTATTTGCTGTTGCCGTTATTGGTTCCTTTGTAAACTTTTCCTTTCAATATCTATCAAGATTCCAGTGACACCTTTGAAGAAATCACACTGAATTTTTGAGCCAATTTTTGTTAAGTGTTTTTTATTTCCCCCACAGGAAGGAAAAGGAGGAAAGGGAAAGAGAAGCAAGAATGAAGTTGGACTGCTCTCCCTTGTCACTCTCAGACCTTGACTAATTCTCTCCCCTGGGACTGGGAAGCTCTGGCAGGAGCCCTGATATTTCTACCAGGTAGGGTAAAACAACAGGAGAAAAAGGAAACTGTGACCAAAGACTGAGAAACAGAAATAGCTATTCCCAGGATAGGGGAAATATTCCATCATAGTTTTTCCTAGGCTGAGCGAAAAGCAGGAGTGGGGGTTTTGCTTGGGTCACTACATTTATTCATGGATTTACTCTTTTACCTATTATTTTATTTAAAATATTAAAACGAACAATATTAAAGGATAATATAATAATGGCTTTAGTTGTTAACTAAACAAGTAAGCTGAACGCATGAGAAACATCACCTCATTTTGACCTTTATAACAGCCATACGAGATAGACATTACCCACTGCATTTTTTTTACTTTTGTTGTTATGTTCATCACCATACATTACATCATTAGTTTTTGATGTAGTGTTCCATGATTCATTGTTTGTGCATAACACCCAGTGCTCCATGCAGAATACCCACTGCATTTTACACAGCAGCAAGCCCAGGTTAGAAGAGGTTTCAGGGGCGCCTGGGCAGCTCAGTCAGTTAAGCGTCCAACTCTTGATTTCAGCTCAGGTCATGATCTTAGGGTTGTGAGATGGAGCCACGTGTTGGGCTCTGCGCTCAGTGTGGAGTCTGCTTGAGATTCCCTCTCTCCCTCTTCCTCTGCCCCTCCCCCTGCTCTCTCTAAATAAATAAATAAAATAAAGGGGCGCCTGGGTGGCTCAGTTGGTTGAGCGACTGCCTTCGGCTCAGGTCATGATCCTGGAGTCCCGGGATCGAGTCCCACATCGGGCTCCCTGCTCAGCAGGGAGTCTGCTTCTCCCTCTCCCGCTCCCCCCTCTTGTGCTCTCTCTCTCTCAAAATAAAAATAAATAAAATCTTTAAAAAAAAAAATAAATTAAATAAGATAAAATAAGAAGAAAAGAAGAGGTTTCAGAAGTTCCCTGCAATAGACACTGGGTAAAATAACGTAGTTAACACACAGTCCTTATTTTCAAGGAGCTCATAGTCTGGTAGAGAGAAGGCAAATGTATCAACAAATAAACACTCTAAGCTCTGGAGGTGCTTTTAGACAGAGGGGACCCCAGGAGCCATGCAGAAACATTTTTTTTTTTAAGATTTTTTTTAGTAATCTCTACACCCAACATGGGGCTCAAACTCATAACCCCCGAGCTCAAGAGCTGTACGCTCTTCTGACTGAGCCAGCCAGCGCCCCCAGAAACACTTTACAGAAGTGGTGTTCCTTGACCTGAATCTGGAAAAGATAAGAAGGTGTTTGCCAGGCCAAAGGAGGAGGATGAAGCAAGAGACTGGCATTCTTGGCGGATGGAGCAGCAAAGGCAAAGGCTTAGAGGCAGGAATTAGCATGGCGGGGATCAAGAAACTGTGTGAGGGGGGTCCAGGAGAGGTGAACACAGAGAAGATCCCTGAACAAATCAGGAAGGGATATCCATGAAGCACTTTATTTTCTAAGTCTTGGGGAGTTGTGGATTTTAAAAGTATTTGGATTTTAAAAGTCCTGATGGCAGATAAAGCAGCAGACTCTGAAAGTACAGTAGACTTTATTCTAAAAAGATCTGGGGTTTTGAATTTTTGTTCTGCTCCTTCTGTGACCCCGGATCAAGTACGTTCATTCTCTGAGCCTGTTTCCTTTTCCCTAAGAAATGTGGATGGTTGTTATGTGTGAAGAGCTAACCCATATAAAGAGCCTGGCATAGAACCTGGTAGTTATTAATAGTCACTGTATCATTGTTTCATAAAGCTTCTTACATTCCTTCATCCAGGACATCTTTGAGCATGCCTGTTTGAGACCACTGGCCTAGCCCAGGCCAGCCCAGAAGGACTCCCGGGTTTTCTGGGCCCTGGGCCAGCTGAGTTCTTACCTCTTAGGGCAGTCCTTACCCTACATAGCCACCACCGGGCACCGAAATGGTGAAGCTCCAGAAAACATACAAATTCTTTTTTTTTTTTTTTTTTTTTAAGATTTATTTATTTGAGAGAGCGAGAATGAGAGAGAGAGAGAGAGTACATGACGGGGGGAGGGTTAGAGGGAGAAGCAGACTCCCTGCTGAGCAGGGAGCCCGATGCGGGACTCGATCCAGGGACTCCAGGATCATGACCTGAGCCGAAGGCAGTCGCTTAACCAACTGAGCCACCCAGGCACCCCAAACATACAAATTCTTACCTGCAGGGAAGAGCCTCCAAGCTCCAAGAGTTCCACATTTTTAAAAAAGATTTTATTTATTTATTTGAGAGGGAGAGAGAGAGAGAGCACAAACAGGAGGAGGGCAGAGGGAGAAGCAGACTCCCTGCTGAGCAGGGAGCCCGATGTGGGACTCCATCCCAGGAACCCGGGATCATGACCTGAGCCAAAGGCAGACAATTAACCGACTGAGCCACCCAGGCGTCCCTATGAGTTTCACACTAAGAGAGGGCACAACCAGGATCCAAAAATGTCTCCCCAGACACTTCTTTCAGAAATCACTAAGGACTGGCGACCCCAGACTTTTCAGAGCCTGAAGAAGAGCAGGCCTGTTCCTCCTATTACAAATGCTGGAAGGGGAATTGAGGGAAGTCGTCTTGACCCTATGCTAGGAATATTCCATTGTTCCATTCAAGTCTAGGTAAATTTTATTTTTCCTGTTTTTAAAAGGAGGCAGCTGAGGCTCGCTTGAGTTGAGGCCCAGGTTCCTTATGGGTCAACTGTACATTGGACCAGTCTGAACTGGGAGGTTTGGGGCAGACCCAATTTGGAGAAACCATCTAGCCATTGTTTTACAGGATTACTGCTCTGGGGTGGAGGAAGAGGCTGGCAAGGCGTTTTCCTGAGCTCAGAGCCCTGATTCTCCCATGTGTTGGGGACAGGACAGCCAGAAGTCGTGGTGTTCTTTGCAGAAGCCCATAAAAATATCACTGCTTTAAATTCTGGCACCCAAATAAAGGACTATTGAGTAGCATAAAATATGGATCTTCAGTATATCTGCAAACTTTGGTATCTTAAAGTAACATATAATATGTTAAGAAATTACAACTTTTTACAGATTAATTTTTTTTCTTCATTAGAACTTTTACTTATTCATTCGTTTTATCACTTTAAGCAAGGGCACCCAACAGAGTCGTGCTGGCCAGGTCCTTACTCTGTTCTAAGCGTGGTCTTTGTATGCCTTAATCCCCACAGCACTCCTGTAAGATATGGGGTGTTGTCCTCATTTTATAACTGAGGCAGCTGAGGCTCAGAGAGGTTTAGTGACTACTGCCAAGCTCTCGCCTTTGGCAGACAGAAAAGCCAGGATTTGAAACCAGCAGCCAGACTCTAGGGCCTGCCCTACAGCCTACTTTTAAGGGAAGTGTTAAGAAGTAAACTTAATATGAAGAAAAGTTTTATCAATTTATTTTTTCCATTGATTAGAGAAACAGCCACTGAAACTGGAATATAGCGGCATGATTTTCACCCCACTGGTTTGGGCTATGGAATCTCTCAGGTTAAGAGGGGCTTATAAATACTATTGTTTCTGACATTCTAATATTTCAGAATGGAAGAAGAAAACAACTAATTAATTTCACTTTAATAAGTATTCATTGCTCTATCCTCTTCCTTAAATAGGCTTATTAGTAGTAATATTATGGAAGATTTCATATTATTATATAACACGGTAATCGTAATCATAGGAGACATTTATTGAGTACTTCTGAGACGTTTATTGAGTACTTCAGATGTGCTGAGTACTCTGGTGAGTCCTGCTTAGACATTATCTTGGTTCACCCTCCTAGTGGCTCCCCACAAGGTGAGTATTGTCACCTCCATTTCTCCTGGGAGGACACTGGGGCTTGGAGGGGTTGAGCAAGCCTTCTAGATGTCTATTTTCTACCATGCCTGCAGCAGTCCCTGAGGATACAGAGATGAACAAAGCCGCAGTCCCTGGCCTTAAGGCGCACACAGTCTGGAAGAGGGGAATGGATGTAGACGCCAATAAATACATTAATGCTTTGCTAGAAATCTGTGTGGAATCCAAGAAAAACCAAATGGAAAGCGGCTTCCCTGAGACTCAGAGGTATGGGGGCCAGTATGTGGAAGAAGCTGGGCTGATGGGGGTGGCTTTTATCCCTCGGACCTCAGGGCACTAGGGAGTGACCTGGTCTGTGTTAGAGCAGTCTGCCTGGCAATGCCAAGTGGGAAGAAAGTAAGCAGATGGCTATTTGCCTGAACCAAGAAGAAAATAAGTGCATTCTTGGGATCTGCAGTGTCTCCCACAGATATGTATATTCACTTGAATAGTCCCGGGAAAGGGGTGGGGGAAGGGTGATAAGGAAGAAGTTCAAGCTTTGGCCCCAGAAAATTCAGGGATTGAGCCTCTACCCTTCCTCAAAATAGATGTATGACTTTAGGCCTAGTAGCTGAACTTTTTCTGAACTTGTTTTCTTGAATGCAGAAAGGGAATGCCTGCCTAGCAGTAGTGTTGTGATCATTAAATGAGGTAATTTATGCGAAGTTCCTGGCACAGGGTATTTCACTTGGTCATTGCTACCAGCTATTGTTGTTGTCATTGCTGTTAATAAATATACTCCTCCTGAAACCAGGACGTATGGAGCACTTGCCATGTGCAAGGCGCCATATGAGATAACCAGGGCTTTCTCACGCCTTCCCTTCCACTATTCAAATTACAGTTAGCTCTTTATTTACATTTTCTCTAAGGAGCCATACTCTCTCCTATTTCTGGGCCTTTCGCCTGTTGCTGCTTCTGTACCTGAAAATCCCAACATCACTCATTCCTGCTCCTCCTTCAGGACCCCACATAGATATCCTCTCCGTCAGGAAGCCTTCCCTGATACACCACCAGCAAAGTTGGCACATGGACCCCTCCTATACGCTCCCACAGCCTTTCATGCCCCTCCATCATGGTGGCAGTTACCATAGTGGATGTAATGGCCTGTCAACCTATCTGTTTCTACTAGTCCCCACCCAGAAGAAGGTCTGGTTTTCTGGACCCAGGGCAAACTGCATTGCTGTCTTTCAGGAAAATCCTTTGCACAGCTTGGGGCCAGGATCTCTGCACAGACCCCTTCCAGAAATTACTGAGGACTCCTAACTGTAGGCCTCTCAGGAGTTCAAGATGAAAAGACCTATCTCTGTGCTTTGTAAATATTAGAAGGGAAAATTATGGTGAAGAATACTTTGCCCTTTATAAGGGGAAGGGGGTAGAGCATTGCAGGGAACTAATATTTAAGAAGCATTTACTGTAATGGATAAAACAAATAAATAATTGTGTAATACTCCAATTCTGTCATTCCCCGTGTTGCTGAGAACCAGCATCCTCACCATTGGAGAAAGGAAATTCAGACATTAAACTAGAAGAGATGAAGTTAAAATCCTACTGTCCTGATTTTGAACTGATGATGAATTAAGGATGTATATTATGTTTAAAAAAAACCAGTTGCCTGAGTAACCGAGAGGAGGGATGTCAAGAGAGGGGAGGGGAGGAGAGAATGGAAGGGGTTACAAAAAAGCCTGAAGAAACTTTTGGGGTGATGGATATGTTCACTCTCTTCATTGTGATGAAAGGTTCTCAGGTGTAGACACATTTAAGTACGTGCACTCTCTTGTATGTTACTTACACCTCAAGCTATTTAAAACAGAAACAAAAAACCTATTTCCTAACTCTATCCATTGAAAAGACCTAGAAATAAAGACTGCAGTAGCAATACCCCAGACTGTGGTCTTGAAATACTATTTGCACTAAAAGGATTCAGGGATCCTTGAAGAAATGTCTGGTTACTGGTCTAGGGCAGGGAAATCATGAGATGAACACACAAGCTCTTGCTACACTAGACAACAAAGAAGCTACTAAAGATAGAGTTCAGCCAGAAAAAGTCAGGAGCCAACTTGGGATCTCATTGGCTAAAGATGGGATAATTTAGGGGTACCTGGCTGGCTTAGGCAGTAGAGTATGTGACTCTTGATCTCAGGGTCATGAGTTCAAGCCCCACATTGGGCATGGAGCTTACTTTAAAAAAAAAAAAAAAGGTTGGGACAATTTAAACATTGTAATAATAATAATTGCCATGGATTGAAGCACATCAAATACATTTTCACTTATATATTCATATTATTGCTTTATTTGTTTGTTTGTTTGTTTATTTATTTGGTGCGCAGCAAAGCAAGGTTTATTGAGCGATGGTAAAGTGATAGTACAAGGCTCCCGAAGACGGAGGGGACCCTAGAGGGTTGCCCATATTATTGCTTTAAAAAGATTAACTCATCACCATTGAAAGATACTAGGGAACCAATTCATTATTATGAAACCTGGTAAATAAAGGGAAAAAAGTCAGCATTTATCATGCCATTTCCATACAAACCTTATTACCAGGTAAACAGTAGATGAGGGGAAGTTTCTCTTTTAGAAGTATTCCACTTAATAAATTAAAAAGGAACAATAGAATTAAAATATTACTATTTTGTGACCCCTAATGAACTAATCTAGGTTGATCAGTAGCAGCTGCTAACATCCCCAAAAGATAAAAAGTCATTAAATGCCTCCTAATGGTAGACCACCTATAAAATAATCACCTAATAACCAAACTTGGATCTGATCTAGACTCCACATCCAGCTACAGTAATAGGAAATATAGAGGACAGAGAGCATATCACACCAGGATGGAGTCAGCAAAATCCAGGCTCTGGAAAACTCCATTTTGAAAAATGACTCCATTTTTGGGGTGCCTGTATGGCTCAGTCAGTTAAGCATCTGCCTTTGGCTCAGGTCATGATCCCAGAGTCCTGGGATGAGCCCTGAGTGGAGTCAGGGGGGCTTTTTAGCCCCCCTTTTTCCCCCCCCCCCCCCCCGGTATTTTCCCTCTCTCTCTCTCTCTCAAATAAATAAATAAAATCTTTTAAAAAATGACTCCATTTTTTTCAAACAAATAAGTCACAAGGGAAAAAGAAGGAAATCTATAGATTTTTCAAAAGAGGGTCAAAAAGCATCAACCAGTTGCTACATGTAGACATTTTTTGATCCCAGTTGAAACAAACTAAAAAAATAGATGGCATTGGGGCGCCTGGGTGGCTCAGTCGGTTAAGCGTCTGCCTTCGGCTCAGGTCATGATCCCAGGGTCCTGGGATCGAGCGCCACGTCGGGCTCCCTGCTCAATGCGGAGCCTGCTTCTCCCTCTCCCACTCCTCCTGCTTGTGTGCTCTCTCTGTGTCAAATAAATAAAATCTTAAAAAAAAAAAAAGATGGCATTGATGAGACAATTGAATATTTGAATGCTGCCTGTATATTTGATTTTAAAAGTTACTAATTTTTAAGTGTGCTAATGGCATTATGGTTATGTTTTTAAAAAGAGTCCTTATCTTTTAGAGATACATACTGAAATATTCACAGAATTATATGATGTATGGAATTTGCTTCAAAATAATATGAGAAGGAGTAAGTGGAGGGAGATATAAGTGAAATAAGGTTGTCCATGTGTTGAAAGTTGTTGAAGCTGGGTTCTGAAAATATTGTATTACTTTTGTATATATTAGAAGTTATGCATAATAAACTAATTCAAGGTTTTTACTATGAACTAAACACTTTTTTTTTTTTAAGATTTTATTTTTAAGTAATCTCTACATCCAATGTGGGGCTTCAACTCACACCCAGGATCAAGAGTCACTCGCTCCACCGACTGAGCCAGGAAAGTAGCCAGATGCCCCTGAACTAAACACATTTAAGCATATTTGCACATTATTTTATTGTCTTCTCACTATAGCTCTGTGAGTGAGGTACAATTTTCCCCATTTTCAAGAGGCCTCTCTTGGCTGAGGCCACCCCTGGCTTTGACTTACACAATTTTCTCCTAGGATTACTCCTTGGTCTCTCTCTTGCCCCCTTCAGCCCATTATTCACACAGCAGCCCAAATACTTCGCGTGTATTAACCCATTTAATTCTCACAACAACTCAGTACTATTATTATTGGTTTCCAGATGAGGAAATTGAGGCACAGAGGTTAAATAATTTCTCCAAGACAACACAGCTAGTAACTGGCTGAACTGTACTATAAAGCCTGGTTTAGATGTCACTATGTGTGCTGAAACCATACTTCTATAAATGGAAAATAAAATCACATATGAATATACAGGGTCTGCCATATACTGGTTTAGTATATTGGTTAAGAGCATGGATGCTGGAGCCAGACTGTGAGCCTCAAGCAAGTTACTTTAACCCTGTGGTCCCTCAGTCCCCCCATCTGTAAATAGTGGTAATAATAGTTCCTATCTCATGGTGTCTTTGTGATGAGTGGTTGCATTAATCTGTGGAAAGGAGGAAGTGCTATAATTGTGGCTGTCATCAGATGTTACCTTTAGCTTCTCTCCTGCACTTCTGAGAGCTGCTTTCTCCTTAGCATCTTCCACCCCAGCAGAACCACTTGCAGTTCCCTAAATAAGCCTCTGTGATTATGTTTTGGTGTCTATCTCCCCTACTAGACTCATGGCTCCTGAAGGGCAGAGACCTTTCTTCATGTCCTTATCCAGCAGAGAGCTGGGATCAAGCTGTGTTTGTTTTTAAAGGTTTTACTTTATTTGAGAGAGAGAGAGCACAAGCAGGAGTGGGAGAGAAGCAGACTCCCCACTAAGCAGGGAACCTGATGTGGGGCTTGATCCCAGGACTCTGGGATTATAACCTGAGCCACCCAGTTGCCCCAGCAAGCTGTATTTAGTAAATGTTGGTTAAATAACCTGTCAGGGGCATGCCTCTCTAGGCAGCTATGTGCTTAGGTCAGAAGTTTTTCAAATTTGGCAATCTAAATAAATGAGAAAGCCCCCAAATGACTGGTGTGTGTGTGGGGGGGGGGGTGAGTGTGTGTGTGTGTGTGTGTGTGTGTGTCTCACTGCAATTGCCTATATACATACCAATCTACAGCCCCCAGTAGGGTTTGTATCTTGTTGGTTAGGGAATCCCTAGTATCTAACACCTAGCACAGTGTCCGACAAATAGTAGGGATTCAGTAAACATCTTTTGAATGAATTAAATGTTTAAGGGGAGATACCCAGTGAAATTCTTTTTTGTGTGATGATCTTTCTTTCATTCTTTTTTTTTTTTTTAAGATTTTATTTATTTGACAGAGACACAGCGAGAGAGGGAACACAAGCAGGGGGAGTGGGAGAGGGAGAAGCAAGCTTCCTGCTGAGCAGGGAGCCCGATGTGAGCTGGATCCCAGGACCCCGGGATCATGACCTGAGCCGAAGGCAGACGCTTAATGACTGAGCCACTCAGGTGCCCGATGATCTTTCATTCTTAAGTTCTGTACTAAAGCATTTTTCATATCTGAGTTCTTGAAACTCCAAGAATATGTATCCACAGGCACCAGTTTGAGGAAACCCAACTGCAGACAGTTGGGATCATATGCCTTTACTTGAATATAAGGTGGTTGTCCACAGAGGGGCAGTAAAGTGTAATGGTTTAAAATTCAGGTAATCCCACTGCCTGGTTTTGTTGTTTTTAGAATACCATAAAAATGACACAATTTTTTTTTTAAATTTTGTAGAGAATTTGTGGACTCACCGAAGGATTTGAGAAATTGGGAAAGCTATTTGACATAATTACTAATTAGTTACTAATTGATATAAAAACTCTGGCTCCCCATACTCTCTATCTAAAATAGGAAAGTAACATTTTGCAACAGTTTTTTTTTTTTTTTAATGTAGTCATTTTTATAAGTCTCTTATGGCTTCTGAGTTTTGTGTCATATTTAAAAAGATTTTTCTTATTCTGGGATAATGAAAAATTGTCTCGTTTTCTTCTAGCACTTTTATTATTACATTCAGATTTAATCTCTTGATCCATCTGGAATTTATCTTGGTATAAGGTGTGAAGTATGGTTCCAATTTTATTTTTCTTCCAGATGGCTACCTAGTTGTTCCAACACCATTTACTGAATTCATCATTTTCCCACTGATTTGAAATACCACCATCATCATATTCAAAATTTTTGTATGATATGAAAGACTAGTCCTTTCTTTTTGGTCCTGATTTGAGTGGAAAAGTCTTCAAGTATACTTTTTAACTACCCCCAGTTTTTGGTTTAAAAAAATTTTTTTTAAGTTGCATATAACCATCAATATCATATCCAAACACAATTTTTATCCTCATTTTATGAATTTGTCGTTACCAAGCTCATTTCTGTTTCTTTAAGTGTACTGCATACAACCTTCAAATATTATGAACATTTCTCTCTCCCAGCTGTCACTACACCAAAGTACATATGTTATATTTCCCTAAATCGTCTTGCTGTGCTCTTTGCAGCTCTTCCATACACTTGATGTCCTCACCTCACAAGTTGCTCAGAAGTTACTACAGGGGGCGCTTGAGTGGCTCGGTCGTTAAGCATCTGCCTTTGGCTCAGGTCATGATCCCAGGGTCCTGGGGATCAGCAGGGAGCCTGCTTCTCCTCTCCTACTCCCTCTGCTTGTGTTCCCTCTCTCACTGTCTCTCTCTGTCAAATAAATAAAATCTTTGGGAAAAAAAAAAAAGAAGTTACTACAGTTATTTTAGGTGAGGTCTCAACGTGAAGGCCTATCATCTCTACCCAGTTCATCCCCAGACTGGGCACTGATTTCCATTTAAACTTAAAGGATAGACGATGCTTCTGGAAAATAAAATTTTGAAGGAACTACAGCAGATATTTGTTGGCTTTTTAAACAATCCACTCTGGGGGAAAAATGTCCTACAAAATGCCAACTGCTATTGTGGGATTTTTTTTTTTTTTTTTTTTTTGCTATTTATTCCAGCAAAGTGATTCAGACACTGAAGAAAAAGGGCCGTCCTGTACTAGGTCTTGAACTCAAAGAACTGTTTGCACAGATACTCATCATAGCCTCCACCTCAACAGATGCTCTTTCAAATGTTTCATGACTCTCATCAACAGTCAGTCTCCATTTAAGGGGAGCAAGATGACGCTGCCAGAGACGGCTGTGCTGGCAAGAAGGCGGGCCCCAAATTTCTATTTAAAAGCTGGACCAAAATATGTTTGGCTTCTGTTGCCTATTTAAAATTTCAAGTTAAGACGCAGAAAAATTACTCTCCATCCTGAATGGGCCCTGGGTGCCTCACTCACAGACTAGAGAGCAGCTGATGGTATGAGAGTCACAGAGAAGAGAGAAATTAGGAACGCTGAGGTGTTAGTGAAGATCGCATATTCGACCTCCCGACCCGAGGGTGCCGAACAAGATAAGCGTTTTGCGCAGCACCTGCCGCCACGTCAGCCACCTCCACTGAGCACCCCTCCCCGCCTTGGTTTTCCACCTCATGACCCTTTCCCAGCGGCCTCTCTCCATTTCGGAACAACCCCCACCTTAGGGCCTTCTTTCTCACAGCAGCCTGTCTTCACCTCAGCACCCACCTCAGTGCCCCCTGATTTCCACGCGTCTCTTCCGTTCCCCCACCCTGGAGTCTTCTCCCCGACTTCAGCATCTCCCTCAGCTCAAGGGAGGCCCCCAGCCTCCCCTTGTATCACAGCCCCTCCTCCATTTCCTTCGCCTCAGATTGCCTCCCTCACCCCAGCGAGCCATCCCGCGAGGCTCGTGTAGACTCTGCTCCTAGCTCCTCCTCCCCCATACCTACCCCACCGGGGTCCTGCCCACCGGGGCCCGCCCCGCCCCATGCCCCGCCCCATGTGGGCCCGCCCCCTTATCTCCGCCCTGTCTCAGTCTCAGCCCCACCCTGTCCTGCCCCCCGTGGACACGCCCACTAACTCTCCGCCCCGCACCTTCGGACACGCCCCCTCGGCCATCGCCTGGCCCCGCCCACGCTGGATACGCGCCCAAACTCTTGTCCGTTGGCGCCAAACCTCCTGGTCAGTGACGCGAGGGCTGCCAGTCTCAGCATTCTGGTTCGGAGTCAGAATCCCTGAGGACGGGAAACCCCGGGCGGGGGGCGGAAGGGAGTCACCTTGAAAACCTCGGGGAGACTGTAGGTACGAGCGGGGTTTGTGGCAAAAACGGCAAGCGTGTGAAGAATGTGAGGGGAAACCCAAGGGTTCTTTTCTTTGGTGGTGCTTGGTCGTCGTCGCTGGGCCCTGGGCTAGTGACTTTAAGCGTTCTGTCCCCACCCCCGGGAGGAAATCTCAGTGATCCCGAGGGATTTCCAGCAGCATTATTTTAAAGCAAGGCGGACCTAAGTCTTCATGCGGCCTCCTCGGCCTCGTTAGGAGGGAACCGGGTGTCCGAAAATGCCCATGGCGGCGCGGGGGACATGGACCAGGCTCCCCAGCGACGACCCCTGAAACCGAGGCGTCAGGGAGCCTACTTTAGGATCCAGCTCTTCCATCCATCCATGGCTCTTTCTTTTTATCAAGGCGAGAAGAAATGAACGATTTTTTTCTTCAGTGAGAACAGTCAATGTAGAATTTGAGGTAGTCCTATATATGATTACCTGTCTGGGGGACAATATTCCCGAAGATCCCATTCACATTGTCTCCTCTTTGCCTCAGATATTTTGCTGTTTAGCGGAATTAGGTGATAGCAATCATACCTCTACCTTAGTTCCCTTCTGCCAGGCCCCAACCGTGACTTTGGTAGGAAGCAAGAAAATTCAATAAACCAAGAAAACTGATAACTTGGACCACATTTTATTCTACAGTCATGCCTTATAGATTCCTGAGATCTTAAGCGACTGCCTTCTACAATGCTAAACAACTACTGCAATGTTAAAGGCTCCATTTATCTGCTTATTGGCCCTCATGTTATCATAATATTGGCTATCTACCATAATTTTTAATCTTAAAAAGTCGTTAGGCATCTGCCTTCGGCTCGGGTCATGATCCCAGGGTCCTGGGGTCGAGCCCCGCATCGGGATCCCTGCTCCGCGGGAAGCCTGCTTCTCCCTCTCCCACTCCCCCTGCTTGTGTTCCCTCTCTCTCGCTGTGCCTCTCTGTCAAATAAATAAAATCTTAAAAAAAAAAAAAATTTAGAGACTAGTAAATATCATAAAACAAAATAGATCTAATGTTTTATGAAACAGAGAGATGTGTTGCAAGAGAGCCCATTCATAACTGGGAAGCAGGAAGGCATTCATCATATATGAGAAAAATAAAATCTATTGATTAAGGGTAGACTAAGTTCTAGGAGCCAGGGAAGATGCAGGAAGAATGACATGACGTCAAAATTCGTGAGGTGTTGTTAACATAAACATGAAAGGTTAAACTGCAACATGCAATGCTAAATAGCATTCCAAGAAAACAGTCATGATATCTGTGCTATAGGAAATCAAAAGATGAGAAAAGGTAACCAATTTTCAGGAAAAGGAGTAGAAACTAAGTCCCCACCCTCACATACATACACCCATGAAAGAAATAATGTCCTGTGCCCAGCAAAAAGAAGATAGGCTAGTTCAGTCATTCTAAACTAAATGTTTCTCTAATTGCTCAAGGAAGTCTCTGGGCAAAGGGTTTTGTACTATATGATCTATACTTCTTAAATAATATTTCTTATTTTCCCAGAAGTGATTATTTTTCTGCTGCTCACCTTTCAAGATGAAGGAGGATCAAGTTGTGCTGGAAGAACCAGGATTCCAAGATGAAGAGGTATGGCTAGAATGTTGAAATATGAGTGGACGTTCAGTCATTCCACAAAAATGAAGTTCCTTCTCTGTTTGCTATTATTTTTAGAAACTGAGAGTGGAAAGAAAGCATAGTTCTAGAGAGAGGCAATATTACAAATATGTAACAACTTGTTTGGCAAGGGGTGCTAAGATTAGCTACTTAGCAACTAGCATGAAAGTATTTTAATAACCTAACAACTGGTGCAGCCATAATGGTATCAATGCATGCTGGTACCGAATAGCAGAGGAAGGAGTTCAAAGTCTGGTGGGGCAGAAAGTTGAGAAAACATATATATATATATTTTTTTAAGATTTTATTTATTTGCGAGAGAGAGAATGAGAGACAGAGAGCATGAGAGGGAGGAGGGTCAGAGGGAGAAGCAGACTCCCCGCTGAGCAGGGAGCCCAATGTGGGACTCCATCCTGAGACTCCAGGATCATGACCTGAGCCGAAGGCAGTCGCTCAACCAACTGAGCCACCCAGGCGCCCAGAAAACATATTTTTTTTATTTATTTTTATTTTTTAAATTTTTTAAAGAATTTATTTATTTATTTGACAGAGAGAGACACAGCCTGAGAGGGAACACAAGCAGGGGGAGTGGGAGAGGGAGAAGCAGGCTTCCCGCGGAGCAAAGAGCCCAATGCGGGACTCGATCCCAGGACCCTGGGATCATGACCTGAGCCGAAGGCAGACGCTTAACGACTGAGCCACCCAGGCGCCCGAAAACATATTTTTTAAAAGGTTAAATGTTGTTCCACTCCTTTGGGTTAAGGTCTTAAAAATCTGGACAGGACATGACAAAAATATTGGGCTTCCCAGCCCTTTCAGTGTTGGTGCATCTTCTAAGTATGTAACAATGTTTTTTTGTTTGTTTGTTTTTGTTTTTGTTTTTTTAAAAAATATTTATTTATTTGAGAGAGAGAGAATGAGAGAGAGCACATGAGACGGGGGACGGTCAGAGGGAGAAGCAGACTCCCCGCCGAGCAGGGAGCCCAATGCGGGACTCGATCCGAGGACTCCAGGATCATGACCTGAGCTGAAGGCAGTCGCTTAACCAACTGAGCCGCCCAGGCGTCCTGTAACAATGTTTTTGAAAAAACTTTATTGATCATAACTCGATCTGTCTAGAGAAGTGGAATTTGAGGCATTTTGGAGTGCCTCATAATATTGAATTAACTCTTTAAAAGATATGATACAATTGGATATGAAGAATCAAAGCTCCATTTTTTTTCTGTTCCATCTCCTTCAGGAATCTTTGTTTCAAGACATTGACCTGTTACAAAAACATGGAATTGTAAGTATTTTTTCAATTTTCAATGTAAGTAATTTTTCAGTATGAAATTGTTCAATTCAGGGTTCCTCAGCCTTGACCCTATTGACATTTGGGACTGGGCAATTCTTAGTTGGGGGGGGGCTGTCCTGTGGATTTGTAGGGTGTTTAACAGCATCCCTGGCCACTGACCACTTATTATATGCCAGTATCACCCCTCTTAGTTATGACAACCAAAAATTTCTCCAGACATTGTCAAGTGTCCTAAGGGGGCAAAACTGCCCCTAGTCAAGAACCACTGGTCCAACTGAGGTATTCAGAGCTACCTACCTCTGTCTTCATCAACAGAAAATTCAGTTCTGTGGCAGGTGATTAGAGTAAATGATGTTGACTGATATTGGACTTTGAGTAAGTAGATGAATTTCAACAGCAGTTCACTGATAGTAAAACTTCTCTGACATTATCTTTTGAAGTCCTCACATTTAATCTCTTTCAGTTGGATTTAGAAAATAGGAGCAAGAGAAAAATCCTGGTCCTTTGGTGATGTAGTTATTTGCATTCCCCAAGGGCAGAGGGAAAAAAATTTAATTTTAAAAGAACATATTCATAATGAAGTTCTCTAGAAGGAAAGAGATGAACTGAGGGGGTGAACGTGTGATAAATTTGCTAGCTTTTCCACCAACAGACTTTTCTTTTGAATTCCTTGTTACATTGCCAGGGTCTCACTAACATTCTTGGGAAATCAGGGCACAGCCAGAACATTTGGCAGCGTGCTGGGTATGTTCTACTCAGATATTTCCAGAACATTTGGCTACATGGTGGGTGGGTTCCACCTGGCTGCTTGTATAAAATTGGCATCGTGGTGGAAGGAGATGGACACAAAAGCACATGACATAGTATGGGAGCCTTGCAGGCTGGCATTTTATCGATCTGCTGCACCCATTCTTTTATTTACAGAATGTGGCTGACATTAAGAAACTGAAGTCAGTAGGAATCTGTACCATCAAAGGGATACAGATGACAACAAGAAGAGCACTATGCAATGTCAAAGGGCTCTCAGAAGCAAAAGTGGACAAGATTAAAGAAGCAGCCAACAAACTTATTGTAAGCAAAATCAATTCTTTGTTATTTTAGCTTAGAAGGGCCCCATGAGTCTCTGTAGCCTTTCTCACTGAGTGCTAGAAACTTGTCATGAACACCAGAAACTACTGTGGGAACTCTGAATTTCTATAGATCACAATCTGTTATAATCCTCATGTTAACTTTTTATCACTTCAGTTTCAAAGCAACAACAATTAAGTTCTGACAGATTGAGACAGGTGTTAAGAGACTTGAACACTCTAAAGGTAATTATTTTTACCAAAACTTTTTTTTGGTCTCCTTTTTTTTTTTTTTTTTAAAGATTTTATTTATTTATTTGAGAGAGAGAGAGAGAGAGAGAAACAGCATGAGAGGGGATAGGGTCAGAGGGAGAAGCAGGCTCCCCGCCGAGCTGGGAGCCCGATGCGGGACTCGATCCGAGGACTCCAGGATCATGACCTGAGCCGAAGGCAGTCGCTTAACCAACTGAGCCACCCAGGCGCCCTTGGTCTCCTTTTATATTAATTTTTCTCCCTTTCTGTTTCTCTGCTTTAACTCCTCCTTATTTTTGCTTTGTCTCCTCAAATATTGTATCTTTCGTTGTTGCAAAGCACTCAGCACCAAAGAAGTTGCCCTCTCCTAGTATAGGCCAGTCGGTAAGAGAGCATTGGGTTAGAAATAAACTACCAGTGTGGGTCTACATGTGTACAGTCAAGATAAATAGGACGAAGAATATGCTCACTGAGGCAGATGAGCTAAAGCTGAGCTGAACTCACACCTTGTAGCTGGCCCACAGACTGTGAGCGGCCCATGCAGCTGAGAGGCTCCGAGCAAAAACATATGCCTTTGACTCGAGCTTTTGTGTTAAACTTTTGGGGGCCAAGGGAGGCACTAGCTCTGGCAACAGTAATGTGCAGAATGATAGGCACCGAGTCTCTCTCTTTGCAGAACAAGTCTCTCCATGTCTACATATGTATGTAAGGGTCTCACTCCTAGCAAGTCCTAGAAGCTCTCTTCACTGACAGCCATTTGATTGCCTTCCCCAGAGGCAGTTGAGTGATGACATTGGCAGTATGGTCCTGAACTTGGAGAGGACCTCGCTGAACTGCTCTGAACCCAGCTCAGTTGCTCTAACTTCTGAGTAAACTCAGGCAATATACTCACAGGCCAAATCCACAATTGCCCTAGAGCAGTACCCAGAGTTTGCAAAACTGCCAATTTATAGCTCATAGGCGTTGGTCTTATTTTCTTTGCAAACTAAATCCCATTATCAAAGAAAAGAATCCCTCTCCTTCTCAAGCATCCACTACTATACCCAGAGTCTGCATCCTTTCTTTTTTTTTTTTATTTTTTTAAATTTTTTAAAAGATTTTATTTATTTGAGAGAGAGAAAGCATGAGAGGGGGGAGGATCAGAGGGAGGAGCAGACTCCCCGCTGAGCAGGGAGCCCCATGCGGGACTCGATCCCGGGACTCCAGGATCATGACCTGAGCCGAAGGCAATTGCCCAACCAACTGAGCCACTCAGGCGCCCAGTCTGCATCCTTTCTTAACTAAAGCTGTTTATTCTTAGAAAGAGATTGAGAGAGAGAGAGAGGGAGGGATGGAGGGAGGGGGAGAGAGAAAGAGAAAAAAGAGAGAGAGAGAGGTTAATTTCATAGTACAGTGGTTCCAAACATTGGTGTGTATCAGAATGACCTGGAGTGGCTAATAAAGAGCACATAGGCCCAGACTCATTGAAATAGGATAGGGCCTGGGTTGTTTCTTTTTTTTTCTTAAGAGTTCTGAATTTAAACATTTTATTTATTTATTTATTTATTTTAGAGGATGGGGGAGGGGCAGAGGAAGAGGGAGAGAGAGAATCCCAAGTAGGCTCCATGCCCAGCGTGGAGCCCGACATGGGGCTTGATCCCACAACCCGGACATCATGACCTGAGCCAAAATCAAGAGTCACTCAACCGACTGAGCCACCCATGTGCCCCCACCTGGGCTTTCTTAACCCCCTGTCAAGTTCTCCAAAGTTTGAGAACCACTGTCATAGTTTAAAACAAAAAGGGAAATACATTAGGGGCACCCGGGTGGCTCAGTTGGTTAAGCATCTGCCTTTGGCTCAGGTCATGATCCCAGGGTCCTGGAATTGAGTCCCAAATCAGGCTCCCTGCTCAGTAGAGAGCCTGCTTCTCCCTCTTCCTCTGTCCCTCCCCACTGTTCGTGCTCATGCACTCTCTCTTTCTATCTCAAATAAAATCATTTTCTTTTTTTTTTAAAGGGAAATACATTAGACCATGTCATTAGAGCACATCAGGGCCTGTTCTCACTACTTATACTACTGCATCAGCTGTAGTTCATTGATTTGTCAAATAAGTAGTATTTCTACCATTGCAATACATTGTCTCATGAATAGTAAACACTGGAATTTCTGTGCTCCTTGAAACTTCCAGAGCTAGGGGAAAATGATGCTGTTCAATGAAATCAATGGAATCATTTGGTAAAATACCATTTTGCTTTATGCCATAAATATACCTCATTTAAACTTTACAGCTACCCTACGAGAGAGACACTATTCTTATCCTGATTTGACCCAAAAGAGGAAATTGAAGTACAGCAAGATTAAGTAGTTTACCCCAAATCATACGACTAGTAAGTAGATTACAGACTTATTTTGAACCTAGATAGGGTAGCTCCAGAGCCTGTTTTCTTAACCATGATCTCGTGCTGCCTTCAAAGACAAATGAACTGTAGCTCATATCAAATGATGACTCTGATAATCAAATAGAGAATTTTGGGCAGCATTTGAAATAAAACCATCATCTTATACCCCTTTGAACCTTTCCTTTTGTCTTTCTGTAGGAACCAGGATTCTTGACTGCCTTTGAGTATAGTGAGAAGAGAAAGATGGTTTTCCATATCACCACTGGGAGCCAGGAATTTGAGTGTGTATCTCATATTTTTTACAACCACTAGACACAGTCTTGGGAATATTGTATCTCTTTTCTTGAGTTTGTTAGAAATAGCTTCTTTTGGGCGCCTGGGTGGCTCAGTCGTTAAGCGTCTGCCTTCAGCTCAGGTCATGATCCCAGGGTCCTGGGATCGAGTCCCACATCGGGCTCCCTGCTCGGCAAGAAGCCTGCTTCTCCCTCTCCCATTCCCCCTGCTTGTGTTCCTGTTCTCGCTATTTCTCTGTCAAATAAATAAATAAAATCTTTAAAAAAAAAAGAAAAGAAAAAGAAATAGCTTCTTTTTCTGAAGTAATAGTTTTTTTTTCTTTCTGAAGGTCTACTGAAGCAAACAAATTCCAGACGATTTGTAGAAGCAGGATTAAATTTGTTACAAAAAATTCAGACCCAAAATATAAGTAGTTTCTGAATCAGCCTGTATTTTAAAAACCATCTTGAAAATCAGTTTAACTTTTCATTTCCTTTTCTTCTTGTTGATAAAGGAAATTCCATTTCACTTTTGGCTTTACTTAAAAATCAGTCATTTAGGTTGAATATTCTAGAAGAAATAATCCAGTGCTTTTTTTGCTCTTTAGCAAGAGCAGCTTTTTTTTTTTTTTTTTTAATTTATTTATTAGAGAGAGAGAGCGCAAGAGGGGGTAGGGTTAGAGGGAGAAGCAGACGCCCCGCCGAGCAGGGAGCCCGATGTGGGACTCGATCCTGGGACTCCGGGATCATGACCTGAGCCGAAGGCAGTCGCTTAACCAACTGAGCCACCCAGGCGCCCAGCAAGAGCAGCTTTAACTTCCCTTTTTATTTACTATCTCATGATTCCTGAGACATAGTTATCATCTTCCTAATGCAAGTTGTCTAAATTGTGGGGTTCCCCCCCCACCTTACTAGGCAGAATTCCTAGTTGTAGGTTAGATGAGTGGCCAAGAGCAATTTGAACAAAAGCAGTATTTCCACAAAATAGTCCTCAAAACCCTGTCCTCACAAGATATTCCAAGAAAAAAGGATTTCATAGTCAAATATTGCATCCAATTGGATGTCTATCAGGCAGTTCAGACTTCATAGGTCCAAATCCAAACTTCTGTTATCTGTCCCAGATCTGCAGCTCCCAAAGCCTCTCTCATCTCAGATCCGCCTCTTTTCTGATCCTCAGAACTAAAACCTTGGTGTCATCTTGGCACTTTGTTTTTTTTCCTCTCACACCCTAACTCTTACTCATTAAGGAATCCTGTCTGCTCTACCGTCAACAACAAACCACTCAGTTTCTTCAACAAATAAATTATAAGGAATCAAAAAACAGATGAAGTCAGTGTTGACCTAGAGATTAAAAGAGATTTAAAAGACATATTACCTAGGGCGCCTGGGTGGCTCAGTCGTTAAGCGTCTGCCTTCGGCTCAGGTCATGATCCCAGGGTCCTGGGATCGAGTCCCACATCGGGCTCCCTGCTTGGCGGGAGGCCTGCTTCTCCCTCTCCCACTCCCCCTGCTTGTGTTCCTGCTCTTGCTATTTCTCTGTCAAATAAATAAATAAAATCTTTAAAAAAAAAAAAAAAAGACATATTACCTAATCCCCAATATGTGGATTTTATTTGGATCCTGGTTCAAGCACAGTATTAAAAAATAAGATATGTATGAGACAGTTGGAAAATTGAACACTTACTATATAGTTGATATTAAGGAATTACTACTTTTTTAGGTAATAATGATAATATGATTATCTTTAAAATAAGAGTGTTCATCTTTTAGGGATACCTATTGAAATATTTAGGATGAAATGATATGTTGTCCAGCATCTGCTTAAAATAATATGAAAAGGGAGGGAAGTAGTTGGAGGTTTATATGAAAAAAGATTGACCATGAGTTCATAGTTGATAATTGTTGAAGCTAAGTGAGAGGTACATGATGGCTCATTATTATACTGTTTTTGTCCACTTTAGTTTATGTTCGAAACTTTCCACTATAATGTTTATATATTTTTCCTATGTGTGTATATATGTGTGTTTAGAAAAAAAAAAGAGGAAATAATGAATTCAATTAATTCTCCACTACCTCCTCCACTGTTACCTTACTCATTTAAATTACCTATTAACATCTCCTCTGGAGTATTATAATAACTTCTAGCTTCTCTCTTTTTCAGACCTTGCCCCTACTGTTTATTCTTCACACAGGAGCCAGAATGATCCCTTTAAAACTTAGGTCAGGGGCCCTGGGTGGCTCAGTTTGTTGAGCATCCAACTCTTGTTTTTGGCCCAGGTCATGATCTCTGGGTAATGGGATTGAGCTTGTTCTCAGGCTCCATGCTCAGTGGGGAGTCTGCTTGGGATTCTCTCCCTCTGCCCCTCCCCCCACTCTCTCTTAGAAAAAGAAAAAACAACAACAAACTTAGGTCAAATAATGACATTTCTCTGCCCAAAACTATTCTAATGACTCATCATCTCAGAGCAAAAGCCAAAATCCTCTCTAATCTAATCTCATCCTTTATTCTTTTCTCAGTTTGCTGTGCACCAACCACACTGACTTCTTTGCTATTCTTAGAACATGCCAGATACACTCCTGCCTCAGGGCCTTTGCACTTACCATTTCCTCTGCCTGGAACACATTTTCCTCCTATATCTACATGGCTTGCTGTCATCTCTTTCAGATCTTTGCTATAAAATGTCCACTTCTCAGTGAGGTTTCTCTGGTCACTTTATTTAAATATTTAAACTCCCAATAATAAAATAAAATTAAAAAATAAATAAACTCCCTGCCTTCATCCTCTGCACTTCTTATCTCCTTTCTAGATCTAATTTTTATTCATACCATTTAATAATATCTGACATACCACATATTTTATTTATTTACTTACCTAATACTGTTCATTGTCTGTTCTCCCACTAAATGTATATTCAGTTGACTTTTATTTTTTTTTAAAGATTTTATTTATTTATTTGAGAGAGAGAGAATGAGAGACAGAGAGCACGAGAGGGAAGAGGGCAGAGGGGGAAGCAGACCCCCTGCCGAGCAGGGAGCCCGATGCGGGACTCGATCCCGGGACTCCGGGATCATGACCTGAGCCGAAGGCAGTCGCTTAACCAACTGAGCCACCCAGGCGCCCCAGTTGACTTTTAGAAACATAGTCCCAAGCACAACATGAACAACCCAGTTAATAATTAAGACCAGTTGTTCAAGCTCCAGTTCAGTTCTAATACATTTTTTTTTTTAAGATTTTATTTATTTATTTGAGAGAGAGGATGAGAGAGAGCACATGACGGGGGAGGCTCAGAGGGAGAAGCAGACTCCCTGCCAAGCAGGGAGCCCGATGCGGGACTCGATCCAGGGACTCCAGGATCATGACCTGAACCGAAGGCAGTCGCTTAACCAACTGAGCCACCCAGGCGCCCTCCAGTTCAGTTCTAAAGAATAATGAGACTTAAGTCTATATAGCACATTTCCTATTGGTACCCTCAAGTAAGAGCAAGGACAGCAGGGTTTATATGTCGTTTTGTTGATCCATCCTGCCCATATACAGCAGAATCTGTGGTCTAAAGAGGTAGAGTGTCATTTGTTCTGCCAAGAATTCCTGTTCATGGTGGATGGATAGATAGATATGACACAAATGGTACACTTTCTCCTTTCTTTTTTTTTTTTTTTAAGATTTTATTTATTTATTTGAGACAGAGAGAATGAGAGGGAGGAAGGTCAGAGGGAGAAGCAGACTCCCTGCGGAGCGGGGAGCCCGATGCGGGACTTGATCCCGGGACTCCAGGATCATGACCTGAGCCGAAGGCAGTCGCCTAACCAACTGAGCCACCCAGGCGCCCCACTTTCTCCTTTCTTGATCTCTCTATTTCTGTTTCTTTTACTAATGCTTACTTTCTATTTCCAGTAAGTTGCTAGGAGGTGGAATTGAAAGCATGGCAATCACAGAAGCTTTTGGAGGTAGGTGGAACCGTAATATTTTGTTATATGAAAAAAATTATATATACACACATACATATATAATAAAAAAAACAACCAATAGTACATTGTATATCTACTTTGAAACTTATGTTGAAATATCAATTATAGGATCATTCTGGGCTTAAAATACATTCCAACGGGCGCCTGGGTGGCTCAGTTATTAAGCATCTGCCTTCGGCTCAGGTCATGATCCCAGAATCCTGGGGTCGAGCCCCGCATCGGGCTCCCTGCTCAGCGGGAAGCCTACTTCTCCCTCTCCCACTCCCCCTGCTTGTGTTCCCTCTCTCACTGTGTTTCTCTATCAAATAAATAAATAAAATCTTAAAAAAAAATACATTCCAACATTAACAGAGAGGCCTTGTTGGCATTTGTCATCTTTTTATCTCTGACTTCCATAGAAGAAAAGAGAATTTTCTTTTTCTCATTCCTTCAGAAGGTAGTTGGATAATGAGACCAATCTTATTTCTAGGATACGCATGTTCCATGAAACATAGTAGATTTTTTCTTCCCTGATTCTATCTTCTATTTTTCTTTTTTTTTTTTTAAGATTTTATTTATTTATTTGACACAGAGAGTGAGAGAGCACAAGTAGGGGGAGTGGCAAAGGGAGAGGGAGAAGCAGGCACCCCACTGAGCAGGGAACCCGACGCAATGCGGGGCTCAATCCCACTACTCTGAGATCATGACCTGGGCCAAAGGCAGCCACTCAACCAACTGAGCCACCCAGGCACCCCTCTGCTTTTCTTCATAACAATTCATTCATAGCTATTTTATATGCTGTGCCTGCGATTCTAGTATCTGCAATCCTTGGGGAACTAGTCTGTTTTTTGTTGTTGTTGTTGATGTTTCTGTTGACATAGAGAAATAAATCTGGTTTTTATTATTTCTGTTGACTGTCAGGCTTAGTGGCTTACTCTCTTGTGTACTTATTGATATTTGTGAGCTTATTGCCTGATTTTGATCTATGGGAGCTCACTGGACCTAAACTGGTGAGTGGGGAAGTTTTTCTCCGGAGAGAATTTGCTTTTGTTGGGAGGTAGGGCATGCCACCAGTCTGAGACTACTTCAGCTTTCCTTTGAGGATCTCAGTGCAATGGGACAACCCAAGGCTCTCCTTCCTTGTAGTAGGGTTTTAAACTTTCATTTATATGACTAAGATGAAAAAGCTCAGTATTTTTTTCCCCATATAGGGAAAACCCATTCTTTCCTACTGTATATTTTTTTCCTGTGAGTCTCTTTTACTACTCACACAAACACTTCACTTCTGACACTTCTGGTCACCAAATATATGGACGTTTCCCCCCACAACAACAAGCAATTCTTGGACACCTGCAGGGTATCCAAGAATTCAGGTCAATTCTGACACTATACCCAGAGGTAGCATCAGATTCCACAGGCTAAGTAAGGGCTCAGTCCTGTAAGAATCCCCCTACCTGTCCCCTGCCTTCAGATGCCAGTTACAAGCCCAGGTTATTACCAGTGCTTCTGACCAACCAGCTATAGGTCCAAAATTCCAATGTCCCCTTCCTTGGGTTTGATTGGTTTGTTAAAGCAGCTCACAGAACTCAGGGAAACACTTACTCATGTTTACCAGTTTATTAAAGGATATGACAAAGGATACAGATGAACATTTAGAGAGAAAAGATGAGTAGAAAAAGGTATAAGGGAAGAGGTGTGGAGCTTCCATGTCCTCTTTTCTATTATCTCACAATGACTAATCCTAAGGAAAACTTGGTTTAAATAAATTTTTTCTAAAGTACAGTTCTGTGAACAGATACCTTTAAAAAGTTATTTTTACCACTGTTATTTGTATTGCAGGATCCATCCATGACACAGTGGTACTTTATGTGTAAGATTTGACAGTTGGAAAGAAAATCATACTCTGAGACTGTATTTTATTCTTTATGAAAATATCTAGAAATTAACTATGTGGCTTTGGTTTTTTCTATATTTCACAGAATTTCGTACTGGAAAAACCCAGCTCTCTCATACCCTCTGTGGTAAGGATACATAACAACCACAATAACGATAATAATCATAGCAGTCACTTACTGATTTACTTTGTACTTGGTACTTTATATAATCTCATGTAACCTGAAATTTACAAGGAAATGAAACTGCCCATGGTTACACAAATACCAAAGCCAGTCTTTGAATGTGTGATGCTTGAGGTAATGTTATATGTGCTACACTCTGAACACCTGAATGGAAACAAGGAGGAAGTGAATGGGTATATGAATATAGTGTTGTTGGTGGGGAGAGGCCCTCACTGTCCATTTTACCCATTCCAGCTTTTCTATATTCTATCGACAAGAATGTCACAAAATCAGTTGAGACCTAGAATCTCTAACTTTACATGAAGTAAAGTTGGCCTTAAGATTTAAAAGTAAATTTTTCTAAAACAAAATAAACAAAATACCTCCTTTTGTACAAAGGTGTTACTGTGCATTTCTTTGACCTAAGCAGAAGGAGCATGGGCACGCAGTTAAGAAGCAGATTCTGGAATCAAAATACCTAGCTCCAGTCTTGGCTCTACTATTAATAACTGTGTGACCTTGGGCAAGTTGCTTCACCTTTCTAATTTTCCCCATCAGTAAAATAGGAATAATGATAGTGCCAAATTTAGGGTTGTTTTGAAAGATAAATGAAATAATACATGAACCTAATATAAAGAAATTCTTTAGTGTTATTTAATAATACTTATAATGCAAATGCATTTTAAAATTTGACATGCATTAATTGAAAGGTTACTTAAATGAGTTATAAAGCATAAATTATATTTGTGATTGTTTCTTATAGGAAGAAAGTAATAAATTCTATTCTTTAGGAGAACTAAAAATTGTGAGATATATTGACATTCTTTGTTGAACTACCATGCTGATGGAATACTTATGGTTTTACCACTGGTTAGTAATATAAAAATATAATATGCTGTTTAGAAACTAAAGGATCATGACTTTTTGCCAGATTGACGAAAGAGTTGCAACCAACATAAATCCTATGTTAATTTATATATTTAGTTGTGCAAAGTTTATTCATTTCTATTAATATTATTTCATTTTTTTAATTGCTTCCTAGTGACAGCTCAACTTCCAGGAGCAGGTGGCTATTCAGGAGGAAAGATTATCTTCATTGATACAGAAAATACTTTGTAACCTTTTTATTTAAATAAGTTGCTAGCATAATAGTGTGATGTAGTAATGTTACTACAAAGAAAGTTTAAAATATATCATTTGTATAATCATCCCCTAAACCAGCAATAATGAGAAAAGCCACAGGGAAATCAGTTGTTGGTAAAGTTTTCAAATCACTTTTTATTTAAAAAGTTTCACTTCTCTAGATGTGTTTGGTGTAAAATTCACCAAATGAATACATGAGAGGAACTTATATTTTATTTGGTTTTTTTTAAGATTTTATTTATTTATTTGACAGAGAGAGAGAGAGAGAGGGAACACAAGCAGGGGGAACGGCAGGGAGAGGGAGAAGCAGGCTCCCTTGTTGAGCAGGGAGCCCGATGCGGGGATCGATCCCAGGACCCTGGGATCATGACCTGAGCCGAAGGCAGACGCCCAACCGAGTGAGCCACTCAGGTGCCCCTATTTTATTTGTTTTTAATCCTCTTACTTCTCCAAAGATGGTACTTAGTAGTTAGGAAGAAGATTGTTGACTCACTCAAAGTCATGGTTCAAAATAAAGGGAAAGGAAAGAAGAGAACAAAAGCACAGAAAGGAAAAAGGCAGAACCTTACTGGTCACGGAAAGAATTGTAGTTTAATTGAAATGTAAGATGTTTCAGAATTAAGGCTGGAAAGCTGATTTGGGTCTTAGATATGAAGGGCTTTAAAATCAGATGGTGGGGGCACCTGGGTGGCTCAGATGGTTGGGCGTCTGCCTTCGGCTCAGGTCATGATCCCAGGGTCCTGGGATCGAGTCCCGCATCGGGCTCCCTGCTCCTTGGGAGCCTGCTTCTCCCTCTGCCTTTCTCTCTCGCTCTGTCTCTCATGAATAAAAAAAAAAAAAAAATCAGATGATGGGTATAAATTGATACTTTTGCAATATTCTAGGCAAGAAATAAGAGCTTGAGCTAGGCTGGAGGCGGGAGGAATAAAAAGAAAAGAACAAGGGGCGCCTGGCTGGCTTAGTCAGTGGAGCATGTGATTCTTGACCTCAAGGTTGTAGGTTCGAGTCCCATGTTGGGTGTAGAGATTACTTAAAAATAAGAATCTTTTTTTTTTTTTTAAGATTTTACTTATTTATTTGACAGAGAGAGACACAGTGAGAGAGGGAACACAAGCAGGGGGAGTGGAGAGGGAGAAGCAGGCCTCCCGCCAAGCAGGGAGCCTGATGTGGGGCTTGATCCCAGGACTCTGGGACCATGACCTGAGCCGAAGGCAGACGCTTAACGACTGAGCCACCCAGGGGCCCCTAAAAATAAGAATCTTAAAAAGAAAAAAGGGACAAGAAATATTGGGGAGGAAAATTGATAGGACTTGATGACTATATTTGGTAGACAAAGGAAAGAGAGGTTTGAGAAACTACTGTCAGGTTTTTTGTCTTATAATGGGAGAATAATGACTCTAAAGACAGAACTGGGAAGATCATGTTTCAGACAAAAGGTGTGTTTCATTTCAGTGTGTTAAATATGAACAGGAGGACATCCACATGGCAGTTGGAAATGTTGGACTCTGTCTGAGAAGGGCCAGAGATATAGATGGAATAAACAGAAGGGCAAGAGAACTTAGAAGAGAGGAGAACTGAGAACATAACTTCCCAGTGTGCCTAAGTTTAGGAAGTGGGACTAAAAAAGAGGATGCCATAGAGACAGAGGAAGTAGGAGAAAATCTGGTTGTAGAAGCTGAGCAAAGGAAAGTTTCAAGAAGAAAAGTGTAGTCAGCACTGTTCCACGAAGAGAGAAAGAAGGCACAAACTGAGAAAGATCACTGAGGTTTGAAATTAGGAATCCAAGAGCATTTGCAGTAAAGGAAGATGATGGAAGCTTGTTGCAAATAAACAGTAAAGAATGGAGCCAGTGTGTTATTAACCAACAAATAGAAGAAGAAATACAGTAGTTTGAGGTATCAGGTTCAGAGGAAATTGTTTTTTTTTTTTTTTTAAAGATTTTTATTTATTTATTCATGAGAGACAGAGAGAGAGAGAGAGGCAGAGGGAGAAGCAGGCTCCCAAGGAGCAGAGAGCCCGATGCGGGACTCGATCCCAGGACCCTGGGATCATGACCTGAGCCGAAGGCAGACGCTCAACCATCTGAGCCACCCAGGCGCCCAAGAGGAAATTGTTTTTAACAATAGAAAAGACTTGCGCAAGTTTGTAAGGCCAGTCACAATGAAGCCCCAGCCTAGCTCTCCAAGCTCCTTCCTCACTATTACCACTGTTAGAGGCAAGGGGATCCAATCTGTTCTAGTCCAGTATTATTGTCTCTAAAACATGAAAACATTGTACATCAGCAATTAGTTAGATTTAACTATAGAGGTATTCATTATAATTGGTCATTATGATTTCTTGCATCCCTAATTTTATTTCCTATATCTTTGTTTTATCGGAGTACCTACTCAAGTCATTCTTTCAGAAAAGTAATCTGGGTGGTAAGCTTTGAGCCCTAGCATGTCTGAAAATGCCTTTATTTTGCTCTTGCTCTTAAATGTGAATCTGGCCAGTCAGAGAAGTTTGCATGGTGTATTTCTATCCTCCTTGGGTATATGATCCGTCTATCCCTACTATCTATCCCTATCCTTCTGAATCATACAAATCCTTTAAGGCTCTCCTTTGAAGGCCTGCCTTTTCTAATCTTCTCCACTTACCCAACGTAAAAAACCTTGTCCTTCTTAATCTGTTATAGAATTTACTACCTAAAATACCGTCTTAGAAGGAAAAAAAAAAACAAAAACAGAGAGCCATGTGCAGAAGACTTTATTTGGAAATAGCAGTCATAAGAAGACTCTGAAGGAGACTCCAAACTTGGGGAAGGAGGGTGGAATGCCATGTAGGGCTGTAGCAAGAGGAGCGCAGCTGGAGTTCAGCTCATTTCAGAAATAGTTGATTAAGAATGGTTCTTGAAAAGGGAGGAATGGTTCTTGCAGATGAGCAGCCACTGTTTGGGCAATTTGGATTTTATCAAGAATGGTAGAGAGGAGCAGTTAGGAGCCAAGTCTTATGCAAGAAGGAGGAGGGAGGACAGCCGGGGGGGGGGGGGGGGGGGGGTGGGGATGACAAGGACGTTCAAGAGCCCCAATGGAATGTTCTCATTCCTTTAGTTTCTTTCTTTTTTAAAAATATTTTATTTATTTAGAGAAAGAGAGCATGGGCAGGGGGAGGGGCAGAGGGAGAGGGAGAAAAAATCTCCAGCAGACTCCTCACTGAGTGCAGAGCCCATTGTGGGGCTCGATCCCAGGACCCTGAGATCATGACCTGAGCTGAAACCAAAAGTTTGCTGCTTAACTGACTGTGCCACCCAGGCACCCCTCCTTTAGTTTCTCTTACATGTACACTGCTCTCTCTTGATACTTTCCTTTTTATATGTTTATAGTTTGCCTTCTTAATTATGTTTTACATTTACCTGTAATGTGGATTGTTTTATGACTCCGTATGTCTTCCACAAAGCATTGGTAGTTGGTTAAAATGGTAATCAATTCCATATAGTAATCGGTTAACAAATATTTATAAATTGATTTGAACTTCCCTTCAGCATAAGCCCAACTTTTACACTTTCAGCCACATAGTAACCAGGTTCTGTAAAAAGTGAAATACTGAAAAGCATTTTTACTGTGTCTTCCAATTCTTTGCCGTCTTTGACCTGTTCACCAAAAACATCTACTGGGTATACTCAGTAGCAATGGAAGATTTTAGTGGTTGTCACTGAAGCTCTGAAGGAAAGAACACATGTAGTGCATTAGGATATAGACGGCTGGGGAATTGTAAAGACAATCCACTTCTACACATACGGAGCTAGTTGTAAACATCACAAATAAAATTGTAATTTGTCCTCATTTTACAGTTATAGTATGATCAGTACTATATAAACACTGTAAACAAAGTGAAATGAGAACACAGACATGGATTTTATTTTAGCTCACTTCACTTCAGAGAATACTGTAGGCATATTTGGGAATCACCAAAGACCTAAAAAAAATGTTGATTACTCCTTTATAGTTTAGATAGGATGTAAGTGATTATTAGCATCTTCAAAAATACCTTTGCAGGTACTCTGAATTTGCCTCCCTATGAATTTACTAATTTCAGAAAGCTAACACAAGTCCTTTAGAAGAAGGGAGATTTTAAACACTAAACAAACCGAAAACAGTAGGTTGATAATTTCCTTCTGACCCTTGAGATTCCTTTTTTTTTTTAAGATTTTATTTTTAAGTAATCTCTACACCCAATGTAGGGCTCGAACTCACAACCTTAAGATCAAGAGTCACACACTCGAGGGGCGCCTGGGTGGCTCAGTCGTTAAGCGTCTGCCTTTGGCTCGGGTCCCAGGGTCCTGGGATCGAACCCCTCATCGGGCTCCCTGCTCTGCGGGAAGTCTGCTTCTCCCTCTCCCACTCCCCCTGCTTATGTTCCCTCTCGCTGTGTCTCTCTCTGTCAAATAAATAAATAAAAAATCTTTAAAAAAAAATTTGTTAAAAAAAAAAGAGTCATACACTCAAATGGCTGAGCCAGGCACCCCGTGATCCTTGAAATTACTTATTGCTCCTTTGGTTTATGTAGTCAAATTTATCATTTGTTGGCAACTCATGGTTAACAGTATATTAAGTTACTTCATATTGAACAAGCGAGGAATTTAAAGAGAGTGAATTAGTTCACTTTGAAGCGACTTGAATTATAATTCAGTGATACTATCTTCCTAGAATAGATCTATTTTTTACAGAACTGAGATCAAAAGAGAGTCACAAATCTTATTTTTTAGTTTTTCTCTTGTAACTCATTTGCTACATAATCCTGAGTCATTTGCCTAATCTCTGTTTGTCAGTGTCCTCATTTGTAAAATGTAATGTAGGCCATAACAACTAGCTTCCAAAGTTATTGTAAGGATTAGAGTATTTAGTATTTAAATTCATCACTGCCTCGTCATTTCTATCACTGTTATCACTAACTAAGTTGTTTATTAATTTGGGCACTTACGAAAAAGAAAAATCTGATACAGATTTTATGTGATTATTAGCTTCCTCCAGAATACCTTTGCAGGTACGATGTTTGCCTCTCTGTTAGTTTACTTACTTAAGGTATTATTTTTTGTAGTTGTTCTAAACTTTTTTTGGAATTGATTTATTGATCCTTAATCTTGGCATACTCCAGCCGTCCGGATCGCCTTCGGGACATTGCTGACCGCTTCAACGTAGACCATGATGCAGTACTGGACAATGTCCTTTATGCACGTGCATATACTAGTAAGAGCCCCATGTAATTGGATGCTTGGGCTGTTTTAAGGTTGGCAGCACTGATTTGCTATTTGAGTGATACTTACAACATTTTTTTTTTTTTAAGATTTTATTTATTTGTTTGACAGAGAGAGATACAGCCAGAGAGGGAACACAAGCAGGGGGAGCGGGAGAGGGAGAAGCAGGCTCCCTGCAGAGCGGGAAGCCTGATGTGGGGCTCGATCCCAGGACCCTGGCATCATGACCCGAGCCGAAGGCAGTCGCTTAACTGACTGAGCCACCCAGGCGCCCAATACTTACAACATTTTGATGCTGTTCTGTTCTCTTTTCATTTTGCTTTCCTCCAAATTTATTTAGTCAGTCCACAAATTTTATCATCTGGCAAGCCCTGAGATACTAAAATGCCCTCAAATGATTTCTTGTTCTTGTCTTTGAAATGGAGAGTAACATTCTTTTTGGATAATGTAGCATTTGGCATGCATGCTAAGGCAGAATGTGAGATCATATTTAATAAAGCCATGAACAATTAAGAAAATCCTTTTATGACTCTCTTTTCCTTAACTCCAAGAACATAAATGATCTTAGCCTCTGCTTCTTCTAGCTGTTATAACATTTTCTCACTGCATTTCCCACCAGGTGAACATCAGATGGAGCTACTTGATTATGTAGCAGCAAAGTTCCATGAAGAAGCTGGCATCTTCAAGCTATTGGTACAAGCTTTTAAATACCACTCCCTCACAGAGCTGTTTAGCGTATTATTTTTCTTCTATTGATTCCAATCCAAATTAACTTCTTCTTTCCATTTCCATATTTCTTTTTACATTAATCCTGTGCAGATCATTGATTCAATAATGGCACTTTTTCGAGTGGATTTCAGCGGCCGTGGGGAGTTGGCTGAACGGCAGCAAAAATTGGCCCAGATGTTGTCACGACTCCAAAAAATCTCAGAAGGTAGATTTTTAAAATAAGTGGTGCTATCGGAATAGCATCTGTGACTGTTGAGTAGGCTTTGCAGAGAAGCTCAGAATAATGTCAGGAGGCAATACATGTTTAAAAATAAAATTACCGGGACGCCTGGGTGGCTCAGTCGGTTAAGCGTCTGCCTTCAGCTCAGGTCATGATCCCAGGGTCCTGGGATCGAGCCCCGCGTTGGGCTCCCTGCTCTGCGGGGAGCCTGCTTCTCCCTCTGCCTCTGCCTCTCTCTCTCTCTCTATCTCTCATGAATAAATAAATAAAATCTTCAAAAAAAAAGATAAAAAATAAAAAAAAATAAAAATAAAATTACCTTCATGGGAATGCAGTTCTTTTTTTTTAAACCAAAATACTAATTCTAATACAATAAGTACCTAAATAGTAATAACAGTAATAACTTTAAATAAATTAATTTATGTTATCAATGAAAAAATAGGAATGTAATATTGTTTATAAAATCAATTCATAGCACAGTATTCCTAAACTCTGAAATCGAAGCAATGAACTTTTTATACTGCTATTCCCTTAGTTTCTTAATTTTATTTCTTGATGCAGAATATAACGTGGCTGTGTTTGTGACCAATCAAATGACTGCTGATCCAGGAGCAACTATGACGTAAGCTCCAATATTCTGCTTTTGTATTTCACAAAGGTTAATATCAAAAGGGTTAGAGTGAAGAATAGAAAATAATTCCAAAATGATCAGTCCCAATGTGGGCACACAAATATATCACAAATCACTCTATTGCACAGTGAATATTACTTCATAATTGCAAATATCACTTGTTATCCAGAGTCTCTTTTTCTCTAGTTCTTTATAGAATAAAGCAATAGTTTAACCATTTTTAGAGATACTTTGGGCTCCTCTTTTGTCTAGGGCTAAAAAGATATTGGAGGGCAAAAAGAAAAAGATAAAAATTTATATTCCATATACATGAATGGCTTCTAGTCAGTATGATAAACTACCAGCCTAAAAACAAAAAAAGGAGGCTCTCCGCAGGATATACAAGAGATACATTTATAAGAGGTCCTATGAGAGAAGTCTCCTGTTAGAAGAAACAGAATTTCATTTCACACTTAGGCATGTTCAGAATCTGTTGAGGTGTTTGTGCACATCACATACTTATTGATGGCTCTGCTTGACAGATGGCAGTGAACAGAAAGGCAAGGAGAGCTAAATAAAGTAGGATGATGAAAACAGAAAATTCAAAGAAAGATTAGTTGCCACCATCAAACATTTTGAGCATTATATATCTGAATAAGCAATCGAAATAACCCTGAATTCATAATGTCAATCTTTCCAACAAGTTTTTATTTAGAAAATTGTTTAACCAGAGAAAAGTTGCAAGATTAGTACAACGAATATACATATATCATTCAGCTAGGTTTTTCTATTGTAAACATTTGCCACATTTTTTCTCTCTCGTGTTTTGTGTGTCCGTGTGTGTGCATGTGTGTAAACTCTCTCCGTACGTACACACACATACTCAAATATATATGTGTGTATTTTTTGTGAACCATTTCAGAGGTTTTCTACCTGAACCATTGAGGATTATTTACAGACATTATGACACTTCCCCTCTTCATAATTGAGCATATTTCTTGTAAGAACAAGAACATTAGGGGCGCCTGGGTGGCTCAGTCGTTAAGTGTCTGCCTTCGGCTCAGGTCATGATCCCAGGATCCTGGGATCGAGCCCCAAGTCGGGCTCCCTGCTCGGCGGGAAGCCTGCTTCTCCCTCTCCCACTCCTCTTGCTTGTGTTCCCTCTCTTGCTATGTCTCTCTCTCTGTGTCAAATAAATAAAATCTTAAAAAAAAAAAGAACAAGAACATTCTCCTACACAACCACAGTATAACTATCACCGTCAAGAAATTTAACACTGGCACACTAGTGTTACCTAATATATATTTATATTCCAGCACCTCCAATTGTCTCAAAAATGTCTGTTATAGTTGCCGGGGTTTTTTAATTTTGTTTTTGATTCAGGACTAATTGAGTATCAAACACTGCATGGAGTTGGTTGTCTTGTCTCTTTAGTCTCCTTTAATCAGAACGGCTCTTCAGCGTTTGTTAAGCTTTTATGACACTGATAGTTTTGAAGAGCACAGGCCAGCGGTTTTTCAGAATGTCCCTCAATTTGGAGGGTATTTTTCCTCATGATTTAAAATGTTAAACACTTTCGGCAGGAAAATTACGTAAGCAATATTATGGCTTTCTCCATAGATCATATCAGGAGGCATACGATGGCGGTTTGTTCCATTATTAGTGATGTGAAGTTTGATCATGTGATTAAGATGGTGTTCACAAGATTTCCCCATTGTAAAAGACCTTTTCACCTTTATAAGGAATAAGTAATTTGTGGGGTATGTAAGAGTAATCTGAGACACCTGGAAATATCATGTTCTGCAATAAGCTCGCACCAATTGGTTTTAGCATCCATTGAAGGTTCTTGCTTAAATCAATTATTACTCTAATGATTGCAATATAGTTTTATTTAAAACCAAGGCAATACATCATTTAGTAGCAGATAAACGGGTCATTGACATATGTGTTTGAAGATATTTGATATGCCAATGTAAATTTTGTAAATTGTACTGAAACGAACATGTCTCTCTTTAGGCGTTTTTTTTTTGTTTTTTTTTTTTTTTTTAGGTTTTATTTTTAAGTAATCTCTACCCCCAATGTGGGGCTCGAACCCACAACCCTGAGATCAAGCGTTGCACACTCCACTGAACAAGCTAGCCAGGCACCCCTATTTTTTTATTTTTTAAAAGATTTTATTTTTAAGTAACCTCTTTACCCAGTGTGAGGCTCAAACCCACAACCCTGAGATCAAGAATCATATGCTCCACTGACCGAACAAGCCAGGCACCCCACTTCAGGCATTTTCTACACTAACCCTAAGAGTATTGCTGCATCTTCTGCAATATGTATATCTCACTTTTCAATACCCTTTTATGAGTACTTTCTACTTAATCGCAGGAGATTCCAATGTGAAAAATATTAATTACATGAATGGTATTAAGCAAGTTAAAAAGACTGAGGGGGGGGAAATCAATCATTTATTCATCCAATAAATACTTTTTGAACATCTATGTATCAAGATTCTGGGAATTCACTAGTGCACAAAAGAGACTATGTGCCTTGCCTACATAAAGAATAAAATAAATGATGTCCGTTTAACTCAGAATTGTGAAGACTTGGTAGGTCAGGCATTGTCTGTAGTCCTTGAGTAGTTAAGGCAATCTTCTCCGTTTTATGGGGTGTCTTTCATGCACAGGACATAAAGTACTTCACAAAGAGAATAATTTTAAACTGAAGAGAAATGGAAGATTTTCAGGGCTCACTTTAAAAAGAGAAAATGACTCATTGGCTCAGAGGGAGGAAGTGGGTTGCATTCAAATAAAACAGTACAAGTTAAAGAGCAATGTTCTTTCTTCAGGTATGGGGAGGGAACACTGCAGAGGCCAAAACTGTCTATCTGGGGTTAGAAGGCAAAGGAAATCTGTGGAAATTAGGTCAGATAGGGGTTCTTTTTCTTATATTTGTAGAAAATTTCAAAAAGAGTAAAACCATTTTGAATTGACTCCAATAAAACAACGAAAGGAGACATAGAGAGATGATAGAAAGAAACAATTGTAGGAGCTGGAGAGGGGAGATTTATAGTGAAGTGAGCTGAGAGCCAGACAAGATAGCAAAGGCTAGGACTTTTGTTGGGTGACTGCTTTGAAACTTCATCTCCTCCACCAAGCCAAATTGTGAGGAATCAAGGTTCACTATAATTATAATTAGTATATTCTAAAGTATATTAAATTATAACAATATAAATTAAATGTATGTCTTTATATAAAGCACATAGATTGCCACAACTAAATGAAAAAGAAATAAAAAACAGTACAGTTTTAAACTAAAGAATCTCAAATGCTATTAGAAAACCTCCCATAAAACGAATCTTTGTTTCTCAGTGTTAAAGAACTCCAAGCTGCAGCTTGCCTGGGACCTGTCAGAGAAATATCACTATAATTGGTATGAGTCCCCAAGTATGCTGACAATAATTGAGGCTTATATCCCATGCATTATACTTGATGGCACATCGTATTAAAAAGGAACAAAATTGTAGAGGCGAGGAGCTGCTGTATGATACAGCAGAGCATTAGCTCCTAGACGAGGCTTACAGATACAGATTTTAGAACTAAAATGATGCAGTTGATGAAGGCCTGGAGATAAAAAGTGAAAAGTATCAGCCTGCGAAGCTCCACACCAGGGCAGATAATATGAGTGACAAATAAGACCATGATGTAGCCACCTACTTTGTGTATTTGTTTAGCTAAAACAAAAAGTTATCTTAGAGCATTTGCAGTCTTGTAAATGTGCAGTCAGTTTGTTCTCTAAGGGTGTCACCCACTGATCCAACATCATTTGCATAAGTTAAGAAGCAGTATGGTTAAAGAAAAAACATTAAGCCAAGTTCACCAGCGTGGTGACCTTGAGTAAGTCATTTAAACTGTTTGAACTTCAGGGGCACCTGGCTGGCTCAGTCAGAAGAGCATGTGACTCTCACGGGGCGCCTGGGTGGCTCAGTTGGTTAAATGACTGTCTTCGGCTCAGGTCATGATCCTGGAGTCCCGGGATCGAGTCCCGCATCGGGCTCCCTGCTCAGCAGGGAGTCTGCTTCTCCCTCTGACCCTCCCCCCTCTCATGCTTTCTCTCTCTATCTCATTCTCTCTCTCAAATAAATAAATAAAATCTTTAAAAAAAAAAAAAGAAGAGCATGTGACTCTTGATCTTGGGGTTGTGAGTTTGAGCCCCACTTAAATAAAAGAAAAATTTTTAAATAAGTAAGTAAAAATAAACTATATGAACTCCATTAAGAGATTAAGAGGTCTTTTATTTATTGATTGCTTACCATGTGCCAGGTGCTTTTATGCTTTATCTGTATAATTCTCTCATCACCCCAACTCAGCCTCCTTGGGCCTTCCTGTTCTTCCTATGAAGCCGGTCTCAGAATGTTGCTACATTCTATGCCCCTCCCCCAAGCCCCAGAATTTTTCTGCATATTTTATGAGAAAATGGCAGGGTGGGGAGATTACTTAACAAAACTTCTTAAACATACCCCTTATTATTCTTTTACTTTTTTTTTTAAGTAGGCTCCATGCCCAGTGTGGAGCCCGATACAGGGCTTGAACTCTCAGGGCTTGAACTCATGACCCTGAGATCAAGACCTCTGAGCTAAGATCAAGAGTCAGACACTTAACTGACTGAGCCACCCAAGTATCCCTAAACATAGCCCTTTTCAAAAACCATCTCTTCTTGGGGTGCCTGGCTGGCTCAGTTGATGGAGCATGCAACTCTTGGTCTCAGAGTTATAAGTTCAAGCCCTACATTAGGTGTAGAGATTACTTAAAAATAAAATATTAAAAAAAAAGTCTCTTCTTTCCCCCCAGATTTTCTCTTTTTGCAGTACTCTTCTTTCCGTATCTTCCCCTGATCTCAAAGAATCTTCCTCATTCTTGGGCATGTTCACTCAGCCTTTCTCTCCTTAATAGACCCGTTCTCAAAAATTCCATCCAAAAGCTTACCCTGCAGCAGGTCCAAAGTACCAGGAGTTCCAGCTGTCCCTCAAGGACAGTACCAATTTTTGTGCGGGCCCCTGAAAGTCCCCACTCCAACCAGTAGTTGAAGTAGACACTATTATTATTCCTAATTTGAAAAGGACGAAACAGAGACTCAGAGTATCTACTTCCTCAATCATCCAGTTTATTTAGATTTTATTTATTTATTTGACAGTGACACAGTGAGAGAGGGAAAACAAGCAGGGGGAGTGGGAGAGGGAGAAGCAGCCTTCCTGCCGAGCAGGGAGCCCGATGCGGGGCTCAATCCCAGGACCCTGGGATCACGACCTGAGCTGAAGGCAGACGCTTAACGACTGAGCCACCCAGGCGCCCCTCAATCATCCAGTTTAAAAATGGGAGCCTGGGGGTGCCTGGGTGGCTCAGTTGGTTAGGCATCTGCCTTCCGCTTTGGCATCCGGCTCCTTGCTCCTGGGGGGGACCGGGGGGGGGCTGCTTCTTCCTCTGTCTGCCACTCCCCTTGCTTGTGCTCTCTCTCTCTCTTTCTGTCAAATAAGTAGATAGATAAAATCTTTGAAAAAAAATAAATAAAAAATGAAGGGGTTCCCTCTGGCCAAGTCTGGGACATTTAACTAACTAACTAAATAAATAAATAAATAAAAACGAGAGCCAGGATTTGAACCCAGGTATCTTTGATTTCAGAGTTAATGCTCTTTTAACATCACTGTGCTACCCTCCCTATCCCACTCCTAGGAAAATATCACCTGCCCTACCATCACCATAATTTTGTACTTCATGACCCCAG
The DNA here is from genome assembly GCF_002201575.2 of Neomonachus schauinslandi. Classification (NCBI taxonomy): domain Eukaryota; kingdom Metazoa; phylum Chordata; class Mammalia; order Carnivora; family Phocidae; genus Neomonachus; species Neomonachus schauinslandi. The sequence continues at coordinate 10,123,685 of NC_058407.1, forward strand.
CATGCTGGTTTGAAGTTGGGAGGTCAGGCTGCTCTGGGTCTTACCCTCAACGATGTAATACACTATGTCCTGTTCAATCAGATGGGGATAAATGACACAGTCTCTCTTGGCCCCTCTTTATTCCTAATATCCACGCCTCTCTCTTCCTCCTACCCATCATACTCTCCCATCCCCTGAGAAAAGGAGGAAAGAAAGAGAAGAAAATATGAAAGAAGGGTAAATAAGAATAGGCTGAAGGGGGCGCCTGGGTGGCTCAGTTGGTTAAGCGACTGCCTTCGGTTCAGGTCACAATCCTGGAGTCCCTGGATCGAGTCCCTCATCGGGCTCCCTGCTCAGCAGGGAGTCTGCTTCTCCCCCTGACCCTAACCCCTCTCATGTGCTCTCTCTCATTCTCTCTCTCTCAAATAAATAAATAAAAATCTTTAAAAAAAAAAAAAAGAATAGGCTGAAGGAGGAATGTGGGTGGTTTTCTGAAGCTGTTTTACTAGGTCAGAAATAGAAGTAAATTAAAGCCCTCTAAAAGGATGCAGAATGCTACATCTTCTCGTATTTTACCTCAAGCCTTGGTTATAATTGCTAGAATACTCAAGGGTCAAAGAAACTTTAAGAAAATTTCTTGGTCTACATGTCACTGAAAGAGTGGCTGTTTTAACTGAATCGTTTAATTAAATAACCATAGCTACCATTTATTGAGTATCTCTTATGTGCCAAGATTAGTGTTAAGGTAGAGCTAATGTACATAAATGACCTGGCACAGCTCCTGGCATGTAGTAGGCTCTCAATGAGTTATATTAACTATATCTTGAGTCCTTATGACAGCCCTAAGAGGTGAGATCTTTTTGTTCCCATGTTATAGGTAAAGAAACCGAGGTTCATAAAGGTAAGTAACTAGCCCAAGGTAACATTGATCATACATGTTTGAGTCAGGATTGGAAAAGCAGATAATTATGGTCACTGGGCTAATGCCTTACTTAAACTATTTCATTTTATTCTTACAAATACCCTACCAGTTAGGGACCGTTATTACTCCCCATTTAAAATAAAGAAACAGACACTTACAATGCTTAAGCAATTTTCCTGAGGTCACATGGCTGGCTGGTAAGCCAAAACTTGAACCCGGTCTAACTCCAAAGCTCATACACCACACAGTACATCAAGGCCATCTATGCCTGGAGCGAGGTTGGCAAGCTGTTGAGAAACTTTGCAGGATGTATCCATTACCCTGGTGAATTGACCAGAGTTCAGGACTCTCAGCCTTATAGGCAGAGATTTGATTTGGTCACCTGCTGAGAGCCAATCCATTTCTTAGGGGAAGATTCACATGAATAAAGCTCAAGAGACTCAATGAAAGAGCAGAGGGCCAGTTTACTGACAATGAAAAATGTAACTACATTTGAGTTTCTTGACCAGTGCATTCTCTACCTGTAGGCAGACCTTTATAGGAATTCAAGTTTTAATCTAAAGTTATTCACTAAATATGGAATCGAAGCAAAAGGAAATATTTGGATGAGTTAAGAGCATGTGCCATGGAGTAAGGACTCAATAAATCCTAGGTGTTATTATTACTAATGCCCACCTGCATCAGAGGAGAGAGAAATCATGAATCCCCTAAACTTACATGAAAAGTTCATGTATATACATATGTGCATTTTTCTGGGGGAGGGTCTGTATCTTTTATTAAATTATCAAAGTGTTAGTGACCTATAAGAAAGGTTAAGAGCCATAAATTCTATACAGAATCATGAATACCTTGATGGAACAAGTAAAATTTGAATTGGCTTGATATTCTCCCAGAGCTAAGGTTGTTATAGAATGTGGTAATCAATTTTGATTAAGTATAACCTCTTTATGAGTCACTTTTGAGGACATTTTCCTCCCAATAATATATTTCCTATATGTTTTTTTAGTACTTTTGCACATTCTATAATGTATTTCCCCATTTAGTTCATTCAAAATCATCTCCCTTTGGAGATAACTTTTTTTTGAGATAACATTCTTAACATCCAGGCTCTTCACCTAGAGTAATCAGTAACAAGCAGTAGCACCTATTTTCTTTTGTGCACAAGGTACCACATTGGTCACAGCAAACAATAATTTGCTAAAAAAAATCATAGCTATACATCTAAGAGCTCCACCTTCCTGCTCTTCTTTAGATTATCAGCAATGGGGTGGGAATAGGATTACTTCAATTAAAGAGAAATTCTCTCTCCTTTTACATTTGCCTTTCTGTCAGAACACCCTTCAAAAGCTGCTCGAATTATAGCTTCTTTGAAGATGTGTATACAAATCTGTATCCAAAAGAATGTAGATCAGGGAGACCCAAATTGTCCTCTCCTCTGTTCATTCAATAATATTTATACAGTGCCTTTTATAGGCACTTTTCTAGGCACTGGAGTTACAAAGATGAATAAGGATTTAGAGTATAGTAGGGGAATGAGAACTATAAATTAAAAATCACAATGTGGGGGTGCCTGGCTGGTTCAGTTGGTGGAGCATGTGGCTCTTGATATCAGAGTCATGAGTTTAAGCCCCATATTGGGTGTGGAGCCTACTTAATTAAAAAAAAAAAAATTACAATGTAGTGTGCTTTCAAAGAGGAATATACGGTGGTATGAGAGCATGGACAAGAAGGTTGTACTCTGTTTCAGAGGATCAGGTAAGGTTTCCAAGAGGGATGACACTGGATGGGTGAGTAGGAACTAAATGAACAAACACAGTGGGAAAAGAGCTTTCGTTTACAGGGAATTGTGTGTGCAAAGGCATCAAGGTGTAAGAGGACTTATTGGAAGAAGGAAAAAGCAAAGTTTGAGAGGGAAGAAGAAAGGATGACTACAACTATAGAGAAGTATATAAGCAGCAAATAGAAAGAAGGGGAAATTGAGGGAGCTTTTTCCTGAGAAACACTCATTTCTTTTTCACAAAGAAGCAAGCTTTGTCAGGGCGCCTGGGTGGTTCAGTCGGTTAAGCATCTGCCTTTGGCTTGGGTCATGATCTCAGGGTCTTGGGATCTACTCTCATGTCAGGTCAGGCTCCCTGCTCAGTGGCGAGTCTGCTTCTCCCTCTGCCTGCACCCCCTCTCTTGCAAAAATAAATAAAATCTTTATTTTTATTTTTTATTATTTTTATTTATTTGACAGAGAGAGACAGCGAGAGAGGGAACACAAGCAGGGGGAGTGGGAGAGGGAGAAGCAGGCTTCCTGCTGAGCAGAGAGCCCTACGCGGGGCTCAATCTCAGGACCCCGGGATCATGACCTGAGCCCAAGGCAGATGCTTAACGACTGAGCCACCCAGGCGCTCCAAAATAAATAAAATCTTAAAAAAAAAAAAAAAAAGAAGCAAGCTCTGTCATCCAAGATGAAGGGACAAGAATGGAAAAGGGGGCTTAAGGAGACTAACCATGCTCATGTAGGAGAATTACTAAGCAGTACTGAGAGACCATCTGAGAGAAGCAGTAACATAGCTGTTGAAAGTTCTCTCCACCCATTTAGCTTCTTGTCTCCTCTTGATAGAAATTTCTAATTGGGGCGCCTGGGTGGCTCAGTTGGTTAAGCGGCTGCCTTCGGCTCAGGTCATGATCCTGGAGTCCCTGGATCGAGTCCCGCATCGGGCTCCCTGCTCGGCGGGGAGTCTGCTTCTCCCTCTGACCCTCCCCCGTCTCATGTGCTCTCTCTCATTCTCTCTCTCTCAAATAAATAAATAAAATCTTAAAAAAAAAAAAGAAATTTCTAATTGGTGTACCTTCTGTGGAAGCACCAGTCTTTCTACAGTCCAGTATTCTCCTTGATATTTTTATAACATCCATATTTTACGTTCAAAAATATCTTTGAGCACCCACTGTGTATCTCATTGCCACAAAGTTAAATACAGTGTTTAAATACAAAGTTAAATACAGCTGGTTGCTACACTGTTAAATACTGTGTCTGCCCTTAAGGAGCTTAGTGACGGCTAATAGAAGAGAGATTGAAGGGAAATATAAAAGGTGAATAATAATAGCACTAAAGGCACAATATGAAACGTACATTAGGGAAGCGTAAGTATAGTATTTGCAAGTTCAGAATCCTAGCCCTGTTTGATATCATCAGGGCACAACTGTATAGAACATAGGATTCTTTTAAGACCCTGAAGAACCACCGATAACATAGGATCATCTGGAAAATTCGGAGCCATTCCATTAAAAAGAGTGGCATTGAACTGTAAGCATTACATAGACAACTCAACTCTAGCTATTTCATCCAATTGAGATCACTTTATTGCTTTACCCCTTCAGCGGCCTGCAGAAAGCAACCTAGCCTTCTGACTTATTTTTTTTATTAACATTCCACTTAGTTAACATACTGTGTAATATTAGTTTCTGGTGTACAACTTAGTCATTCAACACGTCCATACATCACCCAGTGCTCATCACAAGTGCCCTCCTTAATCCACATCACCTATTTAAGCCATTCCCCACCTCTCCCTTCTGGTAACCATCAGTTTGTTCTCTATAGGTAAGAGTCTGTTTCTTGGTTTGCCTCTCTTTTTTTCCGCTATGATCATTTGTTTTGTTTCTTGAATTCCACATATGAGTGAAATCATATGGTATTTGTCTTTCTCTGACTGACTTATTTTGCTTAGCATAATACTGTCTAGCTCCATACACGTCATTGCAAATGGCACTATTAGGTATTTACCCTAAGGATAAAAAAATACTAATTCAAGGGGATTCATGCATCCCGATGTTTATAGCAGCATTAACAACAATAGCCAAATTATAGAAAGAGTGCAAATGTCCATCAACTGATAAATGGATAAAGATGTAGTATATGGCCTTCTGACTTTTTTTTTTTTAATTTTATTTATTTATTTGACAGAGAGAGAGATAGCGAGAGCAGTAACACAAGCAGGGGGAATGGGAGAGGGAGAAGCAGGCTTCTTGCCGAGCAGGGAGCCCGATGTGGGACTCGATCCCAGGACCCTGGGATCATGACCTGAGCCGAAGGCAGATGCTTAACGACTGAGCCACCCAGGCGCCCTGGCCTTCTGACTTCTTAACTGCTGTCAGTCTCAACTGCCCAGCTACTACTTTCTTGATAGTGGTTCACTCCAAAACTAACTTTCTGTGTTTGTTTCAATGTTGGACCTGCTGAATCTTAACGAATCCTATCCAGCCTTAGCCAGGGATCTTCTGGTCCGAACTCCTGAGCCATTTAACCAAGCAGCAGTTTATAAGCAGACTCATGCTGTTATCAGCAGACTCCTTTACCAGAGAGCTTCTTACCCCCACCACCCTTCAATCTATTTAACCTCATGCCAGTCAGTTACATCCTTTTCTACACCATGCCTCATACTTAGAGTAACAAGAATCCTGAACACCTTCAAGGAACAAGCAGAATTTAAACTGACTTATAACCATATTCTCCCAGAGCTGAGGTTATTAGGCTATGTCACAGTTTATTTTGATCAAGTATAATCTCTTAGTTTATTTTTTTATTAAATTTCTTTTTTTTTTTAAGATTTTATTTATTGGGCGCCTGGGTGGCTCAGTCGTTAAGCGTCTGCCTTCGGCTCAGGTCATGATCCCAGGGTCCTGGGATCGAGTCCCACATCGGGCTTCCCGTTCTGCGGGAAGCCTGCTTCTCCCTCTCCCACTCCCCCTGCTTGTGTTCCTGCTCTCGCTATGTCTCTCTCTGTTAAATAAATTAAAAAATCTTAAAAAAAAAAAAAAAAACCATCTCTAAAAAAAAAAGATTTTATTTATTTATTTGACAGAGAGAGACAGCGAGAGAGGGAACACAAGCAGGGGGTGGGGGAGAGGGAGAAGCAGGCTTTCCGCGGAGCAGGGAGCCCGATGCGGGGCTCAATTCCAGGACCCTGGGATCATGACCTGAGCCGAAGGCAGCCGCTTAACGACTGAGCCACTCAGGCGCCCCTAACCTGTTAGTTTATATTCAGTTCCCTTTATTGATGATTTCAAAGCCTAGGTTTTCTTCTGCATCAACTGGGACGATTATGTGGGGGGTTTCCCCTTTATTCTTTTGATCTGGTATATTACACTGATGAGTTTCCTTTGTTGAACCACTCTTGCATTTCTAAAATAAATCCTACTTGGTCGTGATGTATAATCCTTTTAATATGCTGCCAGATTTGGTTTGCTGGTATTTTGTTGATGCTTTAAAGCACCTAGGCTTTTTTAAAGGATTCACTATTAGGGTTATTAAGAACACTTCACTTCTTGCCAAGTGAGTGTTAGTCCCCTAGTGAATATATCTCTTAAGATGAGTATCAACAATATTTGTAACTACCTTGCAATCATAATATATTTTTTGAATTCAGACATAGTAAAAACTTATCTTTTCTGCATCCTCCTTTAGAAGAATAAACTTTGAGCATCAGTGATAAAGACAAAGCCATTTCCAAAATTATTCTCACTGCAAATTCATAACGAGTGCAAAGTTGAAGGCTTCCAACATACAGTTAATGAACAAGAAGGAGGTTCTCAATCTGTTCTCATTTACATCATGACCTCATAGGGATAATTGGGCATTTCTTATTCATTAGATTAAAATCGTGCTTGGCACATAGTAGGCCATTTTTTTAAAGATTTATTTATTTATTTATTTGACAGCGAGAGAGGGAACACAAGCAGGGGGAGAGAGAGGGAGAAGCAGGCTTCCCGCGGAGCAGGGAGCCCAATGTGGGGCTTGATCCCAGGACCCTGGGATCACGACCTGAGCCAAAGGCAGACACTTAATGACTGAGCCACCCAGGTGCCCCAGTAGGCCATTTTTTAAAAAACATTTTATTTATTTATTTGACAGAGAGACAGTGAGAGAGGGAATACAAGCAGGGGGAGTGTGAGAAGGAGAAGCAGGCTTCCTGCTGAGCAGGGAGCTCAATGTGGGACTCGATCCCAGGACCCCGGGATCATGACCCGAGCCAAAGACAGATGCTTAACGACTGAGCCACCCAGGTGCCCCATAGTAGGCCATTAATAAATATTTCTTTTTTTTTTTTAAGATTTTATTTATTTATTTGAGAAGAGAGAACTTGAGCCAGGGGAGGGGCAAGCAGATACCCTGCTCAGTGCAGAGCCCGATCCTAGGACCCTGAGATCAAGACCTGGGCCTAAGGCACTGAGCCACCCAGGCGCCCCCTAGCCACACTTTACATACTTGGTTGTCAAGGGACATTTCTATCACTGCAGAAAGTTCTGACAGTGCTATGCATGATCTGACAGGTGGGGGAATTCAGTCCTTCACAAATCAGAAACACAACAGCAGTAGAGCCGAAAGGTCTCACATTTATTACTGAACCAACCTACTGGTGCAGAGGCATAGTCACAGAGAAAAATCATTTCCATGATAAGACAAGTCTATGGCCAGGTAGGAAGGATGTTTATAGAATGATAGAACACATGATCTTCATGCAGCTTAATTAAATATGTGTGCCAATTAAGTGTGTCATTTCATGATGTGTGACGCCTTATAGACCCAGCTTGGTTCTTCTCCAGTGCCTCCTCTTGGAGTTGTACCTGATCTTATTACCGGTTTTCATCCGAATCCACTGGGGAATGGGATGATTCTGCTTTTGTTTCTTGGCCAGGAATCGCTTGATTCTGAAAGTCTTGTGAGAAGACATGGCGAGAAGCAGCCAGCCACGCAGAGCAGGATGGTGGCAAAAAAGAGAAAGCAGTAAATATTTCTGATAAATGAATGAATGAATAAATAAATTCAGTCTTTGTATTTTGTAAAGAAGAAAAATTGCTTACCCCCAAGAATTATCCTAAGACAATGAATAACATTTTATTTGTGTTTTTTCCTTTTAAAAAAGCAATCAAAACATGAACTGTACATCATAGGACTCTCAGAAGCCTAAACAGGATGGCAAGGGGGTATAGAGCAGCTCCAATCCATACCCCACTCCATAGTTAACGAACAAGCCTATGCTTGCTTAGAACACACACTTACCCCATCTCCTGCTGTGCTCCACAGAAAAGTTGCCTTATAATTGCAGGTTTTACTGTATATAGTCCCTATGATGAAACCTAAAAAGGTGTTTTATTAATTCAGTTTTCAGGCAGACCCCAAAAAACCCATCGGGGGACACATTCTGGCTCATGCTTCAACAACAAGAATAAGCTTGAGAAAAGGAAGAGGAGAACTGAGAATTGCCAAGATTTATGACAGGTAAATATTTTCTTATTTTTAATCAGTTTCTTGGGCATATGGCATTAAATAGAATTGCCTCTCCTGAGAGGCTGTAATTATACCACTAGCAGATCCTACATGTCTGAATTTCCTTCTCAAAAAGTATTCACTCCATTGGGAAGTCCCTACTATGGATTAGGTTCTAGGGATTCAGGGATTCTGTTGACATATAGACTTGGTCCCTGACCTTCCAAAGCTTACAGTGAAGCTAGATAGCAAAAGAATGATTCCAGTTGAAGTGTGGTCAGTGCAGGGAAGGTATAGAATATGGTAGAGATATATTCTTCTTTCTACTGCCAGGTTTGTTTTTTGGGTTTTGTTGTTGTTGTTGTTGTTGTTTTTAGGTTTCAGTTTAAACATCACTTCCACAGGGAACCTGTCCCTAACCCTTCAGTCTAAGCTGTACCCTATATTATAATTTATATTCTCTCACAGTACTTTACTTATTTAATAAGAATTATAAACAATAAATTTTTACAAGAGACCTACAACACACCAGCTGTTCTAGGTTCTGGAGATAGAGCAGTGACTAAAACAGAAAGACAAGGCCCTGCTCTCATAGAGCTTATATTCTACTGGTAATGATTTATGTGATGCATGCCATCCAGCTAGACAGCAAATACCCCGAGGACAGGGACATGATTCTCTTGCTCACTGCTGTATTCCCTGTACCTGAGACATAATAGATGTACAATATTTGTGATTGACTGATTAGCCAACCCTGAGCAACAGGGCAGATTTGTAATAACTCTGCCCTAGGGAGGAAAAATCAACCAAAAAGAAATCATATGAGCTCTTAATCTGGTTTTTGCTATGAATCACAGTACTTATTATGGGCTGGGGAAAGGGAGTCCCCCAAAGTTGTGGAACAGGAGGGAGAGGGTGTCCCCAAGAGGCAAGGGCCTCTCTCCTTCTGTCAATTAAATAAATAAATAAAATCTTAAAAAAACAAGCAAACAAAAAACACACAGAAGCCAGAGTGATCCCTTGTAAAATTGAGTCAGATCATATCTATCTTCTGCTTAAAACTCTCCAATGGCTCCCCATCTTAACTCCAAATAAAAGCTCGAGTCTCTATAGTGGTTTACTTAGCACTACATGTGTGTCCCTATCCTGTTGCGCTGCTCTCCTCTCACAGCATTGCAACTTAAGTGGGCACTTTGACGTTCTATAAACGTGCCAGGCACAGTTCTACCTTCGGGGCCTTGTACTTGCCTAGAATCATCTTTCCCCACGTAGCCCTCATTCTGGTTATCAATCTCCCCTCCTCTAATCTTTGATCAAATATGACCTTCTCCACAATACCTGTCTAGATCTCCCTATTTAAAATTGCAACTCCTCCCAGTTTCCACACTTCTACTGTCCCTTACCCAGCTCTATTTTTTTCTTTCCCCATAACACTTACCATCTTCTAACATATTACATAATATATTTGTTATGTTCATTATTTATTATCTGTTTCTTCTTCTCCCCAAATATAAGTTCCACAAGGACAGGGATCTTTGTCTATTTTTTTCACTTCTAGATTTCAAGTGCCTACAACAAAGATTTAGCAGGTGCTCAATAAATACTTTCTTAGTGAATGAATGAAAGGCCTTGCCCAGATCACACAATCAATAAAAGATGCAACTGGGATTAGAATCTGTACTGTCTGAATCTAGGGCCAACACTTTTAATCATTACACTATTTCTTTTTTTTTTTTTTTTAAGATTTTATTTATTTATTTGAGAGAGAGAGAATGAGACAGAGAGAGCACATGAGAGGGGGGAGGGTCAGAGGGAGAAGCAGACTCCCTGCCGAGCAGGGAGCCTGATGCGGGACTCGATCCCGGGACTCCAGGATCATGACCTGAGCCGAAGGCAGTCGCTTAACCAACTGAGCCAGCCAGGCGCCCAATCATTACACTATTTCTCAGTTTGTTAAAGATGCTCTATTTTGGACAGTCATAACATCTGCTATAGTTACTGCCGTGGCTTCAACTACTAACTTACACAGATGTAAGAGAAAAACATTTCTTGTTCAGAGAAAACACAAAATTCTCGAGGAATTGAGCAGAAAAAGGTTATCGGAAGAATTCCCAGATATACAAGAGTGACTACAAAAATGAACTAAGCTCTTTCCCTAGAATGTCACTATAGGGGGCGCCTGGGTGGCTCAGTTGGTTAAGCGTCTGCTTTTGGCTCAGGTCATGATCCCACTATAGTTACAGCCTCCCTAAGTAATTATAGCTGGCCCCCAGTCTGCATTTCTCTCTTTAAAACTTTTTTTTAAAAGATTTTATTTATTTATTTGACAGAGAGAGCGAGCACAAGCAGGGAGAGCAGCAGGCAGAGGCAGAGGGAGAAGCAGGGTCTCCACTGAGCAGGGAGCCCGACTCAGGGCTCAATCCCAGGACCCTAGGATCATGACCTGAGCTGAAGGCAGTTGCTTAACCGAATGAGCCACCCAGGCGCCCTGCTCTCTTTAAAACTTTTGAGTGAAGAAAAACCCCATTTATTTTATTCCACTTAGCATATCTGAGATTGGTGGACATTAAAAACAAAGAACTCTACTGAATTCGAAGAAAAAACAAATTTTAAATAATTACCAAGAACTGAAAAGGCACCCAAATGGTCAAGTTTCTGAAGTAATTGTTTTTGATTCTATTTCTAGAACCAAAAAAGCAAACAAATCCCAGTTCAATTTTGCAGATACTTTGCTTGGTCCTCCTCTTTCTCATCTCCTTAGCTTCCTGCCATTTGAAAGTGGCCAACTGAGTATTTTCCATCAAAGCCAAAAGGTTATTTTCTGATTCAGCTCAGGCCTTCTTATCCAGCTTTTGTTTTAGTTTAGGAAGGCCGGCCTTTTTTATAGCCCTTTTGCTGGGGGGGGGGGGGGGGGGGGGGGGGGGCTGCTATTTCCTAAGGGAAGTAACCTAACCCATAGTGTGCTCAGAGTATAGTGCCTAATCTCCACCCCTCTAATAAAACAAACAAACAAAATCAAAAAACAAAAACCAGCTTTGAGAGGCAATAAAGTCTGGTGGTTGAGAACATAAGCTTTGGGGGCGCCTGGTCGGCTCAGTCGGTTAAGCGTTTGCCTTCCACTCAGATTGTGGTCCCAGGGTCCTGGGATCAAGTTCCTCTGGAATCAAGTCTGGCATCGGGCTCCTGGCTCAGTGGTAAGCCTGCTTCTCCTCTGCCTGCTGCTTCCCCTACTTGTGCTCTCTCTCTCTCTCTCTCTCTGACAAAAAAAATAAATAAAATCTTAAAAAAAAAAAGAAAGAACAACAACAACATTGAGCTTTGGAGTCAAATAACTTAGTCTCTCATCCAGCATCTTCATTTACCAGCAATTGTGAACTTGGGCAAATTACTTCTCTCTGAACCTCGATCTTCTCATCTGTAAAATGGGGATAATAATACAGACCCAAGAGTTCTCATAAAGTTAAAACAAAATAATATAAAGGAGACCGACATGTAGTAATTAGTAAATATTTAATAAATGAAAGCTATTAATGTTACTAAACAATCACCAAAACCTGGATATAATAACAGCACAAAATAGCAGTAGCTCTTTCTCTCATGATCAATAATTTTCAAATTTTTATTTCTTGTTTAGCCTTTTACTTGAGTTTTAGATACTCGTTTCCAACTGCTTGCAGAACTCCTCTACAGGACTATCACACAGGTACTTCAAACACAACATACCTAAACCTAACTTTCTTCTTCTCTCTCTCTTTCTCTTTTTTTTTTTTTAGATCTTATTCATTTGTTTGAAAAAGAGAGAGAGCACAATGTGGTGGGGGGGGGCAGAGGGAGAGGGAGAAGCAGACTCCCCACTGAGCAGGGAGGCTGATGCAGGCTTGATCCCAGGACCCGAGATCATGACCTGAGCCAAAGGCAGACACTCAACCAACTGAGCCACCCAGATGCCCCTATTCTTCTCTTTCTTATCTATAACACAAGTATCTATTCCCATATTTTTGTTTATACTATTCCCTCTGCCTAGAATGCCCCCATTTCTGCCTCAAAAGCCTCTTCAAATATTATCTATGAGGCCTTTCCTAATCAACCTCACCGGTATAATGTCTCCTTTCTTTTTCTTTTTTTTTTTTTAAGATTTTATTTATTTATTTGACAGAGAGAGACACAGCGAGAGAGGGAACACAAGCAGGGGAGTGGGAGAGGGAGAAGCAGGCTTCCCGCAGAGCAGGGAGCCCGATGTGGGGCTCGAACCCAGCATGATCTGAGCCGAAGGCAGACGCTTAATGACTGAGCTACCCAGGCGCCCCTAATGTCTCCTTTCTTTAGAGCTCTGTAACATATATATTGACTTTATGAAATTTAGCTTACTTTGCATATTTGTCATACGTCATACATAGTTCACCTGTTAGACTTCTTGAGAGTAGGGACTCAGTCCCATTTTTGTGAAATCTGTAGGGTTTAGTACATACTAACATATGATTTTCACAAGTTGAAAACATGACTTTCTTGCAAATAAATATAAAATAAACATGTGTCAAAGACTTGATTCAACTCAAGTAATGAAGAAACTGATTCAAAGGATAATTTGAAAGAGATTTATTTAGTCAATCAAAGGAATGCTGAAATAAATTTGCTAATAGATGAAAAACTGGTTAATATAAGGCAATAAATTGTAACATTTGAAGTTGTTTTTTCTACTAGAGGGAAATCAATTGCTTCTCTACACAATGAAATTCATTTCCAGTGCTATAGACTGGAATCATCTGAATCACCCTCAGACAAGAATCACCTGCATTGCTCTCAGTTTTCCACAAATTAACCTCTACTCCTACAGTGTTGTAGAATAAAGTAAAAGGTGAAACCTAAAAGATCATATAATCACATACAAATATAAAATGTCAAAGATTTTATTTAAGTCATTAATTAATGCAGGAACTAATAAGATTTTATAATCAGATCAAAGAAAAAATCAAATTAACACACATATGGAGCCAAATAAGGAATGCTAAAATGAATTAGAAATTGATCAAAAACAGGTCAATATCCATAGGACAAGAATCAATTGCATTCCTCCTCATACAATTTACATTTCTATGGACAAGAATAATTTGTATTACTCATGGTTACCTACAACTTGCAGAGTTGTCAAGTAGCTCAAAGACAACGAAAAGCAGAGTCCTCACAGAATTGGGGAACCTGGAAGGATGTGCTGGGCAACCTATTTTTCCACTGAAGGTACTTGGCAATCTTTTAGTTCACTTCAGAGACTTTCACAATTTTGCCCTGCATTGGCCTAGTCAGCAGAAACGTGCACCGCCCCCTTTTGACCCAGACCCCTGAAGGCCTGCCACACTGTTGCCTGAGAGTATACTGGAAGAATACCCAGTTATTCCTTCTGCCTATTTCCAAGTTTGGGATCATTTTTCTTGACATTCAGAACCTTAGAAATGCAAGTTGTTCAGTGTTTGTGAGGGTTGGTAATCCTTGCAGGTAAATTCTATAGTCCATATTTAGCTGTAGCAACTCTGAAATGTCTCTGGAGACTCAGACTGATAGGGGTGTGATGCCTGTGACATGAATATGGTATTTATAGAAATAGAGCTTTTTTTAAACTTCTGTTCCCTTGTATTCTGTTAGCCCTGAGATGCCTGAAAACGAAGCCACCTTCGCAATAACTGCTGGAGGGATTGGGGATGCCAAGGAGTAGGCGGCGAATTGATGCAGATTGTTTCTTAGTGCTTATTAGGAGCTGAAGAAATGGAAGAGCAGTCTCAAATTTCAGACCTTGAAGTAAGAGTTTGTTTTTTTCACATGTTATTACAGGAAAGTCAACAAAAGGAATTTAAATCTTATATTTATCCTAAAAGTCCCTGATGTATAATCACTATACATTTTATGTCAATTCAGGAAAAAAAAAAATATATATATATATTCATACATGTGTATATATGAATAAAGCTATTGAAAACTAATTGGGAAGGGGTACCTGATCCTATCACTTTAGCTGTCCAAAGTCAGCCACTAAACAGAAAATCTAAGAGCCCAGAAATGCACCATTCTCCTATCATTTCCCCTTGAACACTTACAGAAGTGGACACACTTCCAAAAGAGGGGAAGCCATTTACAGGACACACAAAAAAGCTTTTTTTATTTACAGCATCAAACTGTACATTCACCTCTATAGCAATGGAAAAGAAATATTAAATTAAACTAAATTTTAACCATTTGACTTTGACAAGTTGAAATTACTTTTAAAAAATGTATTTCTGGGCGCCTGGGTGGCTCAGTTGGTTAAGCCACTGCCTTCGGCTCAGGTCATGATCCTGGAGTCCCGGGATCGAGTCCCGCATCGGGCTCCCTGCTCGGCGGGGAGCCTGCTTCTCCCTCTGACCCTCCCCCCTCTCATGTGCTCTCTCTTTCTCATTCTCTCTCTCAAATAAATAAATAAAATCTTTAAAAAAAAATGTATTCCTGATTCAAACATATTTTATGGGGTGATAAAGAGGAAGGTAACTAGGAAATTTACAGTTTGGGGTAATCAATGTAGCATGAGTTTTATATTTTAAGTTTGGGGTAGAGAATTCAAAATATTTTTTAAAAATATTAAAGTTAATTTACATGTAAAATTTCTGAACACTAAATTTAGAAATGTGCAAAAGAATATTGTTTTTTTCTGTTAAACAAAAATAAAATCTAGTTTTCAGAATGAATGTATGATAAAAGTATTTCAAAATTAAAATACTAATAATATTTATAATGACAATCTTTATAGACCTCAAAAAGATTTCATCTCTTACGTTGCATCACCTTGTATGAAAATGCAAGTATTGAAAGTACCATTTGTTACAAAAGATATTTGATTATCCATTCTCATTCACTCAGCAACGCTTAGAGCTAAAAAATAGACAAGGAAAGTATGGTTCCTGACCCCAAAGAATGTGTACACTAGTTAAGAGAAAATACTAATATTTATGAAAGAATGAAAGAGAGCAAATGATTATTTAATTAATTTATCAGTAGTGTGGTCTTGGATTATAGGATTCCAAAAGTGGGAGAGGAAAGGTTAAGCTGTGGGACAGCATGTGCAAAGGCAGAGAAGCTGGGATTTGGAAACAGAGACCAGCCTGACAAGCAGAAATTGTTCAGTGTGGGGTACTGGGAAATAAGAGCTTTTTTTTTGTTTTTACTTTTTTTATACCACAGAAGCTGTTTTCTGAAGAAGCAGAGATAAGTCATCTAGGAGCAGATTTTCTGTATTCAGCAAAGTCACTTAAATGACTTCTTTTGGTATACAAATATAAATGCATACTTTTTGTCCTGGGGAAGGGAAGATTTTGTTACTTGATAAAAGCTGAGCAACAGCTAAAGATTCCCTGGTATGCAGAGCACTAGAGGGCAATGGACTAATTTATATAGGAGCCCGGAGCCTTTTGGTAGGAAAGGAAATATAAGTCCCAAGATTTGAGATTCAGAAAAATTTTCTGGATTAAATTGAGTAACCCCCTTACCAATGAGAATTTACCGAGAGGTGGGCAGTAGGTTTGGAAACCAGCGCCTAATCCAAGGGCCTACCGTTCCGTGGGGAGGCTAGTTATAATATGGCATGTAGCTAAAGCCGGAAACCTCTCTGGGTCCAGCTACTCTATGTGTCCTGCTTTGGAGAACAGTAGCTGAGAACAGTGAACTAAGAAGCTGTAACCTTGGGGCCCAACTTTGGGACAGCACAGCAGATTGTGCGGTGCCCATGGAACTCTGCTAGGCCAGGGTTCAATATGCTGGGGCTTTCCAGTCCTCCCCCTCCTCTCACTCCTGAAACAGCTCTCACTCCTTATTCTAAGAGGGACAGAAAAGCTAAAAAACGAGATTTTTTTGGTCAGGACTCTTTTGGTTGCAAGCCACAGAAACTCAAAGTAGCAAATGGAAGATAGGAATTCATTGGCTCATGAAACCAAAAAGTCCAGAAGTAGTGCTGACTTTAGCCACAGATGGAGCCAAGATCTCAAACAGCATCATCAGGACCTGCCTCCTTTTCGGGTTCTGATCATTTCCATGCTGCTCTTGTTCGCAGACAGGCTTTCCCCACATAGTAGCCAAGATGCTGCTTGAGGCCCTAGGCTTACATCCCACTAAGTTAGAAAACCCACTAGAAAAAGCATGCCTTTTTCCTCCATAGATTATTCATTCCGTGGAAAAAAACAAACAAACAAAGACTATCAAATGAGAACAGAGGTTATTTACTCAGAGTTTGCTACAGCAAGAGAGTCAGTGACCTCTATTTGCTTTTCATAGAGACTCAAAGGCAGGCAGAGGAATGGGAAAGCTTTATAGTAGAAGAAGGAAAGGCTTTAGATGTGTTCTGATTGGAAGTTGTTGGCATGGGGCAGCTGGAGGATTAATCTGATGGAGACATAGAAAATGGATAAAGGAAATAACACTGGCATCAGGGAGACATTTTAGGAAACAGTTACAAAAATTAAACTGTGAGATGGTAAATACTGGGACTGGAGTAGCAGTGAAATAGACATTTCAAGAAGGTGGTTAAGAATTGGTGTGAGATTGAATAAAAACAGAAGAGTCACAGGTGACTATTGACAAAGTTCTCTAACCTATGAAAGGAGATTATATTTGTATGATGATCAGGAATGAGGAAGTGGCTAATAGAGATTAGGGCTTTTACCTGGGAAGGTTTGTGTATTAGTTTTCTTGGACTGCCATAACCAAATACCATAAACTGGATGGCTTAAACAACAGCATTTTATTGTCTCACAGTTCTGGAGGCTATAAGTCCAAGGTCAAGGTTGGTTCCTTCTGAGGTCCATGAGGGAGAATCTGTTCCCTGCCTCTTCCATAGTTTCTGCTGGTTTTCTGGTGACCTTCAGCATTCCTTGGCTTGTAGAAGAATCACGCCATCTCTGCCTTCATCTTCACATGACATTCTTACTATGTGTATGTCTTTGTGTTCAAATTTCCCCCTTTTATAAGGATACCAGTCATGTTGGATTAGATGCCCACCCTACTCTAGTGTGACCTCAATTTAACTAATTACATCTATAATGACCTTATTCCAAAATAAGGTCACATTCTGAGGTATTAGGGGTTAGGACTTCAATGTATGAATTTTTTTTTTTAAAAGATTTTCTTTATTAATTTATTTGAGAGAGAGAATGAGACAGAGAGAGAGAGAGCATGAGATGGGGGAGGGTCAGAGGGGGAAGCAGACTCCCTGCTGAGCAGGGAGCCCGATGCAGGACTCGATCCTGGGACTCCAGGATCATGACCTGAGCCGAAGGCAGTCGCTTAACCAACTGAGCCACCCAGGCGCCCCTCAATGTATGAATTTTAGTGGGGACAGGGACCATAGCAGTTAGTAAGAATCAGGTAAAGTCAAGGGTCAAACATTGTTGGCCCGTAACCTCCTCAGGAGCTTCCCAGGGGTAATCTGAAATCAGCCCCCATGGGTGGAGGACAGGGAGAGACTGAAGAAAGAGGCAGACCCCTCTCTTGGTGGGTGGCCATTTTAATAAGCAAAAGGAACTTACATATGAGGCTTGTCTCAGGCAGCAGCAAGACAAGTTTGGATCCCTGCACCCGCCCACCAAATCTTAAAAGTTTATGGAGAGGCCTTAACTGGGTTCAGTCACATTGAGAAGACCAAGAACACCGTACAGGTGTTCTCAACACCACACTATCTCAAGTCTATCCTTAGAAAAATGGGAAAGACAAGTGAAACCCATACTCTAAGGATGGGGGAGGGGGTAAGGAGCTCCGATTGCCTGAGTCTAGCTCACAGGTCAACAGGCATTCATGTCTTCTCAGTGACCTCCCCTAACAAACACCAGGATGCACAAGACACAATCTGTACTCAATACAGGCTACAGTCAGAAACATGTAAGTCAAGATCTAGGGAAACCTAGTATCTACTTAGAAAATGAAGAGGGTGAAATAGAATATTTCTACCACTCCTTTCTAACTTTCCTGTTCAATCATTCCTTAAACAGAAAAGAAAAAAACAAGGATAGAAAGCCCGATTAGAATAGGGTGGCCAAGCCAAAAATAGGGAATACAATAGACTAGACACCTGAGAAGGGATATCTTTTTATGGCGAAAAGAGGGATTGGGACCTTGGACACCAAGCTGCACCAGGTCAAGTCTTCTTCACCTGACTCTGGCTTGGATATAGTGAATGTTTATCATTTTTTTGGTTGTACAGTTTCCATTTTTCTATTATAATAACACTCTGGTTTTCTTTTAAAGAGTTATCTCTCCCCAATTCATGTAGTCTATCCTGAGACATTGGATACTGAGTGATAGTTGCAAGGATTGAAACATGGGTTAGAAGCCACTCATTTGTACAGTGACAGCAGGGTGGCTGAGCCAGCAGCAGTGGCGGTGACCTGGCAGTCTGTTCCTGCTGCTAGACTGCAGGTTTCTGACTCCTCAACTGCAGTGTTGTTCAAACTCCTGTCCATCCCTGGGGTGGTTTTCCAGCCTCCTGCCAACTCAATGACTCCTAATGTCCTTCTGACAAATTTTCCTTTGCTTCAGCTAGCCAGAGTTGGACTATACATACTACTTGCAATCTAGAACTCCAACCAAGGCACAGAGAAAGTGATTCCCAAATGCTGCTTCAGGGAAATGGAGAAAAAAGAAGCCAGGAAGGGCTTGCTTAACACCCAGATGAAAGATTCCTTATTATTCATACTCTTCATATATTCTTCTATACCAGTCTTTTTTGTTTTGTTTTGTTAAGTAGGCTCCATGCACCGTGTGGAGCCCCATGCAAGGCTTGAACTCATGACCCTGAGATCAAGACCTGAGCTGAAGTCAAAAGTCAGACACTTGGGGTGCCTGGGTGGCTCAGTCGTTAAGCTTCTGCCTTCGGCTCAGGTCATGATCCCAGAGTCCTGGGATCGAGCCCCGCGTCGGGCTCCCTGCTCTGCGGGGAGCCTGCTTCTCCCTCTCCCACTCCCCCTGCTTGTGTTCCCTCTCTCACTGTGTCTCTCTCTGTCAAATAAATAAATAAAATCTTTAAAAAAAAAAAAAAGTCAGACACTTAACCTACTGAGCCACCCAGGTGCCCCAGTCTTTAATATATTAAAAGGAAATTTGGGGGATGCCTGGGTGGCTCAGTCGGTTAAGCATCTGCCTTTGGCTCAGGTCATGATCCTAGGGTCCTGGGATCGAGTCCTGCATCGGGCTCCTTGCTCAGCGGGGAGCCTGCTTCTCCCTCTGCCTGCCACTCATCCTGCTTGTGCACTCTCTCTCTCTCTCTGATAAATAAATAAAATCTTTAAAAAAAAAAGGAAATTTGGGATTTTACTTGGCCGAATATAAAAGAAAAACTGAAAATAACGGTGTCTTAAACAAAATCAAGGTTTATATTTCTCTCATTGACAAGTAATGTGAAGCCAGGCAGTCCAGAGATGTTATGGTACCTCTACTTTATCCTAGGGACCCCTACTTTGTCATCAGGTTTCTGTCTTTCTTTTTTTTTTTTTTAAGATTTTATTTATTTATTTGAGAGAGAGAATGAGAGACAGAGAGCACAAGAGGGAAGAGGGTCAGAGGGAGAAGCAGACTCCCTGCTGAGCAGGGAGCCCGATGCGGGACTCGATCCCGGGACTCCAGGATCATGACCTGAGCCGAAGGCAGTCGCCCAACCAACTGAGCCACCCAGGCGCCCAAGGCTTCTGTCTTTCTGCTTGACCATTCTCGCTCTTGGTTTCCATCCTCAGGGTCACTTTATGGCCTAAGATAGTGCTTGGAACTCTTGTCAGAGAAACCAAGCTGGGGGAAGAAAGATGAAAGGCAGAAGGGCAGAAAAAAAAGGTTCCTTCCAGCTGAGTCAACCCCTGTGAAGCAGCCCTCCCACACACTTCTGCTTGTATCTCATTAGCCTGAACTCAGTCACAAAGCCATATCTACACACAAAGAAGTAGGGAACTAGTCTTTTGTTCTAGACAGCAATATGCCCAGCTAGAACTGAGAGTTCTGTAAGTAAGGGGGAAAAGGAGAACAGTTGTTGGGTAAGCAACTAGCAGTCTCTACCACAAAATCTTTTACTTCCTCAGCAAAGACAAACTCATTGAAGGTCTGTTATATACAATGCAGGGCATTTCAGGGGTTTTCTATTTGTACCGGTAGAGCTGGTTGAGGAATATATCAGTTAGGATGCCTTCAGCTGTGGAGCACCTGGCTGGTTCAGTGGGTGGAGCATGAGACCCTTGATCTCAGAGTCGTGAGTTCGAGCCCCACATCAGGTGTAGAGAGTACTTTAAAAAAAAAAAAAGAATGCCTTCAGCAACAAGTAACAGAAAACCCAACTCAAAGGAACTTAAGCAGTGAGGAAATATGCCTTCTCATATAATTAAAAGTCCAGAAGTTGACCTTAATTAATTAACTAGTCAGTTCATTAATATAATTAATATAGTACTTAAGTTAATAGCAACTATATAATGTCATCAAGGGTCCAGGTTCTTCCTGTTTCTTCACTTTCCCATCCTCAGTGCTCGTTCATTCTCCAAAAGCTCCCCTCATGGTCAAAAGATGGTTATAGGGTTCTATTTCACATCCTAATATGACAACATCTAGATAAAAGAGCAAGGAAACAACCCAGTCACACAGCTGCCTTCAGCTCATGGGTTGGCTGGAGGGTCTAAGATGGCTTCACCCATGTGTCTAGGGTCATGGCAGGGATGGATGAAAGGGTGGGACTTCTCTCTGTCATCATTCAGTTGTCTAGCCTGAGCTTCTACATGGTACCTGTGTTCCAGAAAGGCAAGTGCTTATCAAGCTTCTACTTGTCTCATGCTTACTAATGTCCTATTGGCCAAAGCAAGTCATGCACCAAGCCCAGAGTCATTGTGGGAGGGGACTACACAGGAGCTTGAACGCCAGGAGCTATGGTTCCTTGGAAGTCATCAGTGTAACAGTATTCTACGGGGTACTATGTTGGGCCTTTGTAGGTAGGGAGAATTCATCTTCAAGAGCTTACAGTATGGTCAGAAACATGAGACACAAGCTATTAGAAAGTTAAATAGCAACACAGGATTTAAATAACATTTTTAAGACTATGTAAGTCTAAAGGCAGACACAGAGAAAGGAGTTTCGACCTGGGAAAGCTAGTTGGAATTTTCTCAAAAGGTCTCATATGGTGGTGAATGTTCCATGCCTCAGGGTCAGGCCTTCAGCCTTCATCTTCAATGTATTTAGTTCTCCAGTATTGATTAATTTCTAGAGAAATAGCTCCTTCTGACTAAGCACACAAGCTGCCAAGTAGAGTATACCAGAATGCCAGTGATATTGAAGAATGGACTATAATGGCAAGCTGATCAGATGTCAAGATTGACCTACACTACCCATTGCCTCAGTGAGCAAGTTCAAATGAAGCTAAAGTTGCTTGATGAATATGGAATCAGAATAAGGTTGCTTGATGTTCACAGTAGCCAAAATACAGAAAGAGCCCAGATGTCCATTGACAGATGAATGGATAAAGAAGATGTGGTGTGGGGCGCCTGGGTGGCTCAGTTATTAAGCATCTGCCTTCGGCTCAGGTCATGATCCCAGGGTCCTGGGATTGAGCCCCACATCAGGCTTCCTGCTCAGAGGGAAGCCTGTTTCCCCCTCTCCAACTCCCTCTGCTTGTGTTCCCTCTCTCGCTGTATCTATCTCTGTCAAATGAATAAATAAAATCTTTAAAAAAAGAAAAAAAGAAGATGTGGTGTATGTATGTATATATATACAATGGAATATTACTCAGCCATCAAAAACAATGAAATCTTGCCATTTGCAATGATGTGGATGGAACTAGAGGGTATTATGCTAAGCGAAATAAGTCAGTTAGAGAAAGACAAACATCATATGATATGATATTCCACTCATATGTGGAATTTAAGGAATTTTAACAAAACAGATGAACATAGGGCAAGGGAGGGAAAAAAATAAGATGAAAACAGGGACACCTGGGTGGCTCAGTCGGTTAAGTGTCTGCCTTTGGCTCAGGTCATGATCCCAGGGCCTGGGATTGAGCCCCGCATTGGGCTCCGTGCTCAGTGGGAGGCATGCTTTTCCCTCCCCCTCTGCTGCTCTCCCTGCTGTTCTCTCTCTCTGTAAAATAAATAAATAAAATCTTAAAAAAAAAGAAGATGAAAACAGAGGGGGAGACAAACCATAAGAGACTCTTAACTATAGAGAACAAACTGAGGGTTGCAGGAGGGGAAGTGGGTGGGGGGATGCTGTAACTGGGTGATGGGCATTAAGGAGGACACTTGATGTAATGAGCACTGGGTGTTATATGGAACTGATGAATCACTAAATTCTACCCCTAACACTAATAATACAATATATGTTAATTAAATTGAATTGAAATTAAAAAATCTTTTTAAAAAGAAGCTGTATCCCAGAACAATAAAGAAATATTAAGGTTGGGGCGCCTGGGTGGCTCAGTTGGTTAAGTGACTGCCTTCGGCTCAGGTCATGATCCTGGAGTCCCAGGATCGAGTCCCGCATCAGGCTCCCTGCTCGGCAGGGAGTCTGCTTCTCCCTCTGACCCTCCCCACTCTCATGTGCTCTGTCTCTCATTCTCTCTCTCTCAAATAAATAAATAAAATCTTAAAAAAAAAAGAAATATTAAGGTTGCTTGGATATAAACCTTGAATTATTAATGGGCTCAGAGGGCCCACTACACTCATTCTCATTCATTCATTCATATGTACATTTTAAATGTATTATGGACTATTTAAGACAAAAAGGATCAAATATAATGCAGCTGATACTTGTAAAATGAAATACTACCAATACAATTGAAGGCCCCTGAATATCCCCTAGGGTTGAATCTCTTTCCTCCCCGACAGAATTAATCATTTTTCTGAATTTGTTGTCAAACACTATCATACATTTCTTTGTTCTTACATTACATATATGTGCATCCCTAAGTTATAAAACATACTGCCTTGTATTCCACCAATATTGAGACACCAGTTAGTTGCCAAGTACAACAGATAAAGATAGGAATGATTAATCAAGACAGTCCCTGAGGCGTGGACTCACAGGGAAAATCACCCAAGTAATTACAAATGTAGCTAAGAGCTACAAAGCAAAAGGACAGGTTCCTATGAGAGTCCTCACTCAGGGAACTGCCTTTCTGGGGTTAACCTGAGCAGGTTTGGGGCAGGCACAAAGACCTGCCAGGTAGTCTGGACACTCACATTGCCTTGACAATGCACCCTCTACCTTGGGTACTCTTGGATGGCTGCTTTGCCAACCTTTCCTCCACTCCTTTCCTCAAGTAGTTTCACTCCTTGGCAGAGAGCAAAAAGCCTGTCCTGAACACTACACTCCCAATTCAATTCACAAGTACTGCCAAGAGAGTCAACTCCCACGTTTCCCAGTCTAAGAACTGGTCTTTGCAGCAATTTCAGTAGGTAGAGGAGGTAAAGCCATGTGAATCTACTCACACTGACGTATTTACTCTGGGCAGGAGCCCATTTGGGGGGGGAAACCCCCATAAATTCTCAAACATATATGCCTAGAATGATATATATACACAAAAGCAAAAGTCTCCCCTTTTGACTCTACCCAGTACCAATCTAAACCACGCCAAGATCAGGTAGAGTGTGTGTGTGTGTGTGTGTGTGTGTGTTTAGGCTTGGTGTCCTTGTTTGGCGAAGTCCTTCCTCAGAGATAACCCTGATGCTAGTTGCTTTTCCTCCAAGTGTGTGCAAACTATATTTTGCCTCTGTGATCAAAATTATGTAAACACCAGAGCTTTCCTTCTCATTATGTAATACCTTTAGAGACACCAGTTGGTGTTTAACTGACCCATTGATGTTTTCACTGTCTTTGTCCTTATGTTCCGATTTTTGGTGCCAGCCCGTTTTTCTTCACATTATTAAGTCTATGTATTTCCAAAGTTCAATTGTAATTCTTTTTTTTTTTAAAGATTTTATTTATTTATTTGACAGAGACACAGCGAGAGAGGGAACACAAGCAGGGGGAGTGGGAGAGGGAGAAGCAGGCTCCCCGCAGAGCAGGGAGCCCGATGCGGGGCTCGATCCCAGGACCCTGGGATCATGACCTGAGCTGAAGGCAGTCTCTTAACCAACTGAGCCAGCCAGGCGCCCTCAATTGTAATTCTTAAGTGCAATTCTAAATGTACAATTAAGGTACATAATTATACACTTTCTGGTCAATTCTCCTCCTTTCCATTCTGCTCCTCAGCAGGACGTTGCCAGCTCTCCTCTCAGATTCTCCACTCTGCTCAGTACCTGATCAACATCTCTATATCTGTCTGGAGAACACAGAGGAATCTATTTAAAAACATGAACTGGCCCCTCTACCTCCTGCTCAGCTGCTTTAGCATCTACCTACTCCCTCCCTTCCAGCTTATGAAGGCTGACTTTTCCTCTCTAGGACTGTCAAAAGTAAACCAAGATTGCCAATCACCTGTTCTTCGGGTTTGGATTTCCCAGCAAAGACAAGGCCCTGCTGTAGTTCCAGAGACTGTCAGGGCCTCCCAAGCACCAGCGGTGCCAGTCACGCAGCTCTGACAAGTCTGATCTTTAACCTTTGAGCCACACCCAGGAGAGCTCAGAGATTGGGGCCCAGCATGTGACATGGCAGATGGTCCTTGGCCACAGTGACCCAGAAGTTTGCTCGGGTCAGTTTTACGCCTCTCCAGAACTAAAAAGCTACCACGGAAATGGCCTTGGTCAGTCAGTCTGGGGTCCAGTCCAAGCCTGTGATAGTTGTTTTTCTATTGCTAGCACGCAAGGAGCCCATAATGTCAGCCGTACCCATACCCGGACTTCAACTGCCGAAAAGCCTGGGATTGGCTGCAAACTTTGCAGCAGTGGGCATGGTTGGGGGACGGGGACTGTAGGAGTGAAGAGTAACAGAGAATTCAGGGAACTGGGAATCTAAAGAAAATTACACCCCTGTGCCTTACCTTCTACTGGAACATCTCGGAATTTTCTCTGGACTGAGAGAAAATTACCTCCCATGTGGCTGCATCCACACTGACAGTCTCTGTTCTCAACCAGTACCCATCTTAAAGAGGAACTCAGCCTCCCATGGCATCTTAATGGCACCTCTGTTAAACAAACACCCTCTACTGAGCACTAGAGAACATTACTGATTTTTTTGAAGGTAAAACATTGCCTTATTGCCTCCCCCCACTTCCCCCGTGCAAAACATTTTTACTTTCTCTGGCTTCTCAGATTTTGCACTCCCATACACATCATTTAACACTGTCTTTAAATTCATTCATATTCAACAAACCAAAGAGGCTTCAGCTACTAGGATCCCTTGACTTAGAAGGCTGCTAGGGAATCATAACAATTTTTTGTCACCAAAAATATTTTTCTTGTCCGCCCTAATTAGAAAGGTACTATTTGCTGAGGCAAAGGTCAGGGTGGATACATCATCCTGTGCATTCCAAAAGATAAGTGCCAAGCATTTGTGTATGCAAGTGTAGTATTCATCACACCTTGATAATTATAATCCCCCCTTTCTCATTTAGAGTCTTAAAGAGGCAGTAACACTGTTAATCTCTATGCTTGTGAATCATTCTCTTTAATTCTTAACTATGTCACCCCTAGTGAGCTGACTATATAGTCTCCTCCTCAGCTTGCTTGCATGCTGTGCTAAAAGGAGGAACCCAACAGCTGCCCCCATTATCTATCAAGAGAACAGAAAAAATATTGTTTCCAGGTGGTGACTAATGCCTCTAAATGCCAAAGGACAGACAGAAGATCACGTCTCTAAGTTTCCAAGCAGGGAGGGGACAGAAGTAGACATTGAGTTTTTCTATTTGCATGTATGGACAGGGATTAACAAAAATCACAAAAGTTGGCATAAATAAATATTTTAAATGTGGGTGAAGACTAGAGAATAGAGATTTGCTGAAGCAGGGAGGTGGTGAGAGGTTGGAGCCAGAATTTGGAAAGCCTTCAATGTCAGACTATGAAGCTAAAACTGGGTCTTCGGGTCATGGTGAGCAACAGAAAATTTTTAAGCAAGAGACTTATACAGAATAGTGAAGTTGAAAAACAGTGATGGTGGTGGGATTCTATTCTTCTAGGTCTCGCTATAACAGAAGCCACTAACACTCACATTCAACTGGAGTCAATGATGAACACCTCTCGGCCAAATTTCCGCCTGGCAACAATTGACTGGATGGTGAAACACCCACTTTAGATGGAGCATGGCAACCTGGTCTGGGTTCACCTCTTTAGATTAGTGGTCTTCAAACAGTTACCCTAAGAAAATTCTGAAAACAGATTTTAGATTGACACACCTTTTTCATTGTAGGTTTAAATTGTTGTTGTTGTTTTTAACTAGGCTCCACACTCAGTGTAGAGCCCAATGAGAGGCTTAAACTCACCACCTTGAGAACAAGACCAGAGCTGAGATCAAGAGTCGGATACTTAACTGACTGAGCCACCCAGGCTCCCCTCAATTGTTTTAAAGGCTGAAATTTATGATACAGTGAAGTATTGACATTTTAACATGAAACTATCACATCCACGTCACTCTTTTAAATGTATCCCAATGGAATTTAAATACCATAGCAGTTTGATACCCAGCATCATCCTTTAAAAATACATGAATAGGAGGGCCCCTGGCTGGCTCAGTCCGTAGAGAATGCGACTCTTGATCTTGGTGTTGTGGGTTCAAGCCCCACACTGGGTGTAGAGATTACTTAAAAATAAGAAAATCTTAAAAAAAATAATAAAAATACATGAATAGGTTCTTCTTTAAGAGTTGGACATTTTATATGGTTCTATTTTCTCTTTGGACTCTTATTTTCTTTCCAGAATTTTATCCCATATTTTTATATCAAATTTGTTACTCACCATTTATTTCTGTCACACAGAATTGTGGCACAAATATTAAAATATTTTTTCTCATTTCTTTTCTTTTTTAAGATTTTACTTATTTGAGATAGAGGGAGTGAGTGAGAGAGCAAGCACAAGCAGGGTGGGAGGGCAGAGGGAGAGGGAGAAGCAAACTCCCTACTAAGCCGGGAGCCTGATGTAGGGCTCAATTCCAGGACCCTGGGATCATGACCTGAGCCAAGGGCAGATGTTTAACCAACTGACCCACCCAGGCGCCCCTTTTTTCTCATTTCTTATGATCCTAAGGCTCTACATATTAAAATTTCTTCTGGATTAAGTTACCATAATAATTACTATTAGAACACAAACAAAGCAACATAAATATATTAAAATTCTTAAGGGGTGCCTGGGTGGCTCAGTCGTTAAGCGTTTGCCTTCGGCTCAGGTCATGATCCCAGGGTTCTGGGATCGAGCCCCACATCGGGCTCCCTGCTCGGCAGGAAGCCTACTTCTCCCTCTCCCTCTCCCCCTGCTTGTGTTCCCTCTCTCGCTGTGTCTCTCTCTGTCAAATAAAAAATAAAATAAAATAAAGATTAGGGCACCTGGGTGGCTCCGTTGGTTAAGCGACTGCCTTCAGCTCAGGTCATGATCCTGGAGTCCCAGGATGGAGTCCCAGGATCGAGTCCCGCATCAGGCTCCCTGCTCAGCGGGGGGTCTGCTTCTCCCTCTGACCCTCCCCCCTCTCATGCTCTCTCTATCTCATTCTCTCTCTCAAATAAATAAATAAAATCTTAAAAAAAAAGATTAAAAAAATAAAATTCTTAATAACTATTAAACAGGGAAATTTTTTACTGGGGATGTATCTTTTATTTTTTAATTTTCGTAGACTTTTTTTTAGTTTATTTATTTATTTGTTTATTTATTTATTTAAGGAATCTCTACACCCAACATGGGACTTGAACTCACAATCCCAAGATCAAGAGTCGCATGCTCTTCTTACCGGACCAGCCAAGTGCCCTGGGAATGTATCTTTTAATAAGATATAGGCAGGGGCGCCTGGGTGGCTCAGTCATTAAGCATCTGCCTTCAGCTCAGGTCATGATCCCAGGGTCCTGGGATCGAGTCCCACATTGGGCTCCCTGCTCGGCAAGAAGCCTGCTTCTCCCTCTCCCACTCCCCCCTCTCCCACTCCCCCTGCTTGTGTTCCTGCTCTCTCTCTCTCTCTGTCAAATAAATAAATAAAATCTTTTAAAAATAATAAAAAAAAATAAGATATAGGCAGATTAAGAAAAAAAGATCCTGTATCCATGGAAGCATATTACTTTTGGCTATTCTTTCTCCCCCCTCCCTTTTTATAGGTATAAGTGCTGAGAAATTTTAATCACATAATTTAGTAGGTGGAAGTGGAAAAGAGTTTTGTTCTAGTAATGTCACTCAATTCTTTAACCTCCTTGCAAGTTATATGCCAAAAATCTCATAATCTATCTTAAGTTATTTTTAATGATCTGCTGGCTGAAAATTCCACATGGCCCTCTTTCCATTTTGTTGAAAGCAAAAAACTGGAATTTTCCTAATTTACAAAAAGATATGTTAACAAGTCATTAGAATCATTTACTTTTCTCACTTCTATATCATCATTTTGAATTGTCCCTGTATTCAACACCTTTGAGATTTGCACATACATGGCAAAGTCCATAGTGAGATTTTGGATAGAAGAGAAATATTCTTTTTGTTTGTAAAGTAACGTGACATTTAAAACAAATTTCTCAGTTTTATCCATTTTAGAAAAGAGTGTATATGAAAGTTCATGTTTTGGAAATAGATTTCCTATGTGACCCTCGAATGCCATAGTTTGAAGGCAACTTCTTTAGGTTCCCTTGTTGACTGAAGAATGTCAGTATTCTCAACCTCTTCTATCTAAAGTACAATCAATACAATTAGTTAGTTTTTTTCTCAGAAAACTAACCTCAGTCCTACAAAAGCAGAAAGCAGAGGCAACTGTGTTTCACATTTGGGGAGTTTAATGACTATAAAATTGCAGAGTTGTAACACTGGGAGGAGAGAATGTAGGTACAGAACTTAGCATAGATGGTTGACAGTAAAAGTAGCTTAAAAACAAAAACCTCTGGCTTTAAAATCTAAACAAAAGAAATAATTCTCTTAGTGGTTGGAAACCGAGTCTCGAATATAAATTTTACTGCTATAATAACAATAAAACGGATAAAATGAAAAATGGCATTGGTATTGTTGGCAGGTGGAGTGCAGAAGGCAAACCAAATTTGCAGAAAAACTTGACAGTTGAAAGAGAATGATAATCATCCTGTGATCCCACAGGGGGGTAGTAGAGCATAGGGCTTCTTGAGCAGCTGTTCTCAATTAGAGTCATTCTCAATGTTCCCTAGGAGACATTTTGTGACATTTTGTTGTCACAACTTGGAGGAGGGGGGAAATTCCATTGGCATGTAGTTGGTAGAGTCCAGAACGCTGCTAACATCTTACAACGCATAAGATAAGCTGCACAACAAATTATCTGACCCCGAATGTCAATAGTACCATGTGAAACCTAGCTAGAGCACCTGAGTTTGAGTCCCAACTAGGCCAATTGCTGTGTGACCCTGGGTGAATGACTTAGCCTCCTAAGCCTCAGCTTTCTCATCCAAGAAAGTGGAGAGCTGATGACTGGTAACATTTATTGAGTGGTATGTGCCAGGCACCGCTCTGAGTGGTATTTTCATTTGTTCCTTCTAAAATCCTATGAGGTACTATTATCTCATTTACAGATGAGAATAAAATAAAGCTCACAGCACATGCCTAGGATACAGTGGGCATGAGTACACAATAGCCATCAGTTCTTAGGGGTTTTTTTAAGGCTTTACTTTTTTTTTTTAAAGATTTTATTTATTTATTCATGAGAGACAGAGAGAGAGAGAGAGAGAGGCAGAGGGAGAAGCAGGCTCCCAAGGAGCAGGGAGCCCGATGCGGGACTCGATCCCAGGACGCTGGGATCATGACCTGAGCCGAAGGCAGACGCTTTAACCATCTGAGCCACCCAGGCGCCCAAGGCTTTACTTTTTTTAGAGAAATTTTAAGTTTACAATAAAATTGAGAGGAAGGTCCAGAGATTTCCTATATACCTCCTGCCCCACACATGCATGATGTAGGAAAGATGTTGGGGTTCAGAGCTGATGGCCAGGAAAGAATTCTTGAAATGTCTTTGGTGCAAAAAGGTGGTTTTATTAAAGCACGGAGACAGGACCTGTGGGCAGAAAGAGCTTCATTGGGGTAGCGAGGAGCCGGCGATTATATACTTTCAAGTTGGGAGGAGGTTAGGGATAATGTAAGTCTCTAAGGAATTTTGGAAACAAGGTTTCTAGGACCTTGAGGGAGCTAGCTATTGTTAGGAAAAGGTCATTTATTACTGTCTAAGAAAACCTTAGTCATGAGAACCTTCAGATGTATATCGGTGGGTGTTATGCTTGGGGGATGATTGCCAACATGTATCTTGGGGGGTAGAGATAAAGGAAGTTTCCAAAGGAATTTTTATATGTTAAAGTAGACTTACAGGATCCTGAGGATTGGGCTAAGATTGCCTTTTGCCATTAACAAAGTATTAACATGTTGAGTTCCTAGAGGAATGTCTCTCTGCCTGTTTCAAGGACTTGTCAGTGGGCTGTAGGTAGTCAGGAAATTTAATTTTTCTTTTGCCTTTGTTTCCCACATCAATGCAGAGCTATTATCAACACTTCCACATTCATTACAATTGGTGAACCTACATTGGCATGTCATCACCACCTGAAGTCCATAGTTTACATTATGGTTCATTCTTAATGTTATACATTCTCTGGGTTTGGATAAATGTGTAATGATATGTATTCACCATCATGGTACCATACAGAATAGTTTCACTGTCCTAAAAATCCTCTGTACTCCATCTATTCATCCCTCCGGAGCTCTTGCTAACCCCTGGCAATCACTGATCTGTTTACTGTCTTCATGGTTTTGCCTTTTCCAGAATGTTATGTAGTTAGAATCATACAGTATATAGCCTTTTTAGATTGGCTTCTTTCACTTAGTAATACACAGTTAAGATTTGTCAATGTCTTTTTATGGCTTGATAGCTCATTTCTTTTTTCTTTTCTTTTTTTTTTTTTTGCTGAATAATATTCCTCTGCCCTGACGTAACACAGTTTATCTGTTCACCTACTGAAGGACATCTTGGTTGCTTCCAAGTTTTGGCAATTATGAATAAAGCTGCTATAAACATCCGTGTGCAGGTTTTTGTGTGGATGTAAGTTTTCAAATCTTACAGTAAATACCAAGAAGCATAATTACTGGATCATATGGTAAGTGCTTAGGTTTCAAAAAAAGATGAAGAGAGCAAAGCATATTTCCTTTTTCCCAACAGTCTTGGCTATTACTAATGAAATTCCTAGGTTCTCTGACCTCTCTACTTAATGAAAATCTTTCTCTGTGTTTAGAAAAAATGTAATAAGCTTCAACCATCTTTGGTAAGAAAACAGATATATCAAGAATGAGAAATGCATACTATGGATTCACTTTATAATAAAAAACTTGTCTGCCATAGGAAAACTAAAAGTTCACTTTTTTTTTTGAGGTGGTATTAACCAAATAATGACATAAATATATAATTACATACTGTGAAAAGCTTTATGAAGACAAAGGAGCTATGAGATTCTATAATATAGGGACCTATCTAGTAGCAAAATATGAATTATTTTCCCTCAGCAAAACATAAGGAGGGTTTCAGTGGACCTACCTTACTTTATAAATTATTTATTGTTATATAGAGAGCCTCAGATTGAATTGCTTAGCATGTATGATAAATAGGCAAAACAGTCCAAATCATTCCTTCAGTGCCTGTACAGTCTAAATCACAGGAGCTTAATTGTTGTATCATTCCTACAAGGTTATCCTTGAGTCTTCTTTCCTTCATACCCCACCCATCAGCAAATCGTTGGCTAAATTTTCATTCAGACCATTTCTTCTTTACCCATTCCTATTAATCTGTACCAAGCCCCATCATCTCTTGCCTGAACTACTGCACTAGCCTCCTAATCAATCTTCCTGCTTCTGCCCTAGCTCACTCTCAATTCATTCTCTGTACGGTAGTCATAGGGGTCCTTATACTGTGTCACTCTAAAAACTTTCTAGACATTTCCATTTTACTGAAGAGACAAGACAAAGTGTTACAGCAGCCTACAAATCCTTCAAATCTGGTCCTCTCCAGTCTTTCCTCTTTGCTATAGCCAGTCACATTCTGCCTCCGGGCCTTTGCACATGCTCTTTCCTGTGCCAGCAAGGCTAGCTCCCTCCCTTTAGGGCTCTGCTCAAATGTCACTTGATTAGGAAGGCCTTCCCCCAGGGCACCCCATGTAACACTATGACACCCCTATACTCCCCTCCCCCACAGGCACAGAAACACTATCCCCTTTCCCTGCTTTATTTTTCTATTTTAGTTAGCAATATTTAAATAACATAAAGATTTATTGTCCTATCTCCCCCACTAGGGTATAAACGCCATGAGGGCAGGAACCCATGTGTTGGCCCTAGCACAGTGCTTGGCCCATATAGCGTTCAACACCTGTCCAGTGATTCCGACTGCGGCCCCAGAGACATCTGAACGGCTTGTCACGAAGCTCCTTTCCTTATGCTCCTTTTGTAATAATTTAGGACACATTCACAACTCCTACTCTGTTGGAGACAACACTCGGCCCCCACAGTGAGGGACCTCAAATCTCCCCCCTTGCACCCATCTGTAGAAATAAACAAAAGAAAAGTCGGAAGAGCTGCTCTCCGAGGGCCTTAGCTGCTGGACAACTGTGTGACGCTATCTAGCCAGGCTTGCGAGCCTGTCAAGTTCAGTCTGAGGGAGAAGAAAGCAGGAAATCGGAAACCAGCTCAGAAGGAATCAAGAGGAACGCGGTCTGGCCTGGTTAAAAACACATGCTTATGCCTTCACCTTTTCTGTGTGTAGAGGCCACCACTTTTAACCCTTCTTGTCTCGGGAGAGCGCTACGGGCCAGCCAGGATCTCCTGAGGCAGCGCCGAGGAATGGCGACCAAGGGACCCAGGTGTCTACCTCAACAGGAGCTCTACCCACGTTTTGGTTGTTAGTCAGCTGTGCTCAGCCGGGGATAGTGTAAATATTCTGCTCAGAAAATGCACTTCAGTGTGAACCAAGTGCAGTAGGGAGTGCTTTAACGTAACTGGGACGTCGTCAACCGATCACCTCCTGAAAAGAACGGACAAGGAGCATCCATCATGGCTGCCGGGGGCAGCGCAGCGAGAGGCAACCGAAAGAAAATGGCGCCGGGGCGCGCGGCCAGTGACGGCAGGCCCAGGCTGGCGCGGCCAGGGAGCCGGCAGGGCCATCTAGGAGCGCCAGCCAGGGACCCTGAAGACCTGCCCGGGCTTAAGATGCCTGAAAACCCTGACACTTGACGACTACAACATGGAGGACAGTTATTGTGTCTGCAAAGCAACTTGCACAAGGAGGCCCGCGTTCCGTCTCGGGTTCGGAACCGGCAAAATCCTCTATTCTCCAAACAGAATGCGTTACGCACACTGCGCATCTTCGCAATAGTGGGCCGGGTAACGACGCAAAGAATGTTACGTCGCACCGGAGGCTCTTCCCCTCACCCCACCCCACGTTCTAGTTCAGGTGGCGCGAGAATTCTACGCCCGCTTCGTACTTTATTTTTCTTCTACGGACTGCAAAATGTACCCGTCTGCGCAACTGACGTAAAATGCTTCCAAGAATACCCTTACTACTCCGCCAAGCCCTCGGGCTATTCCAAGACGCTGTTTACGTATCGTCTCCGACGTACGTAGCGTTAAGCTGGAGCAGTCTCAGGGCCGGCCGCCATTTTGTGCAGTCGCTGGGAAGGAAGGAGACGCCTAAACCACGGCACTGCCGGGTTTGAGCGTAGCCAAACCTACCCACTGTTTTTATAACCCCGATTCTCTGTGTTTTGCTCCCGTCTCCGACGAGAGAGGCGGCGACGGTGGCGTCTGCGACGGGAGACAGCGCGTCGGAGCGAGAGAGCGCCGCGCCTGCCGCCGCCCCAACAGCGGAGGCGCCGCCGCCATCGGTCGTCACCAGACCGGAGCCGCAGGCCCTCCCGAGCCCGGCCATCCGTGCCCCGCTCCCAGATCTCTATCCGTTTGGGACCATGCGCGGAGGCGGCTTTGGGGACCGGGACCGGGATCGTGACCGTGGAGGGTAAGGGGGGAGGGGGAGAGGGAAGGCCTCGCGTGTGCGTGGGCCGGGGGTGGGGGGGAAGGTTTCCTGAGGAGACCGCAGCCTGCGCCGAGCGGGAGACCTGGAACGGACTGCGGGCCTGGGAGCGACGCCCCCGATTCCGGGAGGCGAGGCGTCCTGGGACGTAATAGCGGTTTGGTGCGCGGGTCTGCGGGTGGGCCTGCGCCCCGGGATCACGGGTGACCCGGCTGGGGGGCGGCGGCCTGGCGACGCCCCAGCCCCTCCTTGCGGACCGCCGTCGTGGCGGGGAGCGCGAGGCGCCGCAGACCCGGCCGGGCCTCGCCTCGCTGCCCGGCTTTCGAGCCCGGCGGATTTGGTCAAGTCATTTGATCTCCAGGCCTCAGCGCTCATCTGTAAAACACGGATGTTCTGCTGAGAAGAGGAGGAGGTCTTCGAATGCGGCCTGGGAAAATCTTGACGCCAAATGGCTTCCCTTACGTTATCTGTCGCCAGAGATCACTCTTAATAGAACTGGAAACTAACGAGACCAAAAGGCTGATTTCTAGTTTTTTAAATATATCTTTAGATCCCCTTTAGTCGTATTTCAGGTAACGACATTGAAGAGTAAAGCAGTGGAATTGTTTGCCGTCTAAATGATCATATTTGAGGAGGGAGAGGGTTTTTGTTTTATTTTTGCTATAGGGTTCCTCCCCATATTCCTTTTCTCCAGTTGGACTGGGGTAGTAGAGTTTTCTCGGCCTGACTAGAAAGTTTTTGATGGGATAATGCCACGGTTGAAAGTTAACAAGATTAAACCTGAAGTCTTCCCAGATACTGAGATTGAAATCTTAACATCAGTTAAAGGAAAAAGTTACTCAAGAGATTCATGTTCGTTTGTGCTGTTACTTTTTGTAATAAACGTCTTATCTTTGGATAAAAAGTAATGGAACGCCAGTTATTAACATATGTGACTTTGTGCAAGATCCTGGACCTTTGTGAGCCTGTTTTCTCAACTGAAGATGGGCATAAGTAATTGCCTTTACTTTGCATTGTTCTTGGGAATTAAGACACTATGTGAAATTGTCTCTTTGTAGTAGGTGTTCTGTTAATGGTATTTTCTCCAAACATTTTTGTCTTTTGTGGTTCAGATACAGAAGTCCCAGATCTTCTAGTCACAAGCACCTCAATTATCACTTGAATTACAAAATAAAAAGGATTACTTTGTTTATACCTTGTTAGGAAGGAAAATATTTTATCGTAGTGTTAAATTTGGAGGGCTAGAAGTGGAATGTTTGCTTAGTGTTTCACAGTATAGCTGTATTTAAAAGTGAATTTCAGTGCAACCACTTATGACAAAGAATTTGACATTACCTAGTAGAAAATGACCCAGTAATTCCTCTTGAGCTTTATACCCCATACACTAAAGCCTAGAGAAATCCTTGTACATGTTCCCCAGCATTCATGTACAGAAATGTTTATACCAGCACTGTTTGTGACAGTATTGGGAACTGCTCGTCTCTGGTAAAGTGTGGGTGTTCATACAGTAGAATACAATACAGCAGTGAAAAGAAAACACGCATCAACACGGATGACTCAAATGTGGAGTGAAAAAGCGAGTCATGGTAAAAGGATAATACCTATGAGGATACATAGGACAAGACTCTAAAAAGCAAAATTGGAGGTGATAGTTACGGGGTTTGTAAACTTGAAATAGGCACAGGGAGCTACCAAGGTACTGAATGTTTTATTTCTTCGCAGTGGGTGTTGAATAACTTAACCATATATATGTTTTAGCAATAAAAATAAATTATTTGAAAAGTGAATTACTGATCCATACTTTACCCCATATTGACTATCAGATGATTTTTTTTTAAAGCTTGAAAAACTTCTTTTCAAACAATGGCACTTTTTCATAAGATCTGTGTCCTAATTCTACATTTGCCATGAAATTTCATTTATGATTTGAATTGCTGTATTAATGTTACAGAGCTGAAATGGATTATTATTTTGAAAAGGGAATGAAAGGTCTGTGTGTGTACATGGAAAATCCAAAAGTGATGTGCTGTGTACATTTAAACTAGCATGATGTTGCATGTTAATATATGAATCTTCAGAGCTGCATTTATTGCAAAGCAATCAAAATATCTAATGAGCAGTGTAGTATGCCAGGGATTAGGATATGTGCATCTTTGAAGGATGGCAAGAATGTGCTCAAAAATTCTGTAAAAGGCTATCTTGAATATTGAGGTAAGCTTTAATTATGGTGGGAGACAGCATATTTTTAAAGAACCCCATGTTTCAAATTATATCTGGAGTGTAGAATGATATGTCTTGGTTAAATAATCAAGGCAATAGGGAGATGGGAAAAACCTCTTCTGTTGAATAAGCCTTAAAAGGAATGTTACTTTCCAGAGTTGTGTTTTCTTTTTTTTTTTTTTTTAAAGATTTTATTTGACAGAGACACAGAGAGGGAACACAAGCAGGGGGAGTGGGAGAGGGAGAAGCAGGCTTCCCGCCGAGCAGGGAGCCCGATGTGGGGCTCGATCCCAGGAACCTGGGATCATGACCTGAGCCGAAGGCAGGCGCCTAACGACTGAGCCACCCAGGCGTCCCCCCAGAGTTCTGTTTTCTTGTAGATCATTAGTTTAAGGTTTGGGTAGCCTTGGAGTGCAGGAGCAGCATTGAAACAGCACCTTCTAGGAACCACATACATTTTTATAAACTAAGCTGACAATCTAAAGATTTGGCTTACCTATTTAGATCTGTGTTAGTTGCATCATTTGTAAAGGGGGGTTGATCCAGGTGGTCTTTGACTGTCTGCTATTCAGTATTGAGCTTTGGGCCTGAGGGCAAGTTGAAGATGTCATTGATACTGTATCTTCAATATATGTATATTTCTTTGCTTCTGTTTTGATTCCTGATCTCTCTTACCCGTTAAGTAGTATAAATGGAATCCGTCAAGTTGTACCTATTGAGTGTAGATGCTCAGTAGTCCCAAGAAAATTTCCCACCATCAGTCTTTGTATGTTTGTATTTAGAGAAATGTCCAGCTGAGTAAGTTTTAGGATCACTTTGAATTCCAGGAAATTGAGGCCCTTTAAAATAATACAGCTACTGCCTGTCAGTTATAAAGTGGAACCATCTGCAAGATGATACGAGTGGGTTAGAGTGGAAAAGGGAAGTTAAATTCAAATTCGGGAGTAAGGAAACGGAATGAAAACAGTGTAAGTGTATACTTGTATACAAAACAATGCCCCACACTTAATAGGTTGAAATACAAAAAATGAAGACCATCTTCATGTTCTAGGAAAAGTTAGAAAATTGCAAGTTCGCTTAGTGGTCATTTGTATTCCAATTGAACTTGTCCGTTAGGAATGTTAGATAAAACAAAGGTTGGCTTTAAATTTGTTTGAGTTTTTTAAACCTTAAATAAGGGGTGCCTGGCAGGCTCAGTGGAGCAGGTGCCTCTTGATCTTGAGGTTGAACCCCACGTTTGGTGTAGAGATTACTAAAAAGAATGAACTTAAGTAAAACCTTAAATAGGACTAATATTTTTTGGGTAAATTTATAGTTAATATAGTTCCCTGGGAACAAAAAGAAAGTAAAGGTGGAGATGAAGAGGTCATAAGTCAGTTCTCGGCTATTCACAAGCATAAACTAAAGGTGAAGAGTAGTCTCCTAGTCTTAGAGGGGCCCTAGTTTTCCTTATTAGCAGATAATAGGAATGCTTATCACACAATCTAGATGAAGGTTCAACAAACTGTTACAAGTGTGGAGCAGCTTGGCTTGAAGTATATTTTTTTACCTGCCCACACTGTTGCCTTTAAACATAAACTAATGTCTTCCCTTGCCTACACGTCTGAATATTACACAGGAATAGAGACTTCTGTTTTTTTTTTTTTTTCCAGTTTATGTCTCCATCACCACTAAAAACAGTACCTGGTACAGTAACTACGGTTACTACAGTTACTACAGTAACATTGAATGAATACAGTTACGCTAACTTGTACTGAGCGCTTACTATGCCAGATACTTTCTTAAGCACTTCATCTCAGTCTCTGAAATAAGTGGTAGTATGTCTACATAAGAAATGGGTACAGAGAAGTTAAATTGTTCAAAATAATCCCTAAGAGGCAAAATAAAAATTCACACCTTTTCAGTCATTCCAGAATCTGGTTGTAATCCCTATATTTTTCTAAACATAGGAGTTTTTAATTTTTCACCTATTGTTATCATACCTGTAACAATTACTGGATAGTAACGGAAGTTTTACAAACATTTTCTCCATACCTTTGAATGAGAATAAAAAAATACTCTTTGGAGGGGGCTGGTAGTATCCTAAGAGAAAATCTTTTGCTTGTTTTTATGCCACCTAAGGTATATTGCTTTTAAAATACTAATAAACTAAAAATTTTTATGTTTCTAGATTTGGTGCAAGAGGTGGTGGTGGCCTTCCCCCGAAGAAATTTGGTAATCCTGGGGAGCGTTTACGTAAAAAGAAATGGGATTTGAGTGAGCTCCCCAAGTTTGAGAAGAATTTTTATGTAGAGCATCCAGAAGTGGCAAGGCTGACTCCGGTAAGTTTTGGGGATTGATTGATTTATTTACCTTTTTTTCTATACACAATAATGACCGAGTTGACATACTAGGCAGGCTTTACAGCTGTTAGATGTTTTATTCTTGTGTGGTATTTCGTTAGATTCTTTGTAAGATTACTGGTACTCAAAGGAGGAAATAGTTTAAATATATACCTAATCTATTGTTGGTTCTCATTTATTGGCTATGCTTCCCAATTTGTCATGTATGAGATTTTAACTGTATATGAGGTTCACGTCCTTTCATCTACGAAGTTAAGTTTAAAACATTGGCATAGGGGCGCCTAGGTGGCTCAGTTGGTTAAGCGTCTTCCTTCGGCTTAGGTCATGATCCCAGGGTCCTGGGATCGAGCCTCGTGTCAGGCTCCCTGAGCCTGCTTCTCCCTCTCTTTCTGCCCCCTCTCCCCTTCTCATGCTCTCTCTCTGTTGAATAGATAAAATCTTTCAAAAAAAAAATAAAAATTGGCATAATATACTTCTCTTTTTTTTAAATCTCATTGTGATGATTTTGGACTCTACTCATGAAATGGTTACTCATTCAAAAAAAGGTATGATGGCAAGAGCACTTGGTCCCAAGTTCCACTATTTCTCCCTCTTCCTAGTTCTGACCTTGGGCAAATTACTTTTAATATTTCTGAGTATCTGTTTTCTCATGGGCAAAATAGAACTCTTATCACTTGCTTCATTGACTCAAGAAGTTGGGAGGATCCTTACAAATTGGTTGAAGTTAAATATATATGAAAGCACTATCAGAACTGTTATTAAACGTATTTTCCAGTGTAATTGTAGATTAGATCATTGTTCAGCTTGACTGGAACATAAAGTTTTGCATGTTTAGAATAACTTACTCGTTTTTTTACTTTTTCTTCCATAGTATGAGGTTGATGAACTACGCCGAAAGAAGGAAATTACAGTGAGGGGGGGAGATGTTTGTCCTAAACCTGTATTTGCCTTCCATCATGCTAACTTCCCACGTAAGTGTTCTTCAAACCAGGATTGTAATTGTTAAATTTTATTGAATGGTAAACATGGGTAATGGCTTATTTAAAGGTTTTGATTCAGGCTCAGTATTTTGTTGAAGAGGCAAGTAGAAACCTTTCACAAAGGTGGTAATATTAGGGGCGCCTGGCTGGCTCAATCGTTAAGCGTCTGCTTTTGGCTCAGGTCATGATCCCAGGGTCCTGGGATCGAGCCCCGCATCAGGCTCTCTGCTCAGTGGGGAGCTTGCTTCTCCCTCTCCCTCTCCCACTCCCCCTCCTTGTGTTTCCTCTTGCTGTCTCTGTCAAATAAATAAAGTCTTAAAAAAGAAAAAGTAATATTAACTTCAAGGCTGGAAGTAAATGCTGTATTGTTGCATGAGAGATTTTTTATGCTTATCTGTTCTTTGTTTTAAAACTTTGAGTTTTTCATCTTCCCCTAGTTTTGCCTCTACCTTTTAGAAAACAGAATGAAATTATGTTCTAGCCGGGTATAACTTGACAAACAATATGTGACTAACAGCCATATGTCCATGCTCTGTTAGAGACTTTTGGGCAGTGGTTTTAAAGTATTGAAGGGAAGGGTAGATAGCTAAGGCAACAGTCCTCTGAGAGGTAGTAGTCAGCAGGTCAGAGATTCAGTAACTAAAGAAAGAAACAGCACTTCTCTTGGAGAGATACGAAGCTGGGTAAATCTTTCAATGAGTTGAACAGTTTTAGAATTCTGTTGGCTGTGGGGTGCCTGGGTGGCTCAGTCGGTTAAGCGTCTGCCTTCGGCTCGGGTCGTGATCCCAGGGTCCTGGGATCGAGCCCCGCATCGGGCTCCCTGCTCAGTGGGGAGTCTGCTTCTCCCTCCGCCCCTCCCCTCCACTTGTGCTCTCTTTCTGGCTGGCTCGCTCTCTCTCAAATAAATAAAATCTTAAAAAAAAAAAAAAAAAAAAAAGAATTCTGTTGGCTGTGTCCTTAGTTTTACCTAAAAGCACTGACATCTATTTCCTAACAGAATATGTAATGGATGTGTTGATGGATCAGCACTTTACAGAACCAACTCCGATTCAGTGCCAGGGATTTCCCTTGGCTCTCAGTGGCCGAGATATGGTGGGCATCGCTCAGACTGGCTCTGGGAAGACACTGGCGGTACGTACCAGCAAGGGAATGTTAACATTGTGGTAACTTACTTTGCTATTTTGATTATCCTGTTAATTCTTAATTCTTAGAAAATTATAATTCAGATAGTGTAGGTAATATTTCAGGTTTCTTAGCTATGGGAAATGTGTGCGAGTATTTTGTGTTCTAATTTACATTGCACAAAATGTGTAACAGTTATGAGTTCTGTTTTCACTTTTGTGGTTAGGCATTATCAATTAACTGTGATAATTTAGGATAATGGCTTAGTTTTGGAATAAGATTGTTGTTCTTTCTCTCCCCCCCCCCCCCCCCCCCCCCCCATTTGCTGCCTGCAATTGTCCATATTAACCACCAGCCATACCTGGAAAGGGGAGATGGCCCGATTGTAAGTGTGTTTATAATTCTAAAAATAACCACAATTTAAAGATAACTGTGTTTCAGGCACTGTGCTTTGCATGTGATTTCAGATTTCATTCTCAAACCCACCCTCCATATGTAGAAATGATGTTATCCTCATCTTACTGATAAAATTTTGGTAACAGTGCTATTAAATGACTAGTCCAAAGTCATACAGCTGTTAAGTGGCTGAGTTTGAATTTGAACTAGTCTTACTCTTAACCACTATGAGTACGGCCTTCATATTATTTCATACTACTGCATTTACTCTGCAGTAAATTCAGATACAGTTTTGAATTGCTTGATGATGCTGTGAGGAATAAGGAAGTATGAAATGATGTCCCTGCCATGTGTATGTAAGTCAGATTTAGGATGTGTATTCTTTGTGGTTAAGTAATACTTTTGTAAATGTTTAACAAAGGGCAGTATGGTTTTCTGGTTTGATTATTTTCACTTTTAACGCTACTTTC
This sequence comes from Neomonachus schauinslandi, assembly GCF_002201575.2. Classification (NCBI taxonomy): domain Eukaryota; kingdom Metazoa; phylum Chordata; class Mammalia; order Carnivora; family Phocidae; genus Neomonachus; species Neomonachus schauinslandi. Next base: position 10,165,462 of record NC_058407.1, read on the forward strand.
TATAAAATGTGCGTAGTGGTTATGAAACATTTTTAATATATTCTTAACCTGTTTTTTAAGAATCAAGGGGTGCCTGACTGGCTCAATAGAGTATGCAGCTTTTGAGCTCAGGGTTGTGAGTTGGAACCCCATGATGGGTGTAGAGATTACTTAAAATCTTAAAAAAAAATTGAGCTTGCATTTGCTGTGTTTTTACAGATAGGTACATTATTACAGTGTGTCTCAAAATATTCACAGAAAGAATAATACATTACTTTGCAGTATGAAATATATTCCATATGGCTAATAGAATTAGCTTCATTATTGTTAGCTAATATCTCATGGATCTGTACACAGACCAGGATGTGTTGTTAACAGTGTATATGATAACCTGTTTCAAAGAGTTGTAATTTTGTGTTGTTTTGATTGTGTATAAGTCATTGTTTTTGCCTAATGTGTCTGGCTAAAAGCTTAAACTAGAAGTCAGAAAAGTGTCTGCTTTGCTATTTCCTTATTCATTTGGTTTTTTCTTAATATTTGATCCATGGTTAAAGCTACTTGTTCATTTTGTGAGAGTTGTTTAGTTAAAACGAGGTAATGCTGGGGAGCCTGGGTGGCTCAGTTGGTTAAGCGACTGCCTTCGGCTCAGGTCATGATCCTGGAGTCCCAGGATCGAGTCCCACATTGGGCTCCCTGCCTAGCAGGGAGTCTGCTTTCTCCCTCTGACCCTCCCCTCTCTCATGCTCTCTCTTTCTCTCAAATAAATAAAATCTTTAAAAAAACAACAAAAAAACCCCTAGGTGTAATGCAATCTGTAAATCCACTTAAATAGCACACAGACTATAATGAATGAATCGTGTATCAAAAGTAAACCTGGGTGCCTGGGTAGCTCAGTTGGTTGAGCGACTGCCTTCGGCTCAGGTCATGATCCTGGAGTCCCTGGATCGAGTCCCGCATCGGGCTCCCTGCTCGGCAGGGAGTCTGCTTCTCCCTCTGACCCTCCCCCTCTCATGTGCGCTCTCTCTCTCTCTCATAGATAAATAAAATCTTAAAAAAAAAAAAAAAGACCCATCAGTTCACATGCTAAATACTCTGTTTTTTGCCACACTCCAGTGTACTGTCTTAAACTCTCTGCCTTCCCCACCCCCTCATATAATTTTAAAGTACCAGGTTAGACAATAGAAAAAGAATTTAGAAAACCTTTTTGTTTTTTTTCTTTTTTAACTTGGGATAGGTGTCTTAAACATGTGTGTTTGTTTCAGTGTCTAGTTCTGGCTCCTACCAGAGAGCTTGCCCAGCAAGTACAGCAGGTGGCTGATGACTATGGCAAATGTTCTAGATTGAAGAGTACTTGCATTTATGGAGGGGCTCCTAAAGGTCCTCAGATTCGAGATTTGGAGAGAGGTAATTTAAAAAAACAAAAACGTAAGAATTAATAATTTTTCTCATTTTACCAATTTTTATGAATGAAGTTGGAGAGGGAAATAGTGGGTTCTTATTGGGAAAAAAATCAGTATTTCAGGAGCTTAGAAATTCTCAGGTATGGTTAAACTGCTATTAAAGGAATGTTTAACACAGAGACTTAAACTTGGTGGAGATTGGATGATTATACATAAATCTCTTTACGTCATGCTTTTCCAAGTATTATGTTAAGATTTAGCTAGTGCTCTGCAGTATCGAATGCAACCACCAGAGCTGGTGCTTCTTAGTATGCTGAGGCTTGGACAGTGTATGTAGAGACTTCTTAAGTGGCTACATCTTTGGTTTTGTTTTACAGGTGTTGAGATCTGTATAGCTACTCCTGGGCGCCTGATAGATTTCCTGGAGTCAGGAAAGACAAATCTTCGCCGATGTACTTACCTTGTATTGGATGAGGCGGACAGGATGCTTGATATGGGCTTCGAACCTCAGATCCGTAAAATTGTGGACCAAATCAGGGTGTGTAAAACTGATGATACCCTGTCTTTATGCTCATTGCCTGTCATGGTTCCTTAGCCTAAAAGAAAGCCTTTCTTTTCCTGGTAGCCTGATAGGCAGACATTGATGTGGAGTGCAACCTGGCCAAAAGAAGTAAGACAGCTTGCAGAGGATTTCCTTCGTGATTACACCCAGATCAACGTGGGCAATCTGGAGTTGAGTGCCAACCACAACATCCTCCAGATTGTGGATGTCTGCATGGAAAGTGAAAAAGACCACAAGTAAGAGAGATTTTGTTGTTTTGATAATGCTGTTAAACCTTTCCTAATAATCCTCCCAGAGTTAAAGCATTGAAGAAGTCTGAAATTTTTTGAGGCCCCAGAACATTAAAAGCATTACTAGCTTTCCAACTATCCATTCTTTATCTCATTTTCCAGAGCATTGTGGTTACAAGGAAGGATTCTGGATCCTTAGAATTAAATCCCAGCTCGAATAGTTATTAGCTGTATAGAAAATGTGAAAAGAAAGTACTGTAGTTTTGGGGAGTTGATATTGTAGACATAGCTTCTACATAATGTATAGGGAGGTCTACTCTGAATGCGTGCGTTTTTGCTGGTCTTGTTTTCAGGTTGATCCAACTCATGGAGGAAATAATGGCTGAGAAAGAAAATAAGACAATAATATTTGTAGAGACAAAGAGACGATGTGATGACCTCACTCGAAGGATGCGCAGAGATGGGTGAGTACTGCACGGAGGTAATTAGCCACAGGTTGTATATTTATAGTTCAGTAGGAATTTCTGGATTGGTATAATGAATGTTGTATTACTATTTCAGTAATACCTGTCATGCACTTTGCTCTTTGGATGGACACAGTCATCTATTCACGTAGCTTAATAAACCTTCACAATTCCGTGTGGTAGCTCTTCTTTTTAAAGTTTAGTTTTACTCTTTTAAAAATTTCTGAAATATTGGTCACTTTTCTTCTGACAGTTGGCCAGCTATGTGTATCCATGGAGACAAGAGTCAACCAGAAAGAGATTGGGTACTTAATGGTGAGTTCAAAAGTAAACACTGTCCATACTCTGTTTTAGGGATGGGCAGACTTTCTGTAAAGGGTCAAGAAGTAAATATTTTCGGGGCGCCTGGGTGGCTCAGATGGTTAGGCATCTCCCTTCAGCTCACGTCGTGATCCTGGGGTCCTGGGATCGAGCCCCGCATCAGGCTCCCAGGTCAGCGGGGAGTCTTCTCCCTCTGCCTCTCTCCCCTGCTCATGCTCTCTCGTCTGTCTTTGTCTCAAATGAATAAATAAAATCTTTTTTAAAAAAAAAGTTAATGTTTTCTGCTTTGCAGACTGTACGGTGGTTATGTCACAGTAGTTCGGCTTTGATGTTGTAGCAGAAAAAGATGGTCATAGGCAATATGTAAAGAAAGAGCCTTGCTGTGTTGAAGTAAAATAATAAAAATAAATATTGCCAGATTTGATCCATAGGTCAGAGTTTGCCTAACTATGCTCTCTGTAATTGAGTATTAGGGGCATTTTTTAGCATATCTCTATTGTCCTTGAAGGTCCATAATGCTGCCTATTTAAACTATTTTTCATAACTTAGACCACCCTTCCTGTATTTAATAAGGTCTTGTCCTTGTTAACGTTCTGATCTAATGTTCATCAGCCTGGAGAGCTCGCCAAACTCTATGCTTTTGGAGGTGTTTTTGTTTTTTAAGATTTATTTTAGAGCAGGCGAGCAGGGGGAGTGAGAGGGAGAGAGAATCTCAAGCTGACTCTGTGCTGAGCTTAGAGTCCTATGCAGGGCTCAGTCTCACAACCCTGAGATCACGACCCAAGCCAAAACCAAGAGTTGGACACTCAATGGACTACGCCACCCAGGTGCCCCTACTTTTGGGATTTTTTTTTAAGATTTTATTTATTTGGCAGAGAGTGACACAACGAGAGAGGGAACACAAGCAGGGGGAGTGGGAGAGGGAGAAGCAGGCTTCCCACGGAGCAGGGAGCCTGATGCGGGGCTCGATCCCAGGACCCTGGGATCATGACCTGAGCCAGAGGCAGATGCCCAAGATGTTCCAAGCTCTTACAGTCATGGCTTGGTCTTTCTGGTGACGAGCCCCCATCCTCAAGCTCTCCGGGATTCCACCAAGTAGTACCTCAGCACAAAAGATACTCCCATCACTCAGGAAGTTCTGAGGGACTTGGGGTCTCCGTGTCAGGAACCAGGCAAGGTCAAAGACTAGGAATAAAAGATTTCCCTAGCATCTCTGTGTACAAGGGTTTTAGGAACTCAGGGCCAGGACTTGGGGGCAGAGACTAATATACATAATTTCTGTTATTTCACAGAGGAAAGTAGCACTTCTCCTTTGATTTCACATCTTTAAACTTGCTTCCTCCCCTGACCCCTACTTTTGGTTTTATTTCATTTGGAAGATAACTTTGGTGTCATAATTTAAGGGGGAAAAATTCTAGCTCATTTTAATTTTGTTACAAATTGCTACACAGTTTTAATAGTATTTCATTATTAAAGGTAGTTTTTGTCTCTTGTTTCTCTATTAAAAGTATAATAAAGATTTTATTTTCAAAGAAGTATTATTTTTCTTGAATTTTTAAAAGAGTTTGGCATGTTCTGACACCATTATTTGAAGTTTAACATGCTAAAATAAAAAGGCTAGATAGCTAGGAATGTTTGTATGGTCTTTTTTCTTTTCTTTTTTTTTTGAGACAGAGAGAACGAGAGAGAGAGAGCACATGAGAGGGGGGAGGGTCAGAGGGAGAAGCAGGTTCCTTGCTGAGTAGGGAGCCCGATGCGGGACTCGATCCAGGGACTCCAGGATCATGACCTGAGCCGAAGGCAGTCGCTTAAACAACTGAGCCACCCAGGCGCCCTGTATGGTCATTTTATAAAGATAATCACTTAGCTTTGATTGTATAACTTGGCTTTCAAGTTGGCTTCAACTTGGCCTTTTACTTGTCTAGGCAAGATGCACAAAGAAGCTACCAGCACACAGCAAGCCTGTTTTAGAGGATGAAAGAATACAAAACAATGAATGCTTTCTATACATTGCACTGCACTCATCATTCCCTTCTCCTGTGCTTGTTTTACAGAGTTCCGTTCGGGAAAGGCTCCCATCCTCATTGCCACAGATGTAGCCTCCCGTGGGCTAGGTTTGTATAGATAGGTGTCTCTGTCAATGGTATATGTATCTTTTGGTTTAAAGATTTGTTTGTCATTTCAAATTAGAGTTGTATATACATGTGGTTAGATATTTAAAAGAGAAGAATACAAAGTGTGACTTTTTCCCCCTCACAACTTTTTTTAACCTTGGTTTTTTTTGTTTTGTTTTGTTTTGTTTTTTTCCTTTTATTTTCAAAGTCTCTTCCTGCTCCTGACAAACAGGCTTTGGTCTGCAGCAAGGCTTAGGCATGACTATTCAGTTAGAGGGACAGGAGACACTCAGTCGGACAGCTCAGCCTCTTCCTGGTTTTATTCTGCATTCTGGCTGGATAGAATGAGCCTGATTAAACCTAGCTATTAGATGCTAGAGTCTGCAGTTGTTGTTCTCCCTATACCAGTCTATCTGTACTAGATATGTATGTGGAAGTCCAATTCCATAAATGCTAACGTAATATATCCTTGGGATTTAATAAGTCTATAAATATGTTATCATTCAGCAATTAAATCTGCACTGCCCGATTTTATTTATTGGCGTAAAATTATCATGGACACTCAGCTATCCCCTCTTCCCACCCATGTTCCTATCATCCATGTGCTGTTTTCCAATTTAAGAACTTCATTTGAAGCTCGTGTTCTTCTGGAGCTTTCCACCCATTATGATTTGAGATTTATAGAACCATTTTGTGGTACTTTATCCCGTTATTCTGAGGTAAACAGGTATAATTCAAAACTTTATATTAGAAAAAGATGACATTTTCTCTATTACAAAGATATTTTAAAATTATTGACAGGTATTTAATTTCTTGCCCAATAAGGTGAGAAGTGCCATATTCCCTTGTAATACTTAACATAAAGAGGATAAGTGTTCAACTGGAATATAAAAGAATGAAGGCTTTCTATACATTGCACTCATCATTCCCTCCTTCAGAGGTGGTGACCTGCAGCCATGACTGAAACTTGTCTGTGCCCTCTGAGGTCATGTCTGAATCTGTGTGGTTAGAACTCGGGCCTGTTGGGAGAAGAGGCTGCGGCCTGAAAGCAGTTTACACAAAAGCTTTCAGTGATGGTGGTTTTTAAACAGGCTTGCTATGTGCTGGTAGCTTCTTTGTGCATCTTGCCTAGACAATTAAAAATATTTGTTCCTTTTCCCCCTGCATTTCTAAACCAAATCAATTGGCTACCATTAGAATAATTTAGACTCTTCATCCCACCCCCACTCATCCAAGTGAGGGGAGAGGGAAGGTACCTGAGTCTGTTTCTTGTTACTCAGCATCAGTGCTTGTTTTGGGCCCCTTTGTTTGCTGCCTTGTAAAAATCAAAAGGAGGGGGAAAACCCACCAAAATGGCAGAATGCTGACCAAGGTCCTACAAGATCCTGGAAAGTGAAGGCTTCTACCTCACAGACAGGGGTGCAATTTTCAGCTGAGTCACCAGGCCTTTTTTCACTTCCTGTCGAGCGATGGCCTCTTAAATGTTCCCTTCAGGTAAGTTCTTCACTTCCCATAGTTTTATGATAGTCATCCTCAGGAAGCCACTATTCCCTTTCCACTGGGATAGTTTTAATTTTTCCTTTTTTTTGTTTAAACTACACACTGTGAAAATAAAAGTATTGAATTTATTTTGTTTTGTTTTTTAACAGAAGCTTTGATATCAGCTGCAGATCACTCAGTACATGGCCGAGGCAAATCTACATTGGCCCGAAGCAGCTCTAGATGAGCCTATTGGCTAGTTTCAGTCCCTCCCAATTAGTGATTGGATATTCAGGCCATGTCCTAGGGCTTGTCAGACAAAAAGTTGTTATCCTAGGCAGCTGGCCAAAACACTAACTTTTCAATTTCTTACCCTGCTACAGCATCTTCTCTAAAGGCAGCAAGATAATATTGTGGCAGTGCGCAGATAACATCAGGGCAGGCTTGACTGGAGAAAAATTCTGCGCTTGCTCCTGTGTGCCCTCAGCCAGCTCTCTGTGTATACACACAGGACATCTTTCTAGTATGAAGAACTGGCACCGTGTCTGTTCCCTATTGAACCCCTCCAGAAATATTCCCAAGTCTTAGTTTCTGAGCTGTTGACTCCAATCCCCAGTGCTTTCTGCTAGGAAAGCACACTTCTGTGCATTCAGTGCAGTCTCAGCTTGCTCTGCCGCCTGTGGTCAGACACCATGGGACTGACTAAGGAGCATTATCTTAGCTCTGAAGATGTGGCCATGGAGCATAATTTCCCATCCCCCCACCTTCCATCCATCCTGGCCCTGTGCATTTTTGTTTTTCCTTTGTTACATCAACGACTCTAGCCGGAGACTCACGCTGCCCCCTGTGATAACTGCCTTCTCGTCTTTCTGGTGTGATTTCAGGACTTTAGGGGTCAGTAAAGACTGAGGAGCCTTTATTGTAATAAGAAACAGACATAATGCCCCTTTCTTCACAGGCCCTTTATAACAGCTGAATTTTTTTTTTTTTTAATCATCTCCCCTTTCCCCTGAAATTAATCCAGTCTGGGCAATAGATGCAGTCTGACCCTTTGGATGTAACTTACATTTTTTTATTAATTATTTTTTTCTACAATCACCCCAATTATCCTTGGGGGAGGCGTTGGAGGACCTGAAATTTTTACCCGAACCCAGGTTCTCCGGCGCTTGGCAACCAAATGGGGCTACAGAGAAGCATCTAAGCCAGTTCACAGAGCGAGCGTGTGTGGGGACTTCTCACTGCCACGGACCCTTGATGCATGCTCCCCGCGCTCCAGTGGTCCCGTGTCAGAAGGCGGAGTTTTCGAAAGGAGGCCGCCAAAAATAAAAGGCAAAGAGACGGGATCGGCTGCAGCGGTTTCCCAAAGGAGGAGGGAGTGTGCATCGGTCTGGTAACAAACAGAGAATGTTTTTTAATTATTTATATCACAAAAATCTGTGTTTTATCTAGGATATTTTCTGAATATTCTTTGTAAAATGCAGATTTTTTTCCACAAAACATTAGGATTCTTTGTTATATTAGATTTGTTTGTTTAAGTAGGTAAAAATATACATTTAGCTGAAAGCATTACACTAACATTTACATACTTTAAGCATTAGGAGGTTTATTCAACCCAATTCCCAGCAGTGGATAGAACATTAAACTGTGTCTCAAGGTTTCATGGTTTTTCCCACCCTCTTTGGCTATTTAATTTCCCAGGTTATGTAGACAATCTTCAATATTGAAGCAAGTACTGAGTTGAAATAACCTTGAGTTGAGCAAAAAAAAAAACAAACCTCATTTGGCAGAGCTGGGCTTGGTAGTACAGTGAAATTTTAGTGTAATGTGCTCTTGCGGTAATTGAAAGGGGAAAGATAATTTGGATGATTCTGCAAAGGAAAATAGGTGTGTACTTAACTTTGGCTCTGATGAGTTTTTTTAAGTATGAGAGCAAACATTTTTTAATCTAAGTATTTCAATTAAGTTTCCTTGAAAATGTAGTAATAAAGTATATGAAGTTTCTTTTTTCATTTTGCTCTGTGACTGGTTTAAAGGTAAGTTTGTTATATTACTGGTAGATTTTGCCAGGCTTCTCCCAACAGAGTAGAAGTAATTTGACCTTGTACCTTATCAGTGGTACCACTTACCTTCTACATTCCCAGTTTTGAAAAGGAACTGGAATTCGAGACGGTGCCTGCCGGTATATTGGTTAAAATAAAGAAGAGGCAGGAGTTTGGATGGTTGGATGGGATTCCCTTAGGATTTTACAGCTGATAAAGATGCCACTTCCTGTGCATGTCCCAAGAATCATTAATCCTCTTTTACTCTGTTGGGATAAGTCTTTTTTTGTTCCTGTTCAGAGTGGTTACTAACTTAATTTTCTTTCCTCTTGCTGTCATCTGCATTCGTGCTTCCCACCTGTTGTTGGCATGTCCTTTACCTTCTCTTTCCCTGCCACATCACCCTACCAACTGACTCACCGTTGGCTTTGAAGATGTGGAAGATGTCAAGTTTGTGATCAACTATGACTATCCAAACAGCTCAGAGGATTATGTGCACCGTATTGGCCGAACAGCCCGTAGCACCAACAAGGGCACCGCCTACACCTTCTTCACCCCAGGGAACCTAAAGCAGGCCAGAGAGCTGATCAAAGTGCTGGAAGAGGCTAATCAGGCTATCAATCCAAAACTGATGCAGTTGGTGGACCACAGAGGAGGCGGCGGAGGAGGGGGTAAGGGTAAGTCCTGGAGTTCTCCAGGTACTGCCAAGGTATCTTTTTGTGCTCATTGTGCCTTTCCCCCCCCCCCCCAAGTCCTGTGAAGGCTTTTGAGTATGTTGCTTAATAACGGGGGCAGTGATTAGTAGTTTTTCATGATCTCTTCTAAGTAAGACCATTGGCGGGGGGGGCTGTCATTGTCCTCCTTTTGCATCCCAGTATCCGTAGATGGTAATAATAAAACTGACCTTTGTGTTTTGAAGTACATGGTGCATGTTCAGAATTAAGCTGAATTCCGGTTGCTTTTAATACCTTCAAAGGCCTCAGTGTATATTAGGTTTTCAGTTTTTGAGGTTAAGAGATAGTAATTTTACACCATTTTATGGTCTTAGGCGTAGTTAATGGATCTGAAAATTGGATAGTTGCAAAATATTCTAGGATCGGAGCTTCTTGACTACCAGTTTGGTATTACTTTGTCCCAAACTTACTGCATGCTGAAGCTGTTAAAATTACCTGAGAAGTTTCTTAAATAACAAGGTTTTGTTTTTTAAGTGGGTTTGGAATTGAGCCTAGGATCCCAAAACTTGTGAGGTAATTCCGATGAAGTTAGGTCCACAAAGCAACATCTGAGAAGCACTGTGTACTAGTAGAGGGTCCGGGTAGGGTGGTCCAAACTTAGGGGCTTGTCTTTGTTTTTTAACCTGTGGTAAGTCACCTAAACTTCTTTACATTGTTCGTTTATTTTGAAGATTGTGTTTCTTGGTAATTTCTCAAAGGGAGAAGTTGAATGACCTTGACTGTTCACCATTCTTCTGAGAATGTCCTGTTAAGGAATCAGATTATGGGTATAAGTTTTAAAGTAACTGATTTGGAGGCTGGCCTAGCTAAAGGTCCAGAAAGAAGGTTGAATACTTCCGTGCCTCATACGGCTTTTTACATCTGGTTATGTTTGGATTCTGTATCTGGCATTAAAAATACCTCGTGTCCTCCCCTCAGGAGGTCGTTCTCGATACCGGACCACTTCTTCAGCCAACAATCCCAATCTGATGTATCAGGATGAGTGTGACCGGAGGCTTCGAGGAGTCAAGGATGGTGGCCGGAGAGACTCTGCGAGCTATCGGGATCGTAGTGAAACCGATAGAGCCGGTTATGCTAACGGCAGTGGCTATGGAAGTCCAAATTCTGCCTTTGGAGCACAAGCAGGCCAATACACCTACGGTCAAGGCACCTATGGGGCAGCTGCTTATGGCACCAGTGGCTATACAGCCCAGGAATATGGCGCCGGCACTTACGGGGCCAGTAGCACCAGCTCAGCCGGGAGAAGTTCACAGAGCTCTAGCCAGCAGTTTAGTGGGATAGGCCGGTCTGGGCAGCAGCCACAGCCACTGATGTCACAACAGTTTGCACAGCCTCCGGGAGCTACCAATATGATAGGTTACATGGGGCAGACCGCCTACCAATACCCCCCCCCCCCCCCCCCCCCCCTCCTCCTTCACGTAAATGAAACCACTTGAGTGGTAGTGACTTGTGCAGACTTACTACATTTAAAGGAACGCTCTCTTCCCCTTTTTTTTCTCTTCCCCTTTTCTTTCTTTTTTCTTTTTTTCCCCCAACCATTGTGATTTGTCTTTCATGCAGATTAGTTAGACTTCACTGCCAGGTTTCTTCTGTCCGCCAAAATGATCCAGTCTGTAATAACAGATTTTGTAAAAACATATACATATAGCCGACTGGAAGAGTTTCCCCCCCCCCCCCCAACTTCTTGCATGTTGAGGATACTTGAGCTATTTTTCATCTTCAAAGAAAAAGTAAGGTATTAGGCCCTTTTGTGGGAGCCCATTTTTTTGTTGTCCTGAGTTGGGGGGGTAGGGGGGAGGGTAGAGGGTTGAATTCTGCAGAAGAAGATGGCATCTGTGCTTTAGGTTGCTCTCATTACTGGGTTAGAAAACCAAGAGGGAATTCCCTGCACATTTTCTGTAATGCTTTTTAATGTTCCTCAGGCCTGATGAGTTTTTAAGACAGTGCTTTGCCATTGTCATTTTGGCTGATTGCTTGTTAAGTGCATTTGACAGTTTAAAAAAATTCCTAATTGGTTTTGTCCCCCTTATATTCTGCCTTGCTCCTTCCCAGTTACTGAAAAATAACCATTTTAGTCTGGTTAGACATTGAATTTTTGAGTTTTTTAAGTGTATCTTTTAAATTACAAACCCCAAGTGTTTATTGCGATGGTTAAATGTAGCATCTCAGCATCTGGGTGGAAGCTGCCTATTTTTCTTCCCCACATAACCAGGGACCATCTGTGAAATTCATTTTCCAGCTAGATAGCTGCTCTGAGCAGAATGAACATAAATGCTCACTGAAAATTTAGTAACCAGGTAAATAACCAGTTAAGTATGCATTCACCTGCAGTATAAAAACCACCTTTAATTATAAACAATATACTCAGTGGCAAATTTTCTTTTTAAACTCAGTATCTGTAGAGCTAGAATAAAAGCACCTCTTTGCTAGCCACTCAGCCCTTTTGGCCAAATGATCTTGAATAAAGAACCTTTGGGGGTCTGTTAAGAAAGCTCTTAATTCTCTTCATACTCTTCTCTGCAGTGCTTTGTAACAGCTTTTGGATGCAACTTTTCTTCAGCATCCTTTTACACTGAGCTTTTTACAGGTAGGTAGTGCTTAAGAAAAGTTACAGAGGACTAAAGCCTAAGTCCTCACTTTTCTTCTTCCTGAAGGTAGGTGAGTTTGTCCCCTTGATAGTGATACTGTTTTACTGACACTTCCGTAGCACATGGGCCTAGAAGGAATTTTCTGCCCTTGTGTTCACTGTAACAGGACAGGGAGATCAGACAGCCCCAGAACCCTCTTCCATATCCAGTGTTGGACTATTAATTTTTTGTGCTATTATTGGTATTGTTCATTAACAATGTAGTTAAAGGGGGAAGGCTCCACTGCATTCTTTGGCTAAGGCCTGAGGGTGCTTGCTGGTTTGTAATATCTAAATACTTGAGGTTTTTTTTCGTTTTGTTTTTCTTTTAAAATTCTTCAGGGAGAGAAGGGATGGTTTCTGAGGGGTTCTGAAAAGTATGGTTGAATGTGCAACATACAGGTAGGTTGTCAGCAGAAGCTGAAATGTACGCATGTAAGAACTTCCACGTGTCTCCCCCTCCCCCCACACATACATTTTCTTCTTTAACTGTACTTTTTTTCCCCTTCTTCGAGAAGTTGAGGCTGAGGGAGGATGGTAGGCACAGGAACACTTGGCAAAACTGCTCTGTGCTTTTAAAACCAAAGTGCCCCCTCACCCCCTGCCCAAAAAAAAAAAAAAAATTATTTTTTGGTCTAAGCACTGACCAGTCCATTCTAGATATTTTTTTGATTGTTTTTAAACAGGTGCCACCACAAGGGGTGTCCCACTTACTCTCTTGCAGGTCTTAAAGCATCCCTTTGTGGGAAGGGTCTCTGGGCAACCGTTACTTGGTCAGCTGCTTGCTTCCCTTTTTCCACCAGGGATGATGTCGTAAGTCAAAATAACAGCATATTCCAAATCTCAAAAGCAATTGTGGCCTGAGCACAATTGAAATTTAGCAGAGTTTTTCCTTTATAGCTTTAGAGTAACTCTTCTGCTTCTCTGTCACTCATAATTCAGGTTCTGCCTTTGCTTCAGAACATGAGCAGAAGAGTCCTTATGTGATGCTAGTTGTTATTGCAGTCATGGTTGAAACTCATTTAGGGAAGGGATTTCAATATTAAGCTGTGGGGCTGCTTCTCCCCAATTCCTAACAATCCATTGTGTGGACTTTTCTCATCTAAAAGGTTGGTGGCTTTTGCTTGGGATCAGTGCTCTATTCACGTTCTTGCTGGTCTCTGAACACATTCCTGTTGCGTTAAGACTTGAAAGATTTGTAGATGTGTGATGTTCAGCAGGCACAGGATGCTAAGAGCTATGTTACTATTCTTAGTTTGTAAATTGTCCTTTTGATACCATCTTGTTTTCTTTTGTAGGTATAAATAAAACACTGTTGACAATAAGGTGTGAACTTTTTATTGCTTGAAAATTCTCTGACTATAGTCCACTGGTAGTTTTCTTAACAATTTTTATTTGCTTCAAGACCACATTTGGGGGTGTTTGACTGAGTAATCACCCTAGCACCTAAAAATGTGAAAGGGAGGTGGGATTGATTGGTCTTAATGGAAAAATTGGAGTCACAAAGCAACAAGGCCAGGCACCTAGTAGGTAAAGGCTTGGTCATTTGTTTCCTCATTGGTAAATGGTCGTCATGGTGGCGGTACCCACTCAGGTTACTGGGATTAAAGTACTGTGTGGAGCTGCTGTGAGCCATAGGAAGACCCAAATCTGTTTTAAAGGTGAGGAAGGAAACTACTTCAGTCTAGCCAAAGCTGATAAATTTGGCTTTCGCTTGTGGCTTGAAGACAGAAGTTGAAGTAACACTTCACACCTGTAATACTAGGTCACCTCTGTATCACTCCCTAAACTTGAAAGTGAAAATCAAATACCATGCTTCTAGTACTTGAAGTCTGATCTGTGGGGACATTTGCCTTATACACAGACCTCTTTCCAGATGGGATTGACTGTTCCTTAGCATGAGGCTCACGCTAGGACCTTGGGAGCAATAGTACATGGGTTAAGCTAAGATTCCTTGATGCTCCAGTTGACGTGAGGCCCCGTGCTTGTGTAATTGGCCTAGGTTTTTTATTGCTGCTATAATTTAAGGGACAGATCGGTGAGAACGTCTTCTACGTAGAATGATCAGTGCTTTGCTAAAATCCACACAAGCGTTTTTCTCATTTTAATTGTAACATTTGGTCCGAGTCCCGTAGAAGTGGTCCAGGAGAACATTTCAAATACTTTGTTCAGTGTTCTTGTTAGGGTGTAGAACCATCTCTGGGGCCCTCAAATTGGCATTGGAAGACTTAACTTCTTTCCTTTAAGGACTAGAAGAAGATGGAAATGAAATTAGAATTTATCCCATGAAAAGACTCCCTTACAAACTGCAGTTTCTCTAATTCCCAGTTCATAATAGGTGTTTGTTAAAGCCAAGGGGGAAACTTCATCCCAGGTTAACTATAGACTCATACACCACCTCCCCATCTTGGTTACTGATCCCACTTTCCCTTAGGCCATAAACTTGGCCTCCCTTTCTGTTTCACATCTGTCCAGTGCCTTTGAGATCTGCCCCAAACAGGTGACCTCTGCCCACACACAGGCGACCTCATGAACAACCACAACTGCCCCATCCCTGGTCTCCCTACTTGGCTGCCTTTTACTCTACAGGGCAGCTGCTGGGCTGCTTCTTGAGCCTTCCAGTGGCTGCGCTTAGCAATCGGTGGAATGCAGACCCGTAACCCCTGATCTTGCTTGACTCTGAGCTCTCCAACTTTATAGACTGTGACCACACTAGCCTTTTCGTTCTTTGACACACCAACCTGGTTCCATTCTCAGGGCTCCTACATAAGCTATTCTGTGGAATCTTTCTCCTATATTTTTCTAACCAAGTGTTCTGTCAAATGTCCTCCCATAGTTCTCTCTACAGTGTTCGCACTAGTACATGCAGTATCTAACTGGTCTGTATTTCTTCATGGTACTTGTTTCCTGAAAATACTTGTTCATCTTCCGTCAACTGAAGTAAAAGCACCAGGAGGGGCAGAGACTTGTATCTATACATTCACTTCCAGATCCCCTCCTGTTGAATGGGTAACTCCTTGTGCAACCCTCCAGAGCAACCCTGCTCTGTCTGGTACCTACCTTTGGTCACATACAAGTAGAAGAAGTCACAGTAGAAGATGGTCTGTACTACTCCAGACACCACTGCAATTTGGTCATAGAAGTTCTCAGTCTGATACCGCCTGATCCAGTTAGCCAGGTAGAGTGCCCGGTACAGCCCAAGAAAGAACAGGTAGTGAGTAGTAATGGTCTCTGCCTCTCCAGTTTTACTGATCATGAAGAGCTGGGGCAGGATGGCCACTGATTCCAGGTAGATGGAGAAAGTCCAGAGGACCTGAACCAAAGAGGTAAGTGGCTAGAAGAGGCGGATCAAGACCATGAAGGGGGGCCCATCTCTTTAAAAGGATGTAATTACTGGAATAATCTAGTGCAGCAAAAAAAAAAGTTTCTGAAATAATCAGTGTATCATTCCACCCCTCTGTAAATACAAGATATTTCTAAAAGATTGAAGCAAAGTGCTTTTTTTAACATCACATGAACATTTCTTTAGAACATAATTTTTAATTGTTGCGGAACTTTATTGTCTAAACTCCTCTTAATTGAAGCCATAGTTTCTCAAAATGCAGTCCTTGAATGCTAGCATCAGAACTTGCTGCTACGTTTGCGGGCCCCCAGATTCTTGGGCTGCAGCCCAGACCTCCTGAACTGCAATCACAGCCTGGACTGTGCTCTAGTAACCAGCCACCTGTGGGACAGAAGGTCTTAGCCATAAGCGGTGCTGTGATGCCTGCTTTGTTAACATAAGGACTATTTGGGTCCCTTCTCTTACCTCCAGGGGAGTAAAACTGTAGTTCTCAAGGAAGGAGAGACCAATGACGGGGACCAGAAGAAACTCCAGGCGGAATGTGTCATTCTCACTGTCAAAGGTCTTCCGAAATTTCCCATAGATCATGTACACTGTGACATAGGCAGAGAGGAGAAAAACCACCTAACAAGGGAAAGAAACACATGGGAATCAATGAAGTCATTTTCCAACCTACTTGCTGGGCTTCCAAGCTACCTGAGTTGGGACTTACCAAATAAAGGGCTAGAGCACTGCCCCAAGGTGGACAAAGTGAAATGCGTGTGCAATTTCTCTTGAGTCATTGGCCTAGATTCTGAAGCTAATGACCCTTTTGTTAAGTAACTCCATGCTTCTAATGTGGACGGATGGCACCAACTATGAACACTCAAAGGTGCCGAGGCCTTTCCTTACTGCAGGGCGTTAGGGAGAAGACCAGAGTTGGTCTCTGTCCGGGAATTTAGCAGTGGCTGGAATCCCAGGGCTCTTAACTCGAATTCCTGGATCTGCCTCAGTGACTTGTGAGCATTCTTTTTTTTTTTTTTTTTTTTCAAGATTTTATTTATTTATTTGAGAGAGAGAGAATGAGAGACAGAAAGCATGAGAGGGAGGAGGGTCAGAGGGAGAAGCAGACTCCCTGCCGAGCAGGGAGCCCGATGCGGGACTCGATCCCGGACTCCAGGATCATGACCTGAGCCGAAGGCAGTCGCCCAACCAACTGAGCCACCCAGGCGCCCCACTTGTGAGCATTCTTGCACCAGGACTGACACCCTTGGAATCAGCCGATCCTTGCTCCTTCAGAAAAGCTCTCTTTTTCTAATCACAGTAGCTGCCCTCCAGCATGTGATGGTTTTATGGTTTGCCAGAGGTTCTCAAATTTGTGTGTGCATCAGAATCACATAAATAGTCGCTTTTCCCCCCCTGCCCCCAGAGTTACTGCTGACTCAGTAGGTCTAAGTAGACTTGAAGATCTGCATTTCTAGCAAGTTCCTATGTGATGCTGATGCTGCCGGTCCAGGAACTCACTGGCCTAGAGAACTCCTATTTGTACTTCAAAACTCAGATTAGTTTCTCACCAGAATGAGGCAAATACACTTTCGTCACCATAGCTCCATGGGAACCCATTCACTGCCCCCCATGATCACATGTTCTGTAAATGTCTGTGTACCAGTCTCTTTCCCCTGTGGGAGGGGATTTCTGTAAGAGGGTCCTGACTTCATGTCCACCTCCAAATCCCCAGCCCCTAACTCAGGGCCCGGCACAAAACATGCCAGAATGAATGAATGAATCAATGAAGTGGTGATCACTTCCTCACTTCACAAATGTAGAAACTGGCCTGAGGTTCCTACAACTCATTCAGCCATGCCAAGCACTGGGTCTGCAGTCCCTCCCAGGGCTATCCAAGTCAGACCCTTGGGCAGAGGAATGAACTAAGTAGGTGGTGTTTGCTATTTCTGTGTTGACTTTAAGTAAAGACCATGATTTTAGGACCTCAGACTGAAGTTCACACAGTTCAACACCCCACAGATAACATCATCCATTCCAACAAGATGCCTGGATTCCGAAAGGCACATCTCTGATATGGAGGGGAAAGAGAACCTGCCTTGGTTAAGTATCTTCTGGGTGCTAGGCACTTTACATATATTTTCTCATACAGTCTTCACAATAGTCCTGCAACATAGGTAGAATTCCCCTCACATAGCCTTTCTTCCTTAAAAACGGAACTATTAGATGATGTGCCCAACTTAAAAACTACACTTCCCAACCTCCTCCGCAGATAAGGATGGTCAGTAATGTGCAGGTAAAAGTCACTGGGTACAGTTTGGAAAAGGCTCTTTACCAAAGGGCTTAGCCAGCTGGCAGACACGCTATGGCTCTCTCCCCTTCTTCCTCCTTCCTGCCCAGAATGTGATGTGATGGTAAGGAGTTCTAGCATCCATTTTGTGAGCCTGAGGCAACCTTGAGGGTAGATGTCACATCTGGACTCTGTATAATTTGCAGGGCCTCTTAAAGAACTGAATTTCAAGATGGCAATAGCAAAGCATTAAACCAAGCGTGGGGCCCTTCTGAGCAACGGCACGGGGCACACATCTGTGAGTCCTGGTCACACTAAAATGATGGAGCAGAAAGTTAAAAGGAGTTGCCATTGCAGCCCTGGACAGCCCACCTCCAGATTCCATGTTATGAGTAAGGTAAAAATAAACCTTTATCTTATTAAACTAATTATTTTTTAAAAATATTTCTTTATTTTAAAGAGAGAGCACGAGCAGGAGGGGCAGAGACAGAGGGAGAGAGAATCAAGCAGACTCTGAGCTGAGCACGGAGCCCAACACGGGGCTCGATCTCACCCCTGAGATCATGACCAGAGCCGAAACCAAGAGCTGGACACTTAACCGACTGAGCCACCCAGGTGCCCCTAAAATAACTTTTAAGTCTCTGTTACCAGCATCCAAGCAGTAACATTCCACTTCACTGACTCTGAAACCTGTGGTCCTTTCACTAACCCATGTTGCCTTAAAGAGTTCGGATGGCTGAGGGGCGCCTGGCTGCCTCAGTCAATGGAGCATGTGACTCTTGATCTTGGGGTCGTGAGTTCAAGCCCCACGTTGGGTGTAGAGCTTTAAAAAAAAAAAAAAAAAGAGCTATGATGGCTGATTAAAAGCTCAGAAAATGCCTCACCCCAACATAACCTCTAATGGTTATGGCCCAGAGCCTAAGACATCAGAGTGGAACCAAGAGATGCTCAGTTTCTCCTACAAAACAGGGCCGTGCTTCAAAGCAACAGCCTCCTGTCACAAAATGAAGTCCAAACTGTTGACCTGTGCCATCTGCCCTCCCCCAGCCTTCTGATGGCAGCCCCACCTCCATCGGGCAGCCCTGGCCTGCTGAGCTCCCGCCTGTCCTGTGAATACAGCAAGCTTGTTTCCGTCCTGGTGGTCTTTGCACCAGCTATTCCTTCTGCTGGGAATGCTCTCCGCTGATCAGCCCATGGCTGGTTCCTTGTGTCACACAGACCTTGACATTTATGTCACCTCTTCGGAGAGGCCCTTCCTGGTCATACTCCCTAAACAGCTTCCCATTCGTTCTCTATCACATCACCCAGTTTTTAAGATTTTTTTTTTTATGGGGCGCCTGGGTGGCTTAGTTGGTTAAGCATCTGACTTTTCAGTTCAGGTCTTGATCTCAGGGTCGGGAGTTCAAACCCCAGGCTCCATGCCCAGACTACTTTAAACAAACAAACAAACTTTTTTTAATTAAAGGAAACGTCATCACCCTATTTTAATGATTTGCGTAGGCTCATCCCTAGCCAAAGATTTTCTTGCTTGTTTTATTATTTGTCTCCCCACTTAGAATATAGTTTCCACGAGAATAGGAGCCTCTTGGGGCGCCTGGGTGTTAAGCGTCTGCCTTCGGCTCAGGTCGTGATCCCAGGGTCCTGGGATCGAGCCCCGCATCGGGCTCCCTGCTCGGCGGCGGGAAGCCTGCTTCTCCCTCTCCCACTCCCCCTGCTTGTGTTCCCTCTCTCGCTGTCTCTCTCTCTCTGTCAAATAAATAAATAAAATCTTTAAAAAAAAAAAAGAATAGGAGCCTCTTATGTCTTCTTCAAGTTCCTGGCTCATAGTAGGTGCTCAATAAATAGTTGTCAAATGGATGTCAGATGGATAATCTCTCTGAAAGCTCAGAGTTCATGTTTGATTTTTTTGCTTATTTTTTAACCATTATAATAGCTAACCTTTGCCGACTGTTTAATATATGATGGCTATTGGGCACCTGGGTGGCTCAGTCGGTTAAGCGTCTAACTCTTGGTTTCAGCTCAGTCATGATCTCAGGGCCGTGAGACTGAGATGGAGCCCGAGCCCTACCTTGGGCTCTGCACTCAGCGGGGAGTCTGCTGAGATTCTCTCCCTCTGCCCCTCCCTCTGTCCTCCCCCACACGCACTCTGTCTCTCTCTCAAAATAAATAAATCTTAAAAAATATATATATGATGGCTATTGTGTATTTGCATGTATTACCTCACTTAATTTTCACCACAAGCCCTCTGAGGTGAATACTATTATTATCCCCATTTTGCAGATGGGGAAAGGGAGGTACACAGAGGCCTGAGGCCTTGCCTGAGCCCAGGTCCCACAGCGGCTAACAACACACCCAGGTCTGCCTGCCTCCACCGCCTGAGTTTGCAAGCACACTATCTGGGTCTGTCGGGCTCAGCAGCCCCCGCCACCATGGCCACCCACCCCCTCACCTTCATGACTGTGTTGTAGATGGAGATGAAGTTGGTGAACAGGTCCAGGTACCTGGTGGTGAAGACGAGAGCGAAAAGGATCTGGCTCTTCCCAGAGATGCCTGTGGCCAAAGGAGGATGAGAGACAATGAGAACACAGACTCCTAGGCCCACCAACACTCCAGAAGCCCAGAGCCTGAGCTGAAAAGGCCCACAGGGTGTCCAATCCCACTTAGTGACAACACCCTGTCCCCGCACGGTCCCTCGCTGAGGGTCAGGAAACAGCCCTTCCTGCTGGACCACTTGAGTTCCTCTCATGAGCACAAACACCGAGCTCCCAGGGCCCCGGCATGGGCCTGCCCGGGTTCAGTTCCCGGCTCTGGTAAGCTGTGGCGGGGGGTGGAGGCGTCTCTTCGCTTCACTTCCACTGGCGGTCCCCAAAGCTCTGTCTTCTGGAGAGCAAGTCATGGACTTTACAAAGTGTCAATTCACCAGGGGGACCAGAGCGGGTGGAGGAAAAAGCAGGGCCAGAGGAGCATTCAGTTTTATTTTCCAAATTTTAAAAATTAAAAATACGTTTTGTTTAGTTATAAAAGTTATAACTATTTTTACCCTTTGTAAAAAAAAAAGAATACATAGCTATAAATAAAAAAGCAGCGGTCACCCGAATCCCCAAGACTCGGTGTGCATCCTCCCAGATCTTTGCTGGCACACACATGGCCACATCAAGTTGACAAAACTGGGGTCATACTTTTCATGCTACCGCCTCACCTGCTTTGGTCTCTCTCTTTTAACTTTTTATTTTGAATTAATTTTAGATTGGCAGAAGAACTGTAAAGATAGTACAGAGCGGTCCCATACACCCTTCACCCAGCTTCCCCCAACGGTGACATCTTGCCTAATCACAGGACATTTACCAAAACTAAGACATTCCCACTGACACAGCGCTGCTGACCAAACTCCAGGCTTTATTCAGATTTCTCCCATTTTCCCACTCACACCCCTTTTGTGTCCCACAAGCCAATCCAGGACTCTAAATGCTAAATGCTGTCATGCTCCTGAATCCCCCCGTGGCCACTTTTGCTATGTCATGGAGGTGGGTCCAGGGCAAGGCGAGCCCTATCCTACCTCCCGTTCCGTTCCTCTTGCTCAACGGACAAGCCCACACCAGTCTGGACACCTCAGCAAACCATTCCCATCAGCGATACCTGCATTTCTGATCCAAAGGCCAACTCTGTCCTCACTCACCCAACCTCCCCAGAGCCAGCTGAGGAGTGTCTGTTCAGAACCTCATCCTTCCCCTGGCTTCTGCGACCATCCACACTGCTGGCTCACCGCCCCTGGCCGCTCCTGTCCTGGCTCCCTAATTGTTGGAGCTGGCTACCCCGGCTTCTCCCTGTTCCCGTGCCATCTCATCTCACATGCCAGGGATGCCCCAGCTCTAGACGCTCTTCCGAGTTCTGACCTATATAGGCCAGCCTGACCAAACTCACCATCCCCTCAAGCCCCTCCTCCTGTCTCCCCTCCTTTGAGAATGCCACCACCATCCCCTCAAGCCACGAAACCAAGAGCCATCCTTGAGTCCCTCCCCCGTGTCCCCCCCAGCTCCACTACGCCCACTTCCATGCCCCTTGCCCGCCCGGCGCCCTACCTCAGGGGTCTCACTGGTCTCCCCAAGTCCTTCCCTGCTGCCAACCCACCCCCCTCCATTCCACTTACCAACCAATGGCCTATTGGTAATGGATCGACTGGGGACTTTGGCACCGAGAAGTGACATTACTTGATTAAGGGTCTGGTTCCTTTATTCGCCTAAACGGTGCCATATCTACTCCTCTGGTGCTGGATATTTTGGGGAGGGGGACAATTGTAAAGACTGAGGTTGAATACCGCTGAAGCCCCTAACATTCTGGAGGGTGCTGGGTGGCCGTGCCAGCCTCCTAGTAGTATGGCAGGCCTGAGCCTCACACTCCTCATTGTGAAAGGAGCGGCCTCACAGAGGTGGGACAGGACTGACCGGAAGCCTAAAGAGGACTTGGCAAGAACATGAGTGCCCCTTGGGGGTCTGGGACTTGGACTTGCAGCAGTGAGGCTGGCTGTGGCGAGGGAGCCCACCCCAGGCATGGGGCGTGGAGTCCAGGTGGCCAGCTCTGGGCTACACCTACTGCTCCCCCATCTCCCAGAGGCCTCACAGAGAGGTCCTCAGCACCATTTAGGAGGGTCCAGGAGGGGACTCTGGTAGGGGACAATTTGCTACCCCCCCCCCACAGCCTCCCCAAGCCCTCCCTTCTCTGCATCCTCAGCCTGCTAGGTTCCTGGGCTTTGCTCACATTTTCCTTAGTGCTTGGGAGCTCTGGCAATCTTGAGCACAAAGGTTTTCACACTCTTGAAAGCAGTGAAAAATTTCCACCAGAGCAAGCCATGCACAGAGACCCAGGACATAGAAGAGAACATGAGCCGGTACCCAGCCAGAGTCCCTCAGGGGTCCACTGAGCACATATGGGACCCACTACAGCCCTCCCTCCGTTTCACAGATGGGGAAACTGAGGTTCGAGGTCACACGGTGAGTCAGTGGCTGAGTGAGAACTAAGCCCCAGTGTCCTACCTTTGGCGGGGGGGGGGGGGGG